>NC_064597.1:6061809-6662527 GCF_943734845.2 Anopheles funestus | reverse complement strand
TGGAGATAGACAGGCTGGACTATGGATTATGGAATCCGGACGAAAATTAGGTGCAAAAATAGCAAAAATTAAAATAAATTCAATTACGAACGTAGTTACTACTAGTCTCTGGTACTACATTGCTATCAAGTATTTATTTATACATATAAGTTCTTGCTCTTACTTCACACAGTACAACAAAATATGACCATAGTTTTTGCTAACTCGTACCATAGTGGATTGTTTTCCCGGTTTTGCACATTTCCTCGATAGTTATTCCCACAACGCGATGGAGGATAGGGACGTGATGAGCTGTTCCAGATGCTGCCATAGGTTTTTGCTCAGCTGACATTACCAGAATGAAATAAATTTATTACATTCTGTATGCTTCGGGCGCTGGGAAAAGGATGACCCGACCAATTGTCATATTTACCCCCGTCGGGTACGGTAGGACGTATTCGCCTGGTCGTTATTCGTTCCTTGCGTTTATATTGCTTCCTTGGGCTTATTGTTTCCTTGCGATTATGCTGCAAGAACACCAAGGATTTACACACTGGTGGTTAAATAGTATATCGTAAGTTTCCCTTCGAAGGTCAACCAATTCATGGGGTTTTTTTGGAATCATCGTCAATTTCAGAAATAACGTAGATAGTATATATAGGTAAAAATGTGTATAAGACATCACCTTTTACATTGATCCTAGTAGTTCCAGTCTCTACAAAGAATTGGTCTAAATCCTCGTACAATTTAACTCACTCAAAGAGAGTCAAATAATGAATAAGTTAAAAAAAAAACTCATGAAAGAATCATTTCACTCATTAAAGAGTCTTAACCCTTTGTGGCGACCTTTGACTCAGCCATGAAAGAGTGATATCGCACATGAGTTGAATAACACGTAAAAGAGTCATTTCACTCTCGAAAGAATTATGACATTTTGTGGCGACCTTTGACTCAACCTCCTCCAAGAATAATTCCTCAAAGAGTAGCTCAAAGAATTAACTCAATCATTAAAGAGTCATGGCTGTTTGTGGCGACTCTTGACTCAACCATGAGAGCGTATTATGACTAATGAGATGATCTTTCAATTCCTGAAAGAGTTATGACTCTTTGAGGCGACCTTTGACTCAGCTTCCTCTAAGAATAACTCCTGAAAGAGTCACTCAAAGAATCAACTCAATAATGTGAATCTCTGATCTCTGAGTCTTGGAGTATTGGAACTCAGCTAAATGAGTTATTATTCCCATCTTTAGTTCAAACACTCTCAACGGGTGCTAATTTTCGATAAAGTTATATAAACGTTATAAAGTTATAAAACGTTATTAAAACATCTGTCAAAAAGACAGATCAGGATTAGTCAAGCGTAGCGCTCCATATCATTTAAGTACGATTTAAGGTACCTACTCCTTCTTCTTATGTGGCACTACAATCTCAGGAAAGAGGTCTTGAGCTGCCATTTCTGGCTTTCCTTGACTTGAATAGTCATCCCTATCGTCCGGGGAGTACGGTCGGAAAGTAGTCTTGGCCAGCCATTTCTGGCATTCCTTGACTTGAATAGTCATCCCTATCGTACGGGGAGTACGGTCGGAATGGGTTTCGATACCCCGTTCCTGTCTGATAAAATCCCAGGTAGGTGCTTGTATACCTCAACCAAAAAAGGGTTTCAAATTCCTGATACAGATGGGAGATGGAAAATTTTATAAAAATCATAGCTATCAGCAAAAAACCAATTAAACGTTAAGGACACTGAACAAATATTCCAACGTATACGAAGTTTCGAACATGCTCGAACCGTGCTTCTACACGGCAAAGTATTCGAGACATTGAAATTAATGCAGGTTCATGAATGGTAAACATTTCGCAACAGAAAGTGACAGAAAAGGTATTGCGCATTCCACACTCCAAAAAAACGCGTGCATTACCGCTCAGCACCCAAATAATTACTCGGCGAGGATGAGAACGGCAATAAAAAACAAGGAAGACAAAACAGCAACAACAACAACAACAACGAAAAATAAAATAAAAGTCGCTGGTCGCCCTTTCGGTGGATGCCTTTCACTGATGCTGGTAAAGATTGTGGTTTTGCTTTCAGAAGATAGCAATCTTTTGTTTATTTCCCCATCAGCCTAACCGCTATCTGCACTGGCAACTTTTAGCTTCGAGCGTTTGCTTTTGTTCAGGTGTTTATTGAGCTGGAAATAGCGTTGCTTTAAGGTAAGCAGAAGCGACTGGAGCATAAGCAAAAATAAAAAAAACACCCAAAAAATATCTGCCCTTCGCTCAACCGTGCAGTAGTGGGGTGGTTGAAATAAAGGTACAGACAAAGTGCCTTTCAAGCGGTTCACGGCTGGGTGTGCTGATGCTACCAGCAGGCAATTGTCAACAGTAGATTTCATTTAATAAGCAAACCACCACACGGAACGCTGCGTTGGCTACAGCTGGTAGTAGGGCTGATACATGCTTTGCGCAGTGGTTTAAGGTATGGTGGGTTTTCCGTTGTTGCTTACACTGCGAATGGGGCGATCTGTTGCTGTGTATCTTTCGACCGAAAGGATGGGCGAATTTCTGTGGATGTAAAGTTTTTTTTGCGTTTTTATTCCACTATTTTACTTACGTTTGATCAACGAAGTCTTATAGTCGGCGTACTGCTCGCCCGGCTCTACATGCGCTGGAATTGTTGCTAGGCAGGTGATCTCTATCCGCCCCAAGTTGTTCGTTAAAGCCTCGGTGATGCGAATCGACAGCTGACTGTAGGAGGCAAACACACGATGGCTTTTGCGTTGTTCACCCTCATTGACGTGCCGCCGATATTTGTGTTCGAAAGAGGGGCTAAAAATTGAAGAAAATAAATACCAAAACATGTTCTTATCAACAAAACTAATAAGCGGCTAAAATAAGTAAACAGGTTTTTTGTAATATTGGAAAGGAGAAATTGATCTGTGGAGATAGAGATCTCTTGAAGTAAAGACACAATAACGTGCTATTCGGTAGATGTTGCTAGAATATGTTATTTTCTTCCTTTCTGGTCCATGTTCTCCTTCCGGACATATTAATTGGTCCAATATATTGATGTCCTCGTTGCCTCTCACTGACATCTTCCAAGAAGAATGTGCTCTGGGATATACCGGTTGGAAATATAATCGTTTACCATCAACGGACACGCAAGCGTCGTGCAAAGCCTTGACTGATAATTAATTAACATTGTTTTTTTTTGCCGTTGTTCTTGGTTCCTCTACGATTACTGAGTAGCTTTTCGCAGGAGACAGCTTCTGCGTCGTCCGGTAAAGGCCTTGGGGAAAGTTACTGTTTCGTGTTTAGCTACTATTGAGAGGCTATAATCAGCTTGCTTGGTAACAGAACCAACAGTTGCCTGTTTGATGTCCCTGACGTGGTGCTATAGAATCGACACTTGGCAAACACTTTCACTCTGGAGGTGAAATAGTTCAATAATAGGTTAGGTTTTCATGCCTTTTCTTACTCACCGATGCTTTCGGTAGCCATTATCATAGTGCTGTTGTTGCTGTTGCAGCTGCTTATTGTCGTAGTACTGGTTATAGTTATAGTTGTAGTCATTTCGCTGCCAAGTCTTTTTATCACTCTCCTCCACGATGATGTCCGGCGTGCCAAGGCCTGGTCCGGTACCGAGCGAACCCAACCCGGCCATACCGCCGAAGCTGCCGTAGGCCGATCCACCAAATGCACCGTTCAGCAAACCGATCGTACTGCCGCCACTCCGCTCCCGTCCGGGATGATGCATCTTGATACCGTAGTTGTAGCCACTTTCGAAACTGTTGTACCCGATGTTAGGTTGAATCTCGAAGCTACCGGAATAACCACCGTTACCGCCACCGAGTCCACCACCGAGACCCATGGAGCTGGTTGATTTAGTCAATTTGTCCTGGAAGTCATTCTCCACCGCTACGTGATTTTTTAGTATTTTTTTGTAAAGAAAATCGAAAAAAGTTAGGGAAAAAGAATAGTACTTAAATTATTAACTTATTCCACTTGAAATATTTGGTAAAATACTTATACGATCAGTGGCGCATCTAAAGGTAGGCAGATTAGGAGGTCCTCTAGGGCACCTCCTGTCCGAGAGGCCTCGAAGAACGGAAATGTCAACGAATGTTAGTAGCAGAAGCCTTTCTCCTAGCCATATCACACACACCAACACGGTGGTATGCGAAAAGATGCTCTTTTCTAATTAATTTATTGGCACACGATCGAACTAATACGCGTTTAAAGCGTTTTGCTACTAATCACAATCACTGTTAAAAATGTAAGAACAGATTTGATCGAAATGAGCGAAGAGTTGTGTGGCATTGGCTTTTTATACGAGGCTCTCTCAAGCGGGAGAGAAATGCGTGCGAAAGAAAAAGGTGCGAGAGATACGATCGCGCGAGCGGCAAGTAGACAGATAAACATGCTCTCTCGCTCTAGCGCGTGTGACTGTCAGTAAGACAGAGCGATGAAGCGCACTGATTTGGTTAATTGGGCGCTTCGCTACTTATCGTTGTGTTGGTGTGACGTGATAACGAAGCGGAAGAGATGATGATCGTGAGATAAGGATAAACTCAGATCAGTAGCGATCTGACAGCGACGCGTCAGTGTTATGAAAAAAAAAACTCTCGGTAGAAAGCACATGTTGCAAGCGTTGTTTTTTTTATTATTTGGTGCCAAAAAAGTAGTGTAAAGTATCTTATTCGATGCAAACAATAGTTTGTACAACAATTCGTGTGTTAATATGATGTTATAATGTGAAGTTTTTTGGTTTTGCGCGTGTTGAAATTGTGGCTAGCGTCGGGTTGGGTTTGTGACAGCTCCGTGATGCTGTAAGTGTTAGTAAGTGTTAGTGAAAGGAGAAGGCCACTCTTGAACAGTAAAGAGGGATAAAACTCTCAAACAGTATGTTCTTCCCAAAGTAAATGCAAAATGTGTATCGCTTATTGTATTCTAAAACTATTTTATATTTGTTTTGTAAGGAAAAGATCGCAAAAAACCGAAAAAGATAAAGCTTATATTTGCGCGGGCAATTTGCGTTCTGACGCCAACGCTAAAGCTGTAATTGTGTTCAGCGCAGTTTGCTGTACGCTAACGCCGGAGGGTTCGTGTGTGAGTGTGTAAAGAAATTTTTAATCAGTGCGTATAGTACATGCGTGCACTAAGCAGGCAAATTCTTTGTATTTGTGTTGTGCAGTGTCCTATCATAAAACCATGGCATAAATGAGTGGTGGTTAAATTTATTTCATAACCTCCGTGTTAATTTCTTCTAATTAATAACATTTTTAATTAATAAAAAAAAACTTTCGGTACATGTAGTGAAAAGTGACAAAAAAAATTAAATGTTTTTAGTGAAAAAAAAGTGAAAAAGGGAATTGTTTTTGGTGATAAAAAGTGTCGTAAGTGTAAAGCTTATTGCGTAAATTCGTGTGATTTAAAATTTGATCAATTAAATTGAGTTGGCCATTAAATTTTGGTCAATTTTTTAAATGTGGTTTTTTAAATGTGCCAAAGAGCATTAAAGTGTGTATAATCCTGTGTGAAAAATGCATGTGTTGGTTGTTTTTTTTAGTGAAAAAAGTGATTTGTATTTCTTAATGAGCTTGTAGCTTATTTCGTAAATTTATTTATTGAAAAATGTGGCCACTTAAGGCAAGTATGGTGTTGTGTTAAAGAGCAAGTGTAACGAGAAGTGTTTAAGTGCTTTTGTGCACAGAGAAAATGAAAGTGTTAGTTGTTTTTTTTAGTGAAAAAAAGTTATGTGAATCTCTCAAGCTCAGTTTGTTGTTTATTGGCTAAATTTGTGTATTTAAAAATGTGGCCAATCAAGGCGAGTTTGGTGTTTTAATTGTGTGTATGTGTATTTAAAGTGTGTAAGTTGAAGAAAAAAAAAATGGTCGTGCTTAAAAGCAATAGGACATGCGAAGAAGCAGTTTTGCTCTTCGGAAGTGAATGGTTTCCTTTGGTTTATGGAAGTAAAATAACGGGTAAGTAAATCATATTCCACATTGAATTTATAACATTAGATTAGACGATGTAAAATGCCATTTGTTTCTTATAAAGCTAAAAAAAGGTTCCTTCAAAGCTCAAGTAAATGATTTTCCTTCACTATCAGCAGTTTTGTATTGACAGGACCTCCCCAAATAATTATTCCGCCTAAGGCCTCCAAGGAGCTTGATCCACCACTGTGTACAAACTGTTTAAATTTTAAGCAAATTTTTAACCTATCTTACGGATCTTTAATCGAGGGCTTAAAGTTACCTTTTGTCCGTTGCTTTAGCTCCTTTAAGCTGCCACTGCCGGATGAGCTGGCACCAGAACCGATTACCTTCCCGTGATAAACTGTCGTTTGTTGTCCGAGTGTTTGCTGCACCTTCGAGCGATGGCTATTTTTTGAATTATGATGTAATTGCCGGACGTGTGAGTCATCCACCTGTGTTGTTTGTTGCACGTTTAAAATTTTTGAACCATCGAAAAGAAAAAAAAAAGCAAGCGGAAAAGAGAAGAGAAAGATTGTAAGCAGTGATGTACAAACTGAGTGAGAATGAATGAGTGAGTTAATTCGAATCTCTACAAAGAATCATAATAATTCGTTGTTAAATGTAACTCACTCAAAGAGATTACTAATGAAGGATTAATATTGAAACTCATGAAAAAATCATTTCAGTCTGAAACGAGTTATCACTCTTTGTCTTGACTCAGCCATGAAAGAGTATTACGACTCATGAGTTAAAAAACTAATGAAAGAATCATTTCAGTCGGGAAAGAGTCATGACTCTTTGTGACGACTCATGATTCAGTCATGAAAGAGTATTGTGACTCATGAGTTATGAGAAAAGGAAAGAGTTATGATTCTTTGTGACGGCTCTTGACTCATCCATGAAAGAGTATTATAACTCATTAGTTAAATAACTCATGAAAGAATCATTTCACTCAGGAAAGAGTCATGTATCTTTGTGGCGACTCTTGACTCACTCATTTACGAGTGATTCTTTTACATCAAATCAATTTTATATTTAAGATACTCTTTTCGAAGCTTCAGTCGAAGAATTTACTCAATAATGTGAGTCACTGCCTCCCGAGTTAACTCATCTAAATGAGTTATTATTTCCATCTCTAGCTGTATTTGACATGAGTGACATAAGGACAACAAAACAAAGCACTTCAAGTACAGCTTGAAGAGTGAATGCGTTTCGTTACACTAGTATTCTTCTTACCTGTTTACCATTAATCAACCACGTAATGTGCGGTGATGGGCGGGCTCTTGATGTGGTACAGTTTGCAATGAGCATATCACCATAGTAAAGTTGTTTTTTGGCAAACTCGATCGTCGGTGGTCCCTTCTGTGGTACTGCAGATGAGTGGACATGGAAAAGAAACGAAACAAAATAACATGTCAGTAGGTGACAGGGTTTCATATTCTCACGGATGGGTGTGTTACTTACACATCACGTGCAGCATTTCATCGTTGGATGCTTTGGTGAAGATGGGCGTATCGGTCGACACTTCACAATAGTACGAACCAGATGCATCGTAGTCGACATTCTTTAGCGTTAGCGTCGAAGGAGTCACCTTTTTCCACTGCAAGAAAGCGAAAATGAATGTTAAAAAGGCATGAAATGCGAGACGGCGAAGTACATATACATTTAATTACATTGCCAGCAAACACACCAGGAATGCCAGGCCAGGCGGGTAAGGTTAATGCTAATGCTTTATGTTTTACGATGCGAATGGTTTATGATTCGGCGCCTAAGCGGTACGTAAGGAGTTAATGGTTTTTTTTCTTTCGGGGCGTTGGCCGGATAGCCGATAGATGCGGACATTCCGACCACCACGCCTAGATCGTGGTAATAAAATATATATTCGTTTTTTGGGTGATTTTGTGGTACCCACTGGCAGTGACTACGGTGAACGTATTGACGTCGTTTCCTTTCCTTTAACAAGCCAGCCAAAAAAGCGATTGCCGGTGACCGACCGTAATGTCCCGTTGCCCTAGGACACCTGTACATGGGAATGCGATTTTTTAATGGGCACCCGGTAATGGGCACCCTGGTAGCCAATGGTTGCCGATCGCTGTTGCAGAGACGGTCTGCTAAAAGGTCTTAAAATGTAGACGTTAAATATAGGTGTTTATTGAAATTTCCTTTTATTTTTTTTCCGCTCGTGGTGGAAAATACTTCACCAGTGATGGTAAGGGAAGTGCATAAAATCCGCATTGTGGCTCATTAAAGAACGTTTTGTGTTGGTCGATTCATTTTAGTACAAGAAAAGATTTGTGTGAATTAGGGGAAAAAAGGCAGAAAAATTGACACAATTTTTTTAAGGATGAAAAAAACCTTACAAGAAATTTGAAAGAATTTTTTTTCGTGGCTTTTACAGATTTGTGTTTCAAAAAAAAACAAAAAAAAAAACAAATCAAACGAGTATCATGATTTTTTCGATTTAACCACCATTGCAGTAGGCACATTTTATGGGTTGCATCGTTACGATCACAATGATTTTACAACAACTTACATCAATTTCCGCTCCAGGTATACTGTAGTTTCGATACGGTGGGCTTCGTCCTTTAATATACTCAAAAATTTTGCTCTCTTCTTTGAGAAAGGTCACCTAAGATGTGAAGGAAAACAGTTGAAAACCATCAATCAATAAGCACTCGATCGGGATTGTTGATTTATTGAACTTTATTGAATGAATGATTGAGGTTTTTAAATTATTTTGTTTGTGGAAAAAAACCGATTATTTGAATTTGATTTGGAAAATCGAGAAACATCAAAAGGAGAGAAAAACTTTTGTTTTATTTACGCTTAGAACGGTCAGGATGTATGACTTGGGAGTGACATTTTGGAGCTCGTCGTAATATTTTTTTCTTCTTCTCTCCATTTGTTACTGTTCCAGCATGACTGGAGTATCTTACCTTGTAGAGGATATCTGGCAAAACATCATTTTCGCAATAGAGTGCCACTGCACTTCCTCGCTCGACATATTTTTTAACCACGAGCTGTACGTTCACTGTTGATTGTCCCTCTGGAAAGAAAGGAAATAAAAAAATAGATGAACAAATACACACGAGCTGTTAAACAGTGTCCGTCAATGTTTGTTTGTTGCATGGTAGTGTAAGTGTATTTATGATTTGTTTGGTTCTTGGTAGTGCAGAGAGGAGTTTTCCAATGAAATTCTAGCTATGATACGGTTTGCAATAAAGGAACGGTAAGAAATAATATAAAAACGGAAAACATTTCTAGCGTACCAGAACGAAAGAAGCACCTGTCTAGTGAAATGGACATTTTGGATTTTGGAGCGATTGGATAGCGACTTGTCGCAGGGCGGAAAGACAGCGAGAGCAGAGTGTCAATCGTATCCGTTGACTAGCGATAACGATGGTTAGTGCACAGGAAACCGTCAGGTGGATATAATTTATTGATGCTGTGGGGGTTTCCTTTCTTGAATTTGAGCGTATATACTAGAGATGAGAATAACAACTCTTTTTAGTGAGTCCACTCAGAGTGAATGAGTCGTTATTAGGAGTCAGTTTAACGACTCATTTCGGAGTAATAAAAAACCCGTCATAATTCTTTGAGGCATTAAGAAGATTTATTGACAAAATTAAAAAATGTGATATATTTTAATGCGAATTTGTTGCAATGAGTTTCTTTTCCCTCAAATAATGCTTTAAATTAAAAACAGAATAAAAAATCAGAAAAAAATTTAAAAAAAATTTCCACTCGAAAATTTCATAAGGCTTACCCCTTACGATTTTTTTGGGAAATTTTGCAAAAAAAATAAAATTGATTTATTTTAATGCCAATTGGTTGCAATGAGTTTCTTTTCACTCAAGTAATGTTTGAAATAAAAAAAAGAGTGAAAAATAATAAAAAAATCAAAAAATTCAAAAAAAATGAAAATTTACTAAGGCTCATTTTTGCAGCAAGTTTTGCCTATAACTCGATCTATATCTAACGGATCGCCAATCTTTAACCTGTGGTCGATAGATGGCATCAATGGCTACATTTTCTTCTTGGACGGCCATGCCCTCAGATGTCTGTGCCAGAAGTTATTCGAGGAACCAAGTTCCTTACCCTGTTTGAGAAAATGTAAAATTTTCTTCATTTTTGAGGAATGTAGGAAAAATTTTAAATGTGTTATATTTTGATGGGAATTTGTTGCAATAAGTTTCTTTTCACTTAAATAGTGCTATAAATTTAAAAAAGAATAAAAAATCAGAAAAAAATTTCAAAAAAAAATTTCCACTCGAAAATTTCATAAGGCTTACCCCTTACGATTTTTTTGGGAAATTTTGTAAAAAAAAAAGTTGATTTATTTTAATGCCAATTGGTTGCAATGAGTTTCTTTTCACTCAGATAATGCTTTAAATTAAAAAAAGAATGAAAAATAATACAAATATTTAAAAAAATCTCACTTTGCACATCTCTAGTTCATACAACAAACTAAAATCCTTATTTTAAAAAGTAAGTAATAGTTAGGAAATTTTATTGGAAGATTTTATTGGACTTTCCTAAGGTGTTAAGTATTAAAATATCTGCACGATTTCGAAGCAATATTTGTTTTCTGTATTTGTGTGTAGAACAATTTGATATTCTGTTTTTTCCCCGTCCCAAAACGAGTTCCAGGTCGGTTGTGTGAATTTGTGCTTCATTTAATTCGATTTCAACTTGAGCGTTTGAATTGTTTGGACGATAAAGTTATATTCCGGAAAGGTTCGGAGTGGGAAAATTTCAAAACGTCAAACGTATACGTCTTAACTGATAAGACAATACATTCCCATGCACCGAACCGTACCTTTGCCATCCGTAGAACCTTAAGTACACATAAAGCACTAACCAACAATGTTCCGGCATTGGCAACCGAAAACGGAGGGAGCGGGTGGGAAAAGCCAATTTGAATTTCAGATCGCCATCGCTGGAAGATGGCGGGGGGGCTGTCGTTTCGTCGCTCCGAGGAGCCAAATTTGCCTACACAGGCTTTACGCACAGCTGCCCGCTTTACATAATCTAAATATGTACGCCCTTCCTGGGTCAGTGCGTGTAAGGCAACGTAAGGACACGCTAGTTTGCTGGAATCCGTATCCCTCCCCTTCCCCCCTCTTCCCCCTTCCCTCCACCCCAACCCGCGCAACCGTTTGCTAGTAACGAGGGAGAGAATTAAATTCAATTCAAATGGTATAATTCTTCCGATCCGAACCAGCGTTGTGTCGATGGTGAATAGATGTAGCGTGTACGTCCCTCCTTGTCATTACCCTTGTCACCAGTAGGACGCTGTACGCAGACATGGGAATTCCGTGTCTAAGGTGTTAAAAGGAGCACGGTGAAAGCGGTTGCGAAGCAAATGGCGGACAGAGTAAGAGAGCATTCGGTCGGTCGTCATCGATTTGACCAAAAAGGATAACGCAACTCCGTGTGTGAGTGTGTGTGTAAATACAGTGGAAAGGCTGACCGATTCCGAATCGTAATGTCAGTAGCTGGGATGGATGGCAAATGCTGACGGTTGGACTTCGCCCGGTACTGTTACGACTGTACCAGCGTCAATCATTTACATATCTATCTATTATTCATTTACGGTTTATGGATGTGCAGACCGGTGGCTGTCGGTTTGTTCTTACGTATCAGCAGCACCACCAGCCACGACACACACACGAGTGTCGAAACAGAATGTGAGAAGCCAAGTGTTTCTGTACCTCAACCCCCCCTCCTCCCCCCCCCAGTGCCATCGCACCTTTGTCGTAAATCGGTCACAGCTGAACCGCCCTCTTGTAATTGTTTACATGTACGTAAATCTTCCATCCGACACATACGGATAGTGTAGAAACTGTAAACGACAGACTACAGGGAACACATTTTATCTCACACCATTGGGAAGGACGCTTCTAAACGACGGTCTAAACACGAGTAAGTGAAATGTTACGTTACAACAGTATTACATCAATGTTGTCTTTTGTTCCTTCAACATACTTGCTAAAGTATGTATTGCAATAATGGCAGCAATTATAAAAGTTGCACACCAACTAATGCGGAAAATTTCAAATCCATGACAAATGCAATGACACTTTGTTGAAGGACAACTAGTGATCATCATAGCTTGAAACAATGACAAACAAGGTCTAAAGTAGGAAATAATAACTTATTGAGGAGAGTTGAGTGAGTCACTCACATAAATGAGTCAATCTCTCATGAGTCTTCAACTGACTCTTTGAAAGAAATGATGAAAGGCTTATGAAAGAGTTAGATCACTAAAGAGTCATTACACTCATAAAAGTATCATTTGATTCTTAAAAGAGTCATGACTCTTTCATGATTCATGGACGAGTCATAAAACTCTTGAATCTGAAACACCTTTACAAGTCAAATTAACACAAAGAAAAAGATAAAATTCAGTTGAATGCGTTATTTAACTCAAGAGTGATGGGAGTAGTTGAGTGAGTGAGTAGGTCAAAAAGAGTGAATCAAGGTCGTCACAAAGAGTCATAACTGACGAGTTGACACAATGACACTTAGTTGAAGGACAACTAGTGACCATCGCAGCTCGAAAGGACTACATTGTAGGCAAAATAAATCAAGCAATACATGACAAACTAGGTCCAAAAAAATAACTTTTTGAGAAGAGTTGACTCCAAGTGAGTCACTCACATAAATGAGTCAATTCTTTGACTGACTCTTTGAAATAAATTATGAAAGACTCATGAAAGAAAGATATCACTTATGAGTTATTTAGCTGGTAAAAGTATCATTTGACTCTTAAAAGAATCGTGACTCTTTATGCCGACTCATGAGTGAGTCATATCACCCTTGAGTGTAATTTGACTCTTAAACACCTTTACATTACATACCTTTACACAAAGAAAAAGTCAAATGTCATTTGAATGAGTTATTAAACTTGAGAGTTGAGTGAGTGAGTGAGTCACAAAGAGTGAATCAAAGGTCGCCACAAAGTGTCATGGCTCTTTCAAGAGTGAAATGACATTTTTATGACTCTTTTTTAACTAATTCGTTATAGAAATCTTATTGAGTGAGTTACATTACAAAGTTTATGTAACAATTCTTTCCAAAGATTCGATATGACTCAATCATAATCAATCAAAACATATTTTAGCAATTTATTCGCATTACACCGAATGAAATAATTTGATTCAGACTCATCATTTCGACATGTATTTTATGTTTCAACGCTGAAATTGACTAGTTTATTGGGGTATAATAAAATCAAAAGTAGGTCGATAATTGTGTCCTGGTTGTGTACGCTAACCAGATGCAGCAAAGCCATAGATGGCTTACCTTTACGTGAAATTGAATTTGCTGTTGCTATTGCTGTGCAGCGTGAGTGTGCGAAAAGCTTTCTCTCGCCAACTGCTGTCGGCACAATTGCACATATACTTCAGCGGAAATGAAGCAAACAAACAAATTAAATCCGTAGCGAAGTAAGCTGTCGGCAAACATAACGACAATGCAAAATAAAAGAATGTGACGATTATAGCGGCAGAAGAAGAATGTAACAATGTTTGTATAAACATGTCGATGTATCTCGTTTTGTTACGTGGGTATTTTTTTTTCGTAAATTCTACAGTTTACTATTAGTATAGTGTAAACAGTACAATAAATATTAAATTATAACTTCATATTCTTTCTTTTGTTGCAAAAGTTCGTTTAACAAAATAACTCAAAAAATATATCTCACTGGTTGTCTCAACAGGAAAGCGAACGACTTCCAAGGTTAAACATCAAGCAATAAAGAAATCAATGATCGATTTTGAATTACCACTTGAGCACTCGGTAACCTCTTCGATTGCTACTCTGGAAGATATGACAGAATATCGTACAAATCCCTAATGGACGATCTTATCGAATGGCATGATTTCCGGCAGTTGTGGTGTTGGTGGTGAGACCGATACCTGGCGGTATCAATTGCACTTGCAGCACCAGTAATCCCTAGCAGCAAACGTATCGGAAACAGGACTCAAGGACTGGAGTTCTCGTAACCGTATCAAACATACATTCAGCGCAAGACGTATGGACACAGGCTTGTAGAAAATGGGCGCCAAACACGAGGACTTTTTTTTATTTTAATGGAAGATTTTTGAACAAAACAAAATTAATTTCTTCGCTACAGTTTTTAGGTGACGATTTAATTAGTGTTGGATGAATCTGATTCAGAATCAAGAATCTGAACGAATCTTTGAACTGGATGAATGAGTCTGAATCTTTATTATAAAGATTAATGAATTCCTATTGAATTATAAATCCTTAGAGTTGCCCCTACGCTTGACGGTCAGCACTTTTAATAAGTCCATCCTCTCCCACCTCCGGCAGCGAATCATTAAGGATTCATGAATCTTTTCATGAATCTTTGAGGATGCATATTAATTCTTGAAAATTGACTAATATTTTGGGAGTCAGCTCTTGATTTGAATGACTCTTCACTGAAGATTCATATGAATGACTCTTCACTGATGGTTCATGTGAATGATTCTTCACTGAAGAATCATATGAATGACTCTTTACTGAAGATTCATATGAATGACTCTTTACTGAAGATTCATATGAATGATTCTTTTCAAAAGAATCGTATGAATGATTTTTTTTTCCAAAAGATTCAATTAGCACAACACTAGATGTAATGTCATTACATTGATGCGATTCAGAATGATTTGATAAAAAAAAGGTTTCTTTTTCACATCTTTCGAACGAAACACGATTGAATTATTGGAAGGGAAAAATTTCCGGTTTGATCAACACATGAAATTATCGCGCATCATGTGAAGATTTGATTTTCTAATATGTCGGAAGCAAGTGTCACTAGCGGAAAGCAGTTACAGTGCAGTTGCGTTCTGCTTGAGTAGCTCAAATTGATTATTTTTTTTCTTACTTCTTGATGCACTCTCGTACGTTAGCAGTTGCAGAATGTTTTGGTCCAATATGCTATGCGGTACAATATTGATCCGGAAGCTCTTCCGGGTAAAAGCTTGCTGCTCAACACGTGCAATCACATATAGCCCCGACCGTGTGTGTGTGTGTGTGTGTGTGTGTGTGTCGGGTGGGGCAAATAACGCTGGGTTATGTTTTTTTCTTGTTATTGTTGTTGTTGCTTCTGGGCAGTAGACCTGCTGTGCATCATTCAACCTTATGTGAAAGGATTTCCCCCGTACGTGTGGGAAAGACATTTGGCTTTTTGGTACGAACTTTTCACATCTAGCGAAATGCGTGTTTTTGTAAGCTCAATGTCTCGTAACTTGTGCTTCATGCACCGTACCACCCGATGAAGGCTACCGAATGTGAAACTTTCCTTTTACGCAAGTCAGCCGTGTACCCGTCTTGCGTTCTTGTTTTAAGAAAATCCGTTAGAAAAAGATCCTTCCATCCCCTACCCAGAAGGAGGGACACTCCTTGGGACATGATCTTTTTGCTCATGTATGTTTTGTGTTACGCCCTTATGTGAGGTATATATGGGTCGTACAGACAGGCGGAAATGGAAGCAAAAAAAAAAAGAAATAACGAAACAAAAATACCACAAAAAACCGGCAGCACAACGACCAAAACGGCAATGTCCCGGAGACGGAGTGAAAAGCCTCAGCTGTCGGTTATTGCTGTAGTTTTATTATTTGAGATTTTGTTGGCACCTTCAGGTTTCATGATAAGGATGCAAAGCATCAAAGAAGATCAAGTTAAAATGGAGTTTTAAAGGATGGGAGGCGGGATTCGGGGATAGAAGATCGTGAAGAACACCAGCAGAGCTAGTGGCGGGTATGATGGAATGAAAGAAACACTGAAATGTGTTTCCTTTAGCCGAGAGTCAACCTTCCCTTTGGCATGTGAGCAGAAAGTGAGACAACCGAACAAGGCCACAGAAATAAGATGGATGCGCGGCAAGAGGTTTTGTGGTGCCTGAAGATTAGTGTTGGAAAACGAAACGGTGGAACGCCTTGAGGCAATGATGTAAAAATACTGAGCATGACGAACGTGTATCTCTGCCAATCTTTCGCCACTTCTTTCCAATCTAGAGCACACTACAAGTTAAACAATCAAGGGTTTAGAGTTTTCTTGCTCCGGTAAGGTGTGTGTTAGAAGCAACTTTTCTGCTTGAAAATAAATATTTTTCATTGGATTAATTTCTCAAAACTCCTCAAAAACCAACATGCATTAACGGAAGAGAACTATTAACCTTGCAGCAAAAAAAAAATACTCAAGAATTATAGAAGCTTTAACGATTTCTGCGACAGTGAAACGTTCAATTATATTTATTTTTTTTTATTGAAATTATCTCAGATCACACCGAACAAAATGCTGATTACACACTGAACACAATGTAATGTCACCATTCGGGTTTTACAACCACACGTTCCCATGTTTGCCTAGGAAGCGGAAAAATCACACGAGAAAACCATTCCAATTTAACCGCTTCTCCAAAATCCCGGGTACCACTTCGCCGCATTTGATAGCCAGAGCGTTTTAACTTCTGTGCTCGGCGCGTACCATTTGCCAGCGCTGTACTCTCGTACTTTATAATCCCATTAGACGGTCGGTAGAGATGTAATGTTCGCCCTGAAATAACAACGCACCCACTGACATTCAATAAGCTGTGCGGAGTTTACGCGCAAGAAACCGAAACCCAGCCAGCCCATTGGTAAGAACATTTTGGCCACAAAAGAAAGAGGAGAGAGAGAGAGGGGGAGGAAAAAAAGTTCGATGCCAATAAAACATAAAACACATCCGCGAATTTTCACGACCCTCAACGGGCAAGCGAAACCATGTTGTAATGAAATTGGCAGCCTACTTCGTTCGCTGATTTTGGAGAATGGTGAAAATTGGGTTGGATTTCTTTTTTGTTGTTGTGTGGCTATCACATCACCAGTGAACCAGCGTGTTGATAACGTTTATTTGCATATATAAAGCGCAACAGGCCAAGTATAGTGCAGAGGGTTTGGAAATGTGAACTCGTGACCGTAACGCAAATATCTAAAATCGGTAAAAATCTTCCATAAACTTACTGAACGCATAAAACCGGGCAGCGTGTACTGAAATGGACTGGAACGAATAAATGTGAAAATCTTTGGCAGACTTCAAGGGATTTTAAAGTTCCATCTACCAACTTTAATAACTTGCAGCACATCCACACCGAGTAATTAT
This sequence comes from Anopheles funestus, assembly GCF_943734845.2. Taxonomy (NCBI): domain Eukaryota; kingdom Metazoa; phylum Arthropoda; class Insecta; order Diptera; family Culicidae; genus Anopheles; species Anopheles funestus. Next base: position 6,645,419 of record NC_064597.1, on the reverse strand, counting down.
GTTCCGCATTTCAGGATTCAGGTTGTTAAACACCATTCTTACATCCTGAATAATGAGCTTTTCAATATCTGTATCTTACTTTTAATTGTTATGACCACTGCTTGTCCCATTGTGCGATACATACATAAATGGCCGGAATGGCAAATGTGATATAATTAGCTCCACCGGAGCGGAGTGTTACAGTGAATATTGTTTTGTGTTAATGTTCTAAGAAAAAAAGCGAACATTATACCGCTTTCCATGCGTGTCAAAAGGAGATGAAACATTTTATCATCCATTTATTCTAAATTTACATCAGGTACTGGGCGCCTCCATGACGTTTTGACGTTTTAATTTCAACTTCGTGTCATTCTCAGAATTCAGTCTGTTTACGCTGACTAAAAAAACACAAAACCATAATTACTGGACTAAACACGACTAAAAAAAACTAAAAAAAAGGATGATTTCATCATTCACCCAAGCGGTTTAAAAATCCTGGAAATCGCCTGAAGATTGTTGAAGCAGATGGAATGCATTAATTATTTACAATAATTATATTATTCTCTCTCTTCTTGGCTTAACGATCTCTAAGGTCATGCCAGCCATTCCTGGCTTAGTAGACTTATTATTACCATGTAGCCGGATAGACAGTCCATGCTACGGGGGGACGGTCCGGATGGGATTTGAATCCCGCTCCTGCCGTGTGGAACTGGCGCCGTTTACACCACTGGGCCGTTCCCATTTATATTATTTTATTATTAATATTATTGTATCCTATTTTATTCCTACGAATTGTACGTATTTTTTCCAGAACTACTAGGCGCCTCCATCGAATCGTTTTTAGTACAAAGTACTAGGCGACTCTATTGAATAGCAAATTAAATAATTATATTTCAATTCAAATAGATTTGGAACCGACGCCATTTATGATATGCACTATCAGACTGCTCTAATATAATATATTTAATATAATATAATATTATAATATAATAACGAATAACTTTAAACAAACTTTCTTCAAGTTAACACATTTATTAGTTATAGAAACAAGTGCAGATGTGATATAAAAAACCTTTTCGTAGGCTACTGCATTGGAAAAAGTTACTCTACAAATATTTAGTGTTTTTGTTAAGTTGATAAGCCGTGTGATCCATAAAGTAACAATCATTAGTCCGTATTTTTGCTTAAAACCTTGCCGTTTGTGTTTTGGTTCACTTTGGTGGTGAAAAAAGTAAACAACGGAGTGTCCTATTTTCAAATCATTTACACTATCATGGGATTCAATTTAAAATTGATAGTTTTCCCATGTTAATGGATATCCATTAGCTGGTGGGAGTATCGACCAACTGTACCGATTTTGCTCAGGTTCTTGTTGATTACTTTCCAGCTGGCGATTTTCACGCACCACTTCCTGCTATAGGTGATTGGGAAATAAGCTAGAAAGCTGGCTGGCACGATGAAGCCGGGGCCATAATGGGTAATGGGTAAAGGATCGGGAGAGAACGACCTTACATGTGAAACCAGTACCAGTGAGACTGGATGCGAAGGACAGGTTCGGTTGGTTGTTTGTTGCAGAATAGCGTTCAATAAACGGCTTATAATTAAGCAATTATTGCTCACATCTAGCAAACGCAAAACCGGGTCAGCAACAGTTTCATGGACGGATCCCATGGGCGGATTTGAACCGGGCACTAGAACCGTACCGGGTCTATTCCCTAGTTTCGTGACATTCGATCGTAAGCAGGATGACGAAGGATGCCACTTATGCTAGGCACCATCGGTGTGCGTAATTACTTTGCACCGAAGGGTAAAAGTGTATCGGATTTCTCCGCCGAAAACAGCAAAAAAAAATGAAGCAAGGTCATAATCTTCTAGATTGACTGTGTTGCTATCCTGTTGTAATATGGTTTAAATTTTCTGACTTCGTTGCCTTCCGTGGCGACATGAGGCCTAGTGCATCCGGTTGCCTTAATTGATATCCCTTCCGCATACTGCGTCATGTTTCTGTTCTGGAAGCATGACTCAAACTGAAGAGAAGTTAATCGTTTTATGTTTCCGCAGGTAAATGGGATTAAATTGCAAATACATTTGTAACTTAATTTCGAACCATTTTTCTACAATAATTTATCACATCTTTTCTGTATTGAAATGTAGAAATTTTTGTTTGTGCTTTTGAGACAATTTGGCAAAACCAAATGAAGGCGATTGTTTAATTTATTTACCCACAAACGGGTTTAAAAATATCTGCGTTTGTTGGAGAGCGTCATCCACCCGGGATTTTGGAAGCGTTGACAAGGGCGCGTTAGAGCAAATGTCATGGGAATGACCTCGCCTGACCCGTTTTATCATTGCTGTATTTTACTAAAACCCTATCTATATCTAGTCTCTTATCTTTTGCCAGTTCTGCAAGCTGCTGCCAACTTTTTGGGCAGCGGAATTAGTTCCAGTCCTTTGAATCTTTTATATTTTCATTAGGAGATTGCGAAGCAAGTTTTTAGTACGGACCTGAAGGGGTTTTTCCCCTTTAGTCGGACACGTCACTCGGACAAGCTATTATTGGGGGGTTTGGTTTATTATTTTAAAACCCCTCCAGAATGATTATTTTCTTTGCGTACAATCAGAGCACAATCGACTAATATACCCAACGCCAGCAGGATGTTATGTTTCTGTTAAGGAAAAAAAAAGATGAAGGGAAAATCGCTTCCACCCCAAAAAAAGCCTGATGGTACGAAGTAAATCTTTATTATCATGAAGGCATTGGACAACGTCTCAGTACAGCCGGCAGTTATCTACACCGACTTGATAGCTCACGGGGTCTCATTTCATCCATTCCTTTGGGGTGTTTTGGGGTTTTGCAGGAAGTTGTTCTGTTCGCCCCCTGGCAAAGGTTTGGCTGCACACATTCACGAATCGTGCTGATATATTAGGGCAGCCGGAAATGTCCCACGGGACACAAGGGAGTTAGGCAACAGCAAATCAGCAAACCTCCCGAAAAATGGGGGCTACAATGGCGCACAGCCCCTACACCACCGTTGGGGGTTCATTTGACGAGGTGCCTCTGAAGTAACCAATGCGTTCCCAAAACAGATCGCTAATTAGATTTGGAACATTTTTGGTCCCTGCATCTGGCACCGTAAGAGACTACAACGTTACTTTGATTGTGACGTGTTGCGTATGTGCGGCGTTGATTGGGTCGTATTCCCGGTCAAAACCGACAACACTGGAACGATATCCCCAAAAGGCACTCGCTGATCGAAATATTGAAGCGTACCATACAGAATGGTTTGGCAAGTTACATTGCAGCGTTTCTCAGATGATTTCGTAATGTCATTCACATTTCTTTCAAATGCATTTTTTGAAAAGGTAAATACTTCTGGATGACATTGTGGCGCAGTGAGTCAGGAGATAGGAAATAATGCTTTTAATAAAAAAAATAAAAAAAATTATAAAGAAATAAACAAAATCTAAAAATTAGAAAATTTCAAAAGGTTCATTTTTGCACCAACTTTTGCCTATAACTCGGTCGGTATCCAACGGATCGCCAATCTTTAACCTGTGGTCGATACATGGTATCAATGGCTACATTTTCTTCTTGGACGGCCATGCCCTCAGATGTCTGTGCCAGAAGTTATTCGAGGAACCAAGTTCCTTACCCTGTTTGAGAAAATGTAAAATTTTCCTAATTTTTTTAGCATTTTAGCAAAATTTTTAAATGTGATATATTTTACTGGGAATTTGTTGTAATATGTTTCTTTTCACTCAAATAATGCTTTAAATTAAAAAAAGAATACAAAATCAGAAAAAAAATTTCAAAAAAATTTCAACTCGAAAATTTCATAAGGCTTACCCCTTACGATTTTTTGAGAAATTTTGCAAAAAAATTTAAATTGTTTTATTTTAATGCCAATTGGTTGCAATAAGTTTCTTTTGACTCAAATTATGTTTTAAACAAAAAAAAAATAATAAAAAGGTAAAAAAATATAAAAATTTGAAAATTTCATAAGGCCTTATCGTTTTTTTGGGAAATTTAACAAAATTTTAATTTAGCAAAATCATCTGAGAAACACTGTATGTTACCAAAAACCTCCGGCAGCTACAACCGCACTGGTAGCAGAATGTCTAGAACGACCGCGCGCACGGAATAACTCATCATTCTTCAGTGCAGTCGATCCGCCGGGTTTCATCAGAAAGATGATGAGCGTGTCGATTACTGCGCTCAGTGCAAAGACATTGCCCTACATGAGATATAAATTATTCACCACAGCATCTAATCCATGCAGCGTACAGCGTTTCCGAGGGCAAAATTTCGGAACTCGTTGGATTGGTAATTGCAAGCTCAAAACAAAAAAACCGGTACACATTATGGATGAAACGTTCGATTTCTTCGCAACATTCGTACGCTTGAACCGATGCTCGAAAGAAAGTTGTTGTTTTCAAACTCCAGCAAGTTTTTGTGTTGTTGTTCCGAACCATTGCGGCCATTGTGTTTCGGAAGCGAAGCGGCAACGAAGAATAACATTCTGTTCCGTTACCCACCAATGCACACTACGGTAAAGTTTTCCTAATCCCAAGCCGGGATTAGGTTTGTCGACAGCAATGAAAACAACCGAGATTAAGGGTACGCCACGCAACACCCGGGCTGACCAAGTCCAGTGGTTTTCGGTGTAATGGTTTTGCTGTTGTCGGCAGCATTTACAACGATATCAATATTTCCTACTGCTGTTGCTTAGTGTTAGCAAATGCAATTGAACTTTAGTACTAATAATTGATCGACAAAGCATTCTCAGGAGCAATGTACGAGGATAGAAATATTTTTTTTCACCGATGAACGCTCAATCATACCTACATTTGCAACTCACCATTTGGAATTACTATTTAAACGAAAAAAAAAACTTTAGTACACCTGCTGGATCGTGATGTGGGTGAACAAATGCATATTTTAGTTTTTTTTTCTTATTTTTAAAACATTCGCCTGTTGCGTGCCTGAAACGTGCCACCGCTACATGTTGAACGCAAAAGTACACAAGGTTTTTTGGTATGCTAATGCACTTCGGTTATCAAGGGGTTTAGTGAAGGGAAATTTGAAGAAACAAACGACCCTACACCATGTGTACCAACAGGCATGAGTTTCTATCGAAGCCAAATGTGCTAAGCAACAACAACAAAAAACCCAACTCTCGACGGTTTCGTTTGTTGGGCAACAGAAAAAAAGAAGGATAGGAAGCAAACACTGTACCGCATACTTCAAGAGTGTTCAAATAGTTGCTCAAGACGTAAAAGAAAAAGAGAGAGGAATAGAAAAGGGAGCTAAAGAGTGAAAGAGACGAAAGAGAGACGAATGAAAGAGAGTAACTGAAAGTAGAATTTCTTCAGCACAAGAACAGCGCATGACAATGACAATCATTTGGGCGAACTTGCTTACGATATCAAACAAGATGATGTACAAAAAAAAAAAATTGTATATTCTTAGCTTCAGTGTAAGTCTTAACGATACACGGCGACATGAACAAGTTTTGAAAATAGCGTTGAAAGAGCATATTAAAGAGCAGTGCAAGGAAGTGAAAAAAAACATGGAACTACTGTACGCTTCACAGCAGCACTATCTTAGATCCGGGAGTAGCAAAAGCAAGTTCATCTTGCGCTTTTTTTCTCAGATGAATCGAAAACACCTTAGGGTGTCTTTACATGACGCGATGTTTTGAAGCTCGCGCTTTTATTTTGACAGTTGTCGCACAGTGGGATGAGAACACAATAAATCAAGGGCATAATTTATTAAGATATAATTAACATAATATAAGCAAACTCATATCAATCAGAGATTAGATTAGATAGAAATTACTTCAAATAAAATGATTATTTAAAATAGAAAAAAAATATTTTGGGATTTTTGATCATTTTTACACAGTGTGCAGATGCACCTTCAGCTGGGCGTCATGGAAAGGCACCCTTATCCTGTTGTCGCTCCCGGGCGATACTGCGTTTGTTTGTGATAGAAAGATAACAGCAAAAAAAAGCTTCATAGCACCTGCAATGGATGCTACCAACCTGGTTGCTACAAGTTATTCAAAACGGAATATCATTGCATTGTGTGCAATAGATCGAACGAAGCAAGGATCTTGATTTGTTCAACGAAATAAAATGGTAAACCATGACAACGTCAGCTGGTACAGTAGCCAAATACAAATACAGATATCTTTTTTCTTTATATCTTATGCCAGCAGAAACTTTACGCCCTCCGGGGTGGAGGGAGGAGGGGGGAGGGAGATGAGTTCAACTGTCTGGTTATCTGCCTGGCTGCATTTGTCTTGTAGCTGTGTGGATAGCTAGCTTTTCTTCACTTGTTGGAAACAGTCGTCCAGTCACAGTACCGATCCTGTGCAATGCGACGTAGTATCTGACGATGGCAAACACCTCGTACGAAAAGAACACATTTGTCACGACACCGTGTTTCGTGTGTCGTGCTGTTAGTGGTACACTTCAGCATCGGTGCGGATGCAGAGGTGTACAAAAAATAGTAAAAAAAAAAATAGAACCAAGCACATACTACGTACGGTCGATTCGAAGGCTCTACGTGGAACAATTGTGTCTTCAGCAATAAGAAGCAATAAGTAGGTGGTTTGGGGTGAATTAAAATTAGATTTAAAGTCACCCTGTGTGGAACGCATCCTTGGATTTAGTCAGATCGTCTTGATGACTCTCGCATGGTGTGTTGGACAACATGTTGCTTCACACACTGGATTTCCAAGCCTAACCAGCTTGGAAAAGTGATTAAACAAATGTACACAGTTGTGAGTTCAAGAGACTTTAAGTAGGTTAAATCTTGGGCTTCGTACTTCGGGACTTCGAGGCTCCGGAAAATGGTTTTGTATTACAATTTGGTCAACTTTTTATGTAAATTTCCGCTAAGAATTCAGTTTTAATATGTCATACTGTAATTAGTAGAGCACAGTTGGGACATAGTTAGGGTTTGCTGACTTATGTGAGAAGGGTGGTCTTCCCAGGGAAGGATTGATAACTTGTTAGCTCCTCAAAATCTGTCAAATTCATATTGCCAAGCGGCATTTCTTCGGTATCTCTTTTGGGATATTGGGTGATAGTGTTCTTGGACCTCCTGCCTTCGTTTAATAGTCTGTCGGCTATCATTGCGACCTCATTGCCCTCAGGCATTCCAACAAGTCAAGAGATCCAGCAAAAAGATACATTATTATTGTGTTCTCGTATTTAACACATTTTATTCTAAAAATGTAGCGTTTCAACAACAAAATATATGACGATTGTAAATCAGATTATGAAACGATACCATCCTCGTCAACAGTTGCAGGAGAAGAGAGTCACTCACGGGAGGCTTTTTGTGTATCGGTGCTCACGTCACCAAGTGATCATCGAATGTCCGTTGTGAGTGTAGTAGACACAGACTTCCAACAATTATGAAATTTTGAAGACAAGTTTATTGCTTGTATGTGGGTGTCCTTTCTGCAATCATGTACTAACTCTGTCAAAAAAAATACATTTACAAGGTTTCTTCTTTATCCTCCTCAATGGCTAGACCTACGGCAATTGCTTCTGCTGAAAAAATGAAAGTATTACCTGGGAGCTTAATGGCAGAAATTGATTTGAAGAAATGAATTCCACAGTCAACATATTGAAAAATTTTAAAATGACTTTTCCAGTGTTTGTGAAAGTTTGAAAAATATGTTTGAAGTTATTTAGGTATAATCCAGCTAATTTCTGGGAGGGGTTGATTCCAAAGATGGTCAGCTCTACTGGGAAGTTTGAGGTTTTTTGGAAAATGAAATCCGGTGAGGTTTGCTCGATGTCTAAGAGGAACTTAAAGAAGGTCTTTTTTCCATACAACGAAGTGCCGAGGGAACTCCTGAAAAGCTCCTGAAGAATTTCTCAAGGATCTGTGAGGAGTCTAAGGAGGTCAACAGCCAACAGTTCAGTAAATGGCGGAATGAAAGGATTAGGTCTGTATTACAATTATATATTCTATTGATAGACGTCATCATAACAATTTGAGTAAGTTTTACATTAAGTGTAAAAATGTTTAGAATAAAGTCTAAAGCTTTTAATATCAAAAGAGAAGGCATGTTCTTATCCTCTCTTATTAATCTTATTTACAAATCTGACATTTAGTCAGAAAAGCACAGTAATCCTGTTTTGCCGTACGGCAAAACCAGAAGTGGTAGTAAAACCAAGGTATATATAAGGGTGATTTGTTTGTTTTTACTAAATGTTCTTAACATGTAATAATCCGTCTTTAACGACAAAAAGGGAAAATAAGAACTAGCGCCCGGTACGGTATAGTTCAATGCAGGGTGTAGAGTGTAGCGAAAGCAAAAGGGAGCGTTTTCCTCGTGGGAGATGTAATTTAGCTGCCTTTTCATTAGGCTTAGATTGATACACTTCGTAATCCGATAGCGTTTCCTGCAACAGTCAAACGCCCGCGCGGTGGGCCGGTGAAAGGAGCGTGAGATCAACTGGGTACTATATTGGGAGGAAAAACCAACCTTATGCCCAGGGGAGAGGCAACAGTCGCAGAGCATGGTCTCGGAAACCCATGGAACAAGATGTGTAATAAATAATGCTAATATTATCTGTCAAACAAGTTGACGCCAAGGAAATCGATTTTATCCCCTCTCCAGCCTCCCTCTCCTCCCACCCCTTACTGGTTGTCGCTACGTCACCAGCAGCATTACAAGTAGAGCGCTAGAGCGCCGCCTCTGCATCATGTTTCTTGATCGAAGTATCACGATTTTCACCAAGGGCTGAGTTTTTCCAAGCGCCCCCGGTTCTTTCCCTCCAACCGTTTCTTGGTAAATCTTCTCCACTCTTCCACCTCAAAGGTTGCTAAGCTCTCGAGCAAGCCGGTTTTCTTGCTATCTGGTCGCCGTCGCCTGTATATCTCACTCTTACATTATTTCCCTATCGTCTAAATCTTCCCATCACCACGTTCCGTCACCTTTTTTTCCTTTCAACCGTTGGCGAGTTTATTCAGGATTCATCTTTTACACACTCTCTTGACACATGGCTGTATTTGATAATGTCATCGTAAAAGCGTCAGCATGGTACCGGGGATATATTCGGGCATCAAAAGCTTGAGTAGCTGTATAATTCTATTCAGCTGCGTTCACGCGATTCACGCAACCCGAAGCAAAAAAAAACATGAGAAACCCGGACGGGAGCAACTTTTTCTTCTCTCCCCCCGTACTTCATTCTTTCACTCAAACACACACCGACAGATAGGGTGGCGCTGGCTGGCGTGTATTTGTTTGGTTTGATTTCCGGCCAGCTTAATTTAGAGTTTTGTTTTCGTGCCCTACTCAGTATGCGGCGTGTGCTGGACAGCCTTCATTTCAGCACCGCTCACGTTCGCTGAAGTGAATATGTTTGAACTTGTGGGGTGGGTGAAGCAGAAGCAACGAACCAAAAAAAAAAAATTGCAGCATAATAAACCAGTTTGGTGAAATAAAAGCGAAACACAAAGGAAAAACGGGAAGGCATAGCCAAGAAACACCAAAAACACACACACACACACGTAAGGAGAAAGAATAAACTCAAATCTCATCATGATGCTGGGAACGGGAAATTAGCTTCGCCGTCGAGCGTGAACCAGCCAAAGACAACGATGCCTTTGACGCTTTGGTGCGGTTGGTCCTTTTGATTAATGGTGCTTTGCTGTTTTTCGGCTATAGGGGTTTTCCTAATGGTGGATGAATGGTGGGGAAGCAGTGAGAGAGAGAGAGAGAGAGAGAGAGAGAGGAAGCATTTTGCTGGAGCTAAAATGAAACAGAGCCTGCCATGCTTTCGGGTGACTTTTGGGTGAAATAAAAATCCAACAAGTAAAACGCTCTTTCGCGTCCAGCCGGTTCACTATATCCTGATGCATGATGTTGTCCTTAAATGTTTTCGGGTGTTTAATGTAACTTCTATTCACCTTGTATGTTGTTGGTTTTTTTTCTTCGAACGTTCTTCTCCTCCCCCCCCCCCCCCCCCCTCCAAAAAAATAAGCATTTTTATCCTTCGGTTGGTTTAAATCTTTCCACGTGCGGCGGAAAAATATAAAAACCCAAGTACCAGCGCGGAACGTCGAATGTTGTTACACGTTTTGCGATTATATGCGTCGTAAAGCCGTTCAATCTAAGAACGGGCAAGTGTCCGGATGCGAAACGAAAGGTTACGGGCATATCAGAATAAAAAAAAATAAAACACATTTCAAGCATACCCAACCATTCGTGACGGGACAACTTTTGCTATTAGGGAGCCAGAGCAAACAAGTGCAACATGTTTCGTGAATGTTTTTTTTTTGGGTCTTCCCTTCCTAATTTCTCATACTCGAACTTCTCTACATCTATTGTAATAAAGTATTACAAGTGGATTTTTTGTACAATTTGAAAGTAATATTGGGTGTAGAAGTAATTGCTTTTAGTTTTTTTTTAAGATTCATTGTTGGAAGAAATATTCTTGGAAGAAATGAATGAAATCTTCGTCCATCTGCTTTGTGGTGGTTACTATTGCAAACATTTTCCTATATATATATACCTTGGTCGTTTTTTTCTTCTTGTTGTTAGAACGTTTATATCGTCTATCACAATACCAGTGGGTATCACAAAACAAACGAAACATTCTGTGGGAAAACGGAACGCTTGACCAAAAGTCAACTAGCTCGCATGTTTGTCTCAACGGTCCTGTCCGGTTCCATTAGTAAATTGCGATCGGTCACCACTGTTTCTAACCGGCAGGAAATAGGACCATCATACCATAGACTAGAGCTTGAAGAAAAACAAACACCACCACCACCATGTCCCGTGCGTCATAAGCGTTTGTGGCACAAGCAAAGTAACAACCGACCGCAGATGATGCAGAACACAACACAAACTTCCGCTGAAAATTGTTCTCTTCTACACACACATACTTAGGGGGGGAACATCTGGATACACTGCTTCGAAAAAGTCAAATCGGTTAAGTAAAACTCACACCATCGTGCGCTGATGAATGCACGACCGAACCCTTTCGTTGGAACGACGACAGGACGCCATTTGGCAGTGCCGATATCTGTGGTGGTTGGCACGTGCCCGTGTGACGCTGTGACTCGGTTTTCTTGTGCAAAGGGTTCTTTGGGCACCATTCTCCCCCACCCCCCCCCCCCCCCCCATCTCCCCCTCTTTGACCCCGTCGATCGGATTATTAGTGCTTGTTATTAGTATCAAATTTTCTGATTAATAAATTACGAACTTGGCAAAGGTAAATATTTGATGAGCACCGTCAGTAGTGCCTGGCAGGCAGCTGTTCGGCATACGGATCAAGGTTAATGTCTGTCTCCGTTTTTCCTTTTTGCGGCTGAGTTGCGGGAGAGAGGGAGGGCGAAAGGTTTAATGGGGAAAGCCATACACCGACCGGTACCTCAGCAAACCCTTTGCCTGGCAAAAATAGCAAAAACAATTAGGCTGTGCCCAGATGTAGTGAGTAACCGTATGGTACATGGTATCGATAATTAGCGTTATTCAATGGTGGACAATAGGATTTGCAACTTTAAACAGGCTTTTTGTTTCTAAAACGTTGGTGTGCATATAGGGGAAAGTAGGTAGAGGAGGACACCTTCACACATATTTCAAAAAAAATCTGTTCCTATATAGACGAGAGTGAGCATAAACTGTGTGCAAACATTATTCCTTCTTGCATTCCTTATTTATAGCTGTGTTTTAGAAGCGTTTGCTTCATTCAAGGTAACGATTCGAAGAAATCATATAAATGAAAGAACGGAGACCTTATTCAAACCTCTGTCAAAGCGAGCTAAGGTTTTTATTCGAGCTACGGAAAAGGACAATGTGAGATTTCGCTGTAGGAAATTCCTCAACTAATCGATGCCGACAACGATAGCAAGTTTCGTAGATTTTTTGAGTACATTATGCATGTCTGCAATTTCTTGCCCAACTCAATAGCTACCTTTCAAATATTATACTTTGATATCCCACAGGGGTGTCTCATCTAGTGTGTACAAGTGTGCGACGCCTAAACGGACCGCCGACGGTCTCCAAGATCTTGAAACTTCACTGTCTACTGGTCCATAACTTCTTCATGCTCTTCCAAAAGTAGTTTGTAAATATTCTTAACCAAAGATCAACAACATAAGCAAAATAGATCAATAACTTCTGTGTCTATCTTTCCCACTTTGGTGCTTGCTCTTTAAAACACTAGAATTCCAAGATTTATTCACCCAACAATGGTCTTTCCATAGCCTGTCCGTAATCTCCTGAAGATATATTACTTCTGTTGATTTGGTGCCGTGACCAGGATCGATCCCGAAGAATTTCTGATACGTACTATACGTAGCGTGATGAAAAGTGGAAGAGAATCAGCATTATGTTGATAGACATGGAGACCACTTCCTAGATACTGCCGGATTCTTACAGGTTAAAACCACCCTGTTCCTTCACCATTACTTCGATATCACCAACTGGGACATTACTTTCAGAGTGTTGGTATAGACGTATGAGGGACAAATTTACGTTCTCCATTGTTTTCTGTTTGAGCTAATGAGATTCCAGCTACTTTGGCGACGTGCCTGTAGGAGTACTTCAGAGGAGTACGAGAATCTCTACAGTTTACTGCTGTAGATCTGGACCAACCTCAGTACATTTTCTTTCAAGGCGAGTACGTCGCTGCTGTAGACACCCCATACTGGTTCTGATTGCTTATGCTGGCTGGAGCTACTGAGACGACTCTCCCCGCCGGCGTTGAGCATTCAGATCAGTTCCCAATCTCACACGAAACCTCTTCTTTTTCGATACGAATTCTTCGTTGTTGCAAGCATTTCCGCGATTTGCATTCATCAAGGTGGTGATGTTTCCTAGGGTCACTTCAGATTCGACTTGTGCCTAAGGTGGCGGACATCAACAAACATTGGACACTCAAGTAGGACTGATGCTCCGGTGATATCCTAACATTAATTCCCTAACATTCAGGACAGTGGGCTTCTCGGATCATCCTCTCGAGATGACACTGGAAGAAGTCGTGGCCCGTCAACAATTGAGTAACATAGAACTCAACCTCGTCAAAGTGACGTGTGATCCAGCAGGACACCTCCAGGATGAGTTGGCGAGTCTAGACGCCTTCCGGAGATGGATACAACTCCTGTTGCCACAGGTGAAGTGGAAGTTCCCATTCACAGCCTGTATCTCGACATCTATGGTGTATCTCCCATCCTCTACAATCAGAAGATGCAACGACATCAACTCTACAAACATGCAAGGATGCTCCGAATCATGTGAGGAGCTCCCTGAAGAATGTTTTCAGAGTCCGACGATGCACTTTGACTTCAGGGCACTATTGCTAACCTCACTGCCATCTATTGTTGAAGAATCGAAAGATGAGATTGAAAGCTCAATCGATCATCTATTGTGACCTGTCAGATATATTTATTTTCCCCAAAATATTCCTATAACCTCCTCATCTATTGGAATTCTTGAAGTTTACATTGAGTTCTTAGGAGTTTTAGAACTTGAAAGGAAGACAACGCTGTGTCCAGATGATGATTTAGCAAATTGACATATCACTTGTAAATGTATGTAAAACCACACACAGTACAGTATCGATCGGTCTTGTTTCAACCATTGAACTTTCAGCTTGTAAGCTCAGGAAATTCCTCTTTTTTTCGGCGATCGTGCGCCACGTTGCATGCTTCACTGCTATTGTGCAAGGTCATTGGATGGTTTTTTCTCCCTTCGTTTCAAGCAAGCAACATTACAGCTTCTTGTGCGTAGTAACACGTGTGGGCGAAACGGTGTGAATATGTGTGCAAAGCAACAATCTACATCAAGTAGGCGTAGCAAACGGACGCACAAAACCATTATCATACTGCCCGGTGTAGAATACAGCAGAATGATAGAAAATGGTAATGATGATGATGATGATGATGATATGTTGTTGTTTCTAGGATTCGTTTTCCCTTACACCCACGGACAAGCAACCTGTGCACCGTCGTCGTTCGGGTGCTGAGAATTCAGTGAATGATGTAATGAAAATTATATGCTTCAAATGACACACAAAAGGAAAAGGCCAAAAACTAACGCACGTACAGCAAAATCCAACAGACAACGGTGAGATAGTTCGACCGCTGTTCGATGCGCAAGCTGTCAGTCGTGTGGAATTGCTGGTGGAAGATGTGTTGTATAAGCGGTAACATCCATCCGTCAAGTGAAGAACGGCCGAAGGAAAAGCGTTCCAAAACAACACCATCCAACCGTCCAGCATCGACAGGCGAACTCATCGATATTGAGCTTGAATGTCGGTTTTTTTTTTCTCTCTTTCGTCAGTAGAATAGTTTCACGCTCCACCCCGGAGTTATACGCCCGAATGTCGTCATCATTGCTGACGCCAAACGAACTGTTCTAGAATGTTTTGGGGTCGATGATGTACAGTGTGAGCGGGCTAATGATTTCTCCGGCTATTTATGTCATTCGCTTTTCGCATTCCCGTAGGTACGGTGTATCATTTTCCACCCTCAGTCGAACAAACCAACACAATACGGCGTTCAACCATCCAAGCGCCTACGTCTGTCGATGTTCAACCTGAAAGCTCAACAGGCAATTTTTATATTCCAGCACACGCATTCCCCAAAAACATTGGGTAGGAACAAACATGTGTTAACAGTAATGTAAATATGTCACAAAATATATCAGCAGAGGGAACGACAACATATTGTGTTGTTTCTGCTAGCGAATATCAATATTTCCTATATTGTTTTGTCATCGGATATGGATATGTTAATTGTTCCAGTGTTCATTTGGACGAATTTTCCACAGAATGTGACACGAAAGTGTGTCAAAGATTTATGCAATATTTTTGGAGGAAAAACAAGTTTTTGTTTATGAGGTTAGGTTTTCTGCTACAAACTACATTCGACACCATTATTGTAATTTGTTTCCTCTACATAGGGTTCGAAGCATTAGTACTCTGTAAATGTATTTTGGTACTTCTTTGGTATTTGATATTTCGCGTAAATTCTATTTTTAGCCGCGTGCCTATAATTTTCCTTCAGTTTTCCACTCTTAACTGAATGAATACAATACATTTGCTATTTATATGGTTTCTTCTCTCTCGCTTTTTCTCTTTATGTGTATTCTAAAAATATTTCATTTCTATTTTCTTCCATGTGGATATTCATTCAAATGAAATATTGAGAAATGAAAAATGAAGGCAAAAATCGTTCCAGAGAAACGCTTGATGTACATTACAATCATAAACCCTGGAGCTACTGGTTTCATTACCACGCGCATTTCCAACAAAACCGAACTATTGGAAAACAATCATTTTGTTTCGGTGTGGAGGTGTTCTGGGAAGGAAAGGACTGTGACTGGCACAGTTCGTACGGAGGTGAAAGGTCAGCCCGGGTGTTTTGCTAGCGACAATTATTCACGTAAACCGAACCGAGGCCGATTCACTTAAAGGTAAATATGCATAACGTTACAGCGCGCAAAACGATTGGTCACAAGTTTTGTGTGTAATAACAAAGCCTTTTACCGCACACGTCAAGCCGTAAAAAGCTGCCATAAATTTACATTCGTGCTTAGTAAGCGAGTTGCCCGGTGTCTTGCCAGTTGCCGCGCGGAACGCAGAACGAAAGCCGAAACGAAAATTGCACACTGTTGCGTCGAATCCTGGCGGCCGCCCGGGTTCGCCCGGGAGCATCGAAAAAGCGCGCCTCGCGACATTGGATGCGAAATGAAACCGACGGTTAGACCATTGTTCGAAGGCTCTTAATAGTTTAGTGATTTATGCATGACCGTTTGTGTTTGTTTGCTGCTTTTATGAAGATGTGTACATATGACGGGGGTTCACTCGTCATCTTTATGCAGGCAATCTTAGTTCAATGGTGTGCTGCTATTAATAAAGTTTTATTAAAGCCTTCAATATGGTTTATGCTTTGGTCCATCCTGTGGCCACAACATTTTCCCTATTGCTTCAGTTACGAAATGATCATAATCTTTCAGTAGGTTAATTAAAACATAAACGAAATCGTCATGCTACCAACTGAAATGTAGTAGACTAATTTATGCGAGTCTGATTATTCTAGTTGAATTTGGTAATTGAAAATACATACGCAAACGAAGGAGGGATGTTTTTAAATCAAGAACATATGTTAATATGATGACAAATATTCTCGACTCTAAGGGTAGGAATTAAAAAAAAACACACTCCAGCGCAATTCTTCAGAAATCTGGCACATATACTAAACTTTTACCGTCAAAATTGACATCTGTCAAACAAGAGATTATCTGTCAGACAAAAGATCATCTGTCAAAATTGTTTTAGAAAAAAAGTGTAAAAAACCTCATGAAATCTTGGTATCTCAAACCGTAAAATATGCATCCCAGGTATACTAAGCTTTCACTGTCATAACTGACATCTGTCAAACACGGGGTTATCTGTCAAAATTTGTTTGGGAAAAAAGTCTAAAAAAACCTCATAAAATCTTCGTATCTCAAACCGTAAAATATACATCCCAGGTATACTAAGCTTTCACTGTCATAACTGACATCTGTCAAACAAGAGGTCATCTGTCAAAATGAGGTGTAAAAAAACCTCATGAAATTTATCATCGTAAATGAACGATTTAAATACTATCTGTTTCTTCTTCACGAGAAATCATTTATCGTCCCGACAAACAAAAAAACTAAGGAGCGTTTGTTTGATTACATCAATTGGCTTCAGTATCCTAAAAGCATCAGGTAATGCCATTTTGATAGATTCGATATTGATTTTGTCCGCGCTACCTACACTGTTTGAAGGAACTTTAATTTTTTCCCCATTTAGTTTATGCCTTTCCTTGATAAAAGACACATCATAAATCTTGCCGAAACCTGAATGTGTATGGCTGGTCTTTAGCGGCTTAACGAAGATAAATTCAGCGATCAGAGTAACGAGAAAAAAATCAACATTAAAGAAAACAGAGAACCAATTCGTCTCGGTGGCAGCAGGCGCGTAGTTTTGCAGTCGAGGCATAATGGCAAGCATTGATCTTATGAGCTAAGCGAAGAAGAAAAACGAAAAAAGAAATGCTATCCGAAAGTGGATGAAGATGAAGTGTAGACTGTTTGAAACCCGCAATAGGTAAAAATAAAAAAAGCAATTTATATTCATAGAGCAAGTGGGTGCGCTTCGGCTGTCATTCGGAGATAAAACACGTGTCTGAATAGTCAGAAGATAAGAAGGGAAAACCTCCAGCGGTTGAAGAAAAAAATGGCGAAAGAAGTCAGAAGCACGGATCATTGAAGAGAGGTGACAATCTTTGATGGAGAGGAGCGTAAAAAAACACAAAACTGGCCGTAACGTTTCTTTCATACTCAATGCAAAACCACTTCTCGGCCTTTAAGCCGAGTTTTTTTCCCCTGCTGCCAGTTTTGAAGGGAGCAAATCGAACCGGATCGGGACGTACGGTGGTAGTGGAAGATTTGATCGATAATAAGGGCATTAGGTGAAAAAAAGTTAATTAGTGTTTTAAGATAAAATGGAAGCTTTCATCGATGCTTCTTTGCGTTCGAGTGATTCCGTTTTTTCCAACGTTAGTATTCTCCGTTGTGTATGAAGCACCAGAAAGAGAAATACACATAGATTAATCGTAGAACATTGTATATAATTATGTTTGTATAAGTGCAAAATTTCAGTCATTTGTGTTTGGTCGTTGATTGATTTTATATTCGATCGTTGATCCTTAAGTCACTGGTGATTATTATTTAACCAAATCTAATTTTTATTGCTTAAATTTATGTTAAAGAACTTAAATTTAATGGAATATTAATACTAAAAAACATTTTTAGTAAGCTTTAAATTTCGTCAATTGAAGGGTTTTACATATCACTAAGTTATTAAATAAAAAATAACCAAAATAATCTTTTTTCGATGTTGAAATAATATCTTTTATTTCTTTTTCTATTTTTCTTTTCTTTTCTTCTTCTTATTTTTTTCGCTTTCGGAATCGATTATCTGTCAACTGTCAAACTCCATATTTTGACAGTTAACTATCTGTCACAAAAATTCAGTAAGACACAAGAATCAATCAATAAATTGTAATTGCAATTCAATATATTAATATTTTATTTATTTTAGTTAAAAGATTTACATAAATTTCCTTGAAAAAAAATATATTAGTATCCTTTCAAACTTTATTTCGGTATTGAGTTGACAGTAATAACAAAATAAATTACTATTGATTATATATTTGTTCATCCCGAACGTTAAATTGACCCAAACCGATACACAAGCAAGATTAGGGATAAGAAACTTTATAAGCAAAAGTTCATTGAGACAGCTGCAGATGATCAATGTTTGTAGATACTTTCAAAAAGAAAATGTGGCAATAGGTTTAATAACACACCACACTGTATCGCTTCGCACCATATCTCACTTTAATTCATAAAAATTCACAATGAACCAAAAGCGGTAGATCGTAAAGCGGTGAGTTATGGGAAACCAAATACGGAGGAAAATTTCCCAAGAAAGAACGAACACACGAAAGTGTGCGTAAATTAAGCAAAAATTGGTGTGCGTTTTGCTTAAGCCTGCACTCGACAGCCGCAGATTATGAAGGCGGCCGAATGGACTGCTCGGTCGGTGGTAGGTAATACCTGCGGTAGAAAATAATGGCGGTCGAATTTATGAGCAAAAACAGAGAGATGTTTTAACGGTGATTAACCTTTTTTCGGTGAGGTGAGACAATATATTTTTCCGCCACTGCACATTTATCGGTGTGAAAAGAAGATATAAAGTGAAAGGGAATTTTTAAAGACATTTAGCTGTTAGGCAGAAAGCTCACGGTGAAGAATTCTTAACGTGAGATAACACGTTATAAAACAAAGTAGTTTACAAGTTGATTGTATAGACAGTGTAATTGAAATGAATGAAATAAATAGCCAGCGGTAAGCTTACTAACATATGGCAGGAAGTAACGAGTCCCAAGTAACGAAAACTTTCAATACGATTTAATGAAACTTAAACAATGAACGGGAGGCGTAGCGAAAGCTTTACCCACCGGAGCCCGGAATGGTCCGTTTTCTACAGGGAAAGATGGTTGCGGTCCGGTTAGATTTAAGCGACCTTTTTAGTACTGTACTATTTGCTTTGACTCGACCCACTTTTGTTTTAGTCCATGAAATACAACTTTATGACATTCGAAATTTTGATTTGATTTTACCACGGTCCCGTTCCGGTGGGATGGGCACTACATCCAGACAATGGTCCCGCTCCAGGTGTTTCGAAGCGTGAAAGAGCTAAAATCTCATTTGCCGGTAGAAGTTAGGTTACGGGCTAAAACGAAAATTGTAGGTAAATAAGAGAACCCAGTTACAGAAAAAAGGGGTTTCCTGATTGTACCGAACACGGAATGGTAAGATTTAGCAGTGCCGAAGGAAAAACTTTCGAGCAGTAATTAAGTCAAATTGATCTCTGTCTGAAATTTCCTGGCCACCGACTAACAAAAGCGTACGATGCGGAATGGGTGTATACCATCATGGGATGATGTTTCGACATTTGGCCGGCCCCAAAGGTTGCTCGACAACCTTCCGAGCAAAAGTTGTACCAAGTAAATGGGTGAGAAAAAGCGGAGTTAAGATCACGTCAGTCGAGTGACGTGGGTTTCTTTTGGCATTTTCGCTAATGTCAACCGTCGCCCTGCTGATTAGGGCGAATGAATTGTAGAGACCAACAGGGATGATTTGCATCGTGGCGTGGGTTACCCGAAATTAGAAACTACTAATTTGATTTGCCATATATTACAAATTAGTTGCTCTCGCAAAAACCTTATACAAGAGTAGAAATGTCATTCCGACGGTAATTCACATTGGTGAAGAAATTTTACTTAATAGTATTATCGATCTCATCTCTATGCCGTACGCTTGTTGTTTGATAAAAAAAAACTTTCCACATGGAAATGCCATGAAGCTAAACTAAAGCATATAAATTCCGCTCCACATAAACGAAACGAAGCCCCATAACATTACCGTCGCTAGCTTTACAAATGAAATACGATACGAAGTAGCCAACATCTTTTGCACTTTTCCACTACATTTTCCCACCGCATCGAAGTGAGGCGTGGAAAAAACAATTAGCCGCTCCCTGTAAATGAATACCGAACCGCACCATGGCAGGTTGTCGTCAGCGTTTGCAGATCGGTTTCAAACTGTTGCATTGTTCGGCATATTGAAGCGAGCCAACGGTGTGTGAGAATCTATTTCTAGCTCAACACAATATAACGGCTTAGCGCAACAAGAAACCATCTCAACCCACCCCCCCCCCCCCCCCCTGGCAAAACTAACGAGTTGTAAGGACATTGTTCTGTTTCCAGCACGATCAATGCCACGAACGAATTTTGCTTTCTGGTCAACAAAACATAATACGGTCGTTACGGGGTAGGCAACAAGTTTGCGGTGGTAGGAAAGCTAACCCTTGCGAGGCATGGCACATTAAGGAGTGTTATGAGCAGCAGGGTTTCGTTGGAATCCGCAAAACCATAATCCTGCGGCTATGCAACTGGATAGATCGACCCACCAGGCGCCTCCACCGTAGGCAACCAGGCGCCTCCATCTCAAAACAACCGGGCGCCTCCACTCCAAAACAACCAGGCGCCTCCACCGATTACTAAGAAGCGTTTGATTATTGTCACCTTTCGTTCGAGTGTGGTTAGCAGGACAGATAAAAAACTGCAAAAATATAACGAACCCACATCAAAGCCGGAATGCAATTTGTTGAAGAAATTTAATTTAAGAATTAATGCAATAATAATATTTTCTTAACATTATCTGCGTTTCATATGAGTGGATATAGAATATTAAAATGTTAAGAAAATTAAGAAAAAGAAAACATATCTAAAAGTGATGGTAAATATTAAATTTCTATCACATGTTTGTTGCTGTTCTGGTTCGGGAACCGATGGTGTGAAAACTTTTAAATATAGATGAAATAGTTTGCCGAACAAAACCTTAGCAAAAGTTGCAGATGCTGACTGTTTGAAAAAGATTTTGGCCACAAATTCATTCCCCCTTAACCGCCTAACCCTTGAGCAGCCAGGTTTCCCCGCCCCTCGGGGAAAGAGTTTATAATATTGGCAAGAGCTTTACGTAAAATTGAGAATCACTTTTCGGAACCCGGAGCCACGCTTCGCTAGCTCTTTCCATGTTGCTTTCCTATTTTACGTCCCAATCAAGCGGTCGGAAATGTTGGCAAAGCAGCTAGAATAGCTGGAATAGCGGTTCGGACAGGGATTCTAGCAAAGAAAGGCAAAAATGTGAATGACGTGGTATAGCATGTAAAATACTTTTAACTCTGTCTATATATCCTTGACCTGCTCATCCACTGTCCTCCGGAGTGGCTGTGGGTTTTTCGTTTCCGTTAGTCACCGCCAGAATACAAGGTCAGACAGCTACAATTGAGTGCTGCGTTAACGGGGGGAAAAAATGTACCAAGAACAGATAGGACGCGCTAGATAGCGGTCGAAACTACGGAAAGACCGATGGATTCTGAAGGATAAAAATCGGCATCGGACTATGGTGTCTTACTTTTCAACTTTGCTCGAACTTTTCTTCGAATTTCACATCAAAACAGCACGGTCCGCTCACACCACACTCGACGGTTTACCTTTCCTTCGCCAAAGGAAGCAAAGTACTTGGCTGAAGTTAAAACAACCACATGGAGAGAGGAGGAGCAGGAAAAAAAAGTGTGAAAGGGAGGACGGGGGAGGTCAGGGATGTTTTTCAATCCCAACCTAGGAGCGAATATTTGTGATAAAAGTTAGGTTGAGAATATTTTTCGACCCTGGACGAGTGATAGATGCCAGGACGAGAAGAAAGGATATAAAAAACTCTATGAAAGAGAGAGAAAGAGAGGAAAAGAAAAGAAAGTGGATGCAATAAAGCTGAATGGTGGACGAACCGCATGAATGTACAAGCGTAGGATTTGCAAAGTGAAAGGTGAAAGGGTTAAGATCACTTGAGCAAATATTCGACCACTTTCTATGATAGTAAAGCTAATGTGCCTAGCAGTGTTGCGCATAAGGGAGGAAAAGGGCACACAAAGGCCAACACAAATGAAAATGTAAAGAAACGTTATACGGTAGAAAAACAGAGAAATGTTCCTATGTTCCCGCCAAGACTCTGGAGAAGCGGCAGGAAAACTTTGGTCTAGAAATTACTCGCCAACTTCTGGAGAAACTTGAGCAAATATTCCTGCACACATACACACACACGCACAAACGTGCGTTGCACGGACACACATACGCTTACATCCACCATTACTAAAACCAACACTAACACCAGCGCGTGCGAATAAGATACATTGAAGGAAGGGTAATTTATCGGGGCATCGGAGTGCTCAGGACCGAGCATTTAAAAGGCTGACCGGAAGGTGCCTTGTAAAACAACGTTTTGCACAAAACGCAGCCGCTCGGAGCAGGCTGTTGAGGCGTACGCGCAGGAAGAGGGAGGACCACCTCCCCATCGCCCCCCCTCCTTTCCCCCGCTGGGATGCGAGAGAGCGTTTGAATGGAATGGAAAATGGAAACCCAGCGCTAGGTGGCAACTTGAGAGCGCCAGCTAAAACCTCAACCACCTCTAAACGTCGCCTGGAAAAATGTTTTCGCCCATAAAAAGAAAAACTTTTTCTTCGCAAACCTTTCACCGTGAAGCGTGTTACCCCACCAGCACACGAACTTCCTGGCCTTTTCTTGCTTTTCTGTTTTTTTTTTTGCTAATATTTTGTTTCTTGCCACCATTCTGCGTCTAGGGCCACATGCCTCAGTGGCATAATGGTTGTGAAAACCCGCAGCAGTTAGTTCTTCCATCCCATGCAAAAAAAAACCGATGATGACGATGAAATATAGTGAAGGCAGTGGTAGTGGACTACCCGGGATTCTATTACCAAGCTAAGAGCAAACTACAACAACGTTAAAGCAGAGTAGATGCCGCACACTATACGGACCATACGATCGTTGCTATGTAAAGCTCACAGTTTAGCAAATGACAGTCGAATATCACTGCCTGATAGTGACTTCTCAAATATATTCCAATAGGTAGATGAAGAAGGTGTCTGTGACTGGAAATCAGGGAACAACCAAAAAAAGGTCTCTCTCTAGCTCCATTTTTCGATATTCCAAGTTTATGTCACGTTTAACAGGATTTGGTTTGGGGCTTTTAAGACGGCGAACAGAAATGGAAAAGAGATGGGTGTACTTTTTTCTAAGTGTTTACCATTATTAGTATCCACACGAGTACATTATCAGGAATAGCCTTCAAGGGTACCGACCCGTTAGTATGGTCTATAGTAGTAGGAAAGGAAATAATCATCCTTTGTTTACAAGAACAAGAACGAAACACACGTTTTTCGTTCACATTTACTAATATAGATGAGAGCCGATTATCCGGGTACTTCTCATCCGGGTATCCCATTATCCGTGCTGCTTGGAAATGACAGTTCCAAAGGCGAATTGACATATTAACTGCAAAATGATGATTATGGCGAGTAGCAAAAGCCTCAATACTAAATAATACAATTTACCTAACTTGGACCAAACCGAAAATATTTATTTTAGAGTAACTAAGAAATTTAGACACTTAGTGTACACATTATAAACTAATATTTATCAATAAAAATAATTGTGCTTATTATCCGTGATATTCGCCTAACCGGCAAGGGCTTCCAATGAGGGTGGTCGTTACACACGTATCGCACATTGCATACTGTTAGGCGTGAACGAAATCCAATAGTCGGGGTATGCAATAGTGTTGCAAAATCAATTTTTTCCTAGACTTTTTAAACGTTTTCTAAATTTTAACTATAATACGTTTCATCATAATTTGCTTACACATATGCATTGCAACAAAACCAGCATGATTTGACCAGTTCGGGGATGCAAAAAAGTCGCTTATCACGAAAAATAATCACAACCAGTCCGACGGAGATCACATATAATAATTGTTTTTTTTTCTCTTCGTCCTATTGTCCGCTACACACTAGACACAATGAACAACATGAGTAAAAGGAGAAAAAATGGCACCGAAACCACAACTGGTGACCTGTTTTTTTTTGCTTTCTTCAAGAGCGCTTTTAGTGTCTAGTGAGCGCATAAAAATGATGGATGAGGTGATTGAGCATAAACATGGTAAATAAATAGGCCCCGGAACGGTGGTTTTTGGGAAAAAGGTTTTTTTTTTGTGCAAAAGCTATCAAAGCGAGAAAACGATGATGAACGATGCTGAAGAGGTAACGGTTTTTGCTGCTTCCCGGCATAACCGGGTAGCCAGGAGCATTCTAGTGTCATTTGAAGCTCACATTTTTTGGGGGTTTTGTTTGAGATGACGGTTCCCAATTCATGGGAACTGGTGCAATAAAAAAAGCTGCTCCTTTGCTCATGCATACATTTTTCTGACTTCACAATCAGACAAGAAATTATAGGAATATGATTAACTACATATTGTCTTCATATGTTTACTGCCCTGGGAAAAAGGTTAAACATTATATTTTACAAGAGAGAAAGAGAAAGAGAGCGAGAGTATCCGCGGTAGGTAGTTATTACAATCAGCAGATCATTAATTACTATAGCTTAACAGTCCAGAACAGCCAACTATAAACTTTATCGATGAAAAAAAATTATGACAAACGCGTTTGGAAATCGTTTGATAGAGCATGTCATTAAATCGTGCATGAAGATGTCGTTTCAGTATACTTGTTGGACGTTTCATCAATTTGCCTGCGGCTATAAAACCGTTTCCCTGCGCGATGGCCGTGTTCATAATTTTCGTAATGGATCTTGTGTATCGGGCTGTGCCGTGTGAGCGTATCCGAATGGTTTAACGTTTAACCAGTCTTGTCGAACTTGTGCAGCTTACAACTGCCCATGCCAAGTTGTTATAACCTCCGGTCTGTAGTCGATTCTCCATCGAGCACCACTGTTCCTTCCCCACCACACTTTTTTCAACAGAAAAAAGAATAAAGGTACGTCATCATATTTTTATGATCGTTTCGATAAACGTAAGCCGACCAACTTCTCTGTACGATGGTTTGGGGAAAAATAAAACCACATTGATGTGGCAGAAGCAGTCGTTCCGAGCTTTGTTTTTTTTTGCTGAAATCTGAATCTTTGACCCACTTGAGACCGCCACGAAGGTAAAACTGCAACAACACGGTTTGGATTGCACGTTTAAATGGACCATTAGCTAACCCGTACTGCAAAGGCATTTGGAATGGCTTCATTTGTTATCGGCGCCGGAGATCGATAACTGTCGACAGAGTGCTGACGGGCAGTGGAGCTGGGTTTTTTTTTAATTTGCTATTTGCAGCAATTACTCAGAGTACATGGTTCATGACGGTACTTTTATATCTGATCAAACAATTTCACTGTACATATGGTACGTGGATGGAACGTGGTGTTGCAATTTATGATTATTAGTTACAACTAATATCTAACAATTGATTCAGAAAGCAAAGAGTAGTTTGAAATTAATTTTAAATAGCTCTAAACATTATGTTTAAGTTTCGTTTGACAGTTGATAAAAGTCAAAATTTGTCTGGGGATTTTGTTAGAATTTTCACCGGGGTAGCGTTAGCGTTACATAGCGTTAGTAGTTAGTAGTAGGGCCGTTATGGCTATAACAAAGCGACTACTGTAAAATTACATCGCTTTTAGGCCGGTTCGAAAGAATTACAAAACACACAACGTAGAGATTAATCGCGAACATTTGGTGCCGTGACCAGGATCCGGTATTTTAAATTTGTTAGATTTATTGGAAAGTTTAGTACCTTTTTTATGTGAGAAGAGACTTTTAAGCAACGTTATGCTGTCTTACTTAATATAAGTAGTAAAAAAATATTATTATTTTTCAAACTATCATGATAACTGAGCGATTACCGTTTTCTGTTAACGGCTTGGATGTGGGTGCATTTTTTGCCTAATCCACAATGCATAGAAAGCCCGGGAAGAGATGCGTTATGCAAGGGATTAGCGTGTACCGCAGAACTCGCACAATCGTATGCATCTTCACATTTGACGCACTGGCTCCAATATTGTTCACTCGTCGATTTCATCTGCCGTTCAAACGGTTTCCAGGGGGTTTCGATTCCTCGATAGGTATAAATATTGAAATTCAATCAGTTCAAGTGCCAGCTTGCTGCGAAATTACTCTCACTCTTTTACGCTGTGGAAAGAGAGCAACAAAAAAAAATGGAAACAACGTGCCATCGATTTTTCGATTACGATTGGCCGGGATCTACAGTGCTCTGTATCCTTCAAGAAACAAAACACAGGAAAAAAAGTAAAAACAAGAACGTTCGAAACCGAAGGTGATACATGGCCGCAGCGCGGTTGTTTTAGTACCGGGGGGGGGGAGGTATGTGTTTCGCTTTCATATACATTTTTCCTTAGTTCGTTCCTGCTCCAGGAACTAGATATGATTTTCCCATTCATGTCTACTCACCCGTGTCAGCAGTGGCTGTGTTCGTGTTTCTGGAAGGTTTGTGTTTTTTGTGTGCTTTGTTTTGTTGGTTTGTTTGCATTCTGCTCGTGTTGCTGCCACTACCCGAACGCAAGCAGCGAACCCAGTGAACGATTCCGACGGCAAAAAGGACCTTCCACCGTGCAAGCGGTTGCTTCTGGTTTTTCGGTTGAATTTTCCAATACATGCACGCACACGTTCGTATGTCTCCCACGATTCAACAGCGTCCGGTAATGTGATTTCATTTTGATGAAAATTAATTTTGCCTTCCCTTATGCCCTTTTTTTCACACCCTCCCACGCAAAAGCGGATTCTATTCGTCGAAACCAATGCGACTGCACAAGTAGTAGGATCCGACGTATTCGGTGGTTTCGACCGCATGTTTTTGCAAACCCCCTCCCCGCAAGAGGGTGAGGTTGATGCCGAATGTCCCTTTGTCGACGACACAGCATGGCAGCTGGACCGCAAGGAGCATGGAAGAGATATTAAGAGCTGAGTGTGTAGAGGAAATCTGCTCACGAGTGAAATTTTGCGCAAAACGCAAGAAATATGCTGAGCGAACGTTACGACGCATGATAGAAACTTTCCCAACACGAATAGAATATCACCTAGTGAGCATATCGTAAAAACTAGAACGATTGTGAAAGCGTACTGCTTTCACACTGAAACTTTCACTCGATTCTAATATTTTTTTCTCGATACAATAACCTTCGAAAGTGAATGTTTCGATTCTTTTACGCGACAAATTGTTATAAAAATGTCAATAAAACAAATTTGTTGTATATTTGCTGTAGAAATTTATTGCAGAATATTATTAAATAAAAGAATGATTAATTCATGCTTTTATATCTACAATATTGTTAATAAAAAAAACCATCACAATACAAAGCTCTGAATAAAGGTGATTCTTTCCAGTTCTTTGTATTCTTTAATGCTTGTTTAACTAACCATAATAATTAAAAATTCAATTTGGCAACACCTCGTTACCAGATTGAGCATCTCTGTCTACAGTAGAAATTTCTTCCTGTAATGAGAAAAATGAGTGCGCTGCATACTTGAACGTTAATGTACGGCGTTGTGTGTGGTTTGTAGTAGTGATGGGCGGATCGACCAGAACCTACCGAGTCGGATCTATCCATAAGCGAACCGAATCGGTTCGGATCGAGCCGTGATTACAAGTAGGTTCAGTAGGTTCAACGATTCCGATACGTGGAAGCTATCATAAACGAGTTCTACCCGTGGATTCAGCGAGTTCGAATCGGTGCAGGTTCAGTAGGTCCAGTAGCTCCAGTAGGTTCAAGCTACCATAAACGACTCCGACCGGTCGGTGCTGCGAGTTCGGATCGGACTCGGATCGGAGCAGGTTCAGTAGGTTCAGTAGATACAAACTACCATAAGCGACTCCGACACCTCGGGGCAGCGAGTTCGGATCGGACTCGGATCGGAGCAGGTTCAGTAGGTTCAGTAGATGCAAGCTACCACAAGCGACTCCTACCCGTCGGTGCAGCGAGTACGGATCGGACTCGGATCGGAGCAGGTTCAGTAGGTTCAAGCTGCCATAAACGACTCCGACTCGTAGGTGCAGCCAGTTCTGGTCGGAACTACTGAACTTACTTATATTTACGGATCGTCCCGAACCCGCTACACCCACGTCTCGTAGTCGAAACCGATTCTGCTGCACCCGACTCCGAGTCGAGCCATGAAATGAACCGTATGACCCATCTCCAGTTTGCAGCATAATGAACACTGCGCGTTGTCTTCCGTAAGAGGTACTTCGTCAGGTACGAGTGTGTGCCACGTGCCACTTAAATACTACCGAACGGTACCTACTTTTCGACTCACACTTGTCGAAGGCGTTTTGGAATTCTTCAAACTCTGTACCATGCGAAAAACCATTCACAATTTCCCACGACATATTGGTTTATTCATTAGGCCATTTCGGCGTCTAGTCACGGAAGGAAGTGGTTTGCTTAATACGTTTAGCTCACCCAACAAGTCGGTGCGTATACTCAGCGTAAAGACGCTTGCACAGTGTATTTCTTTTACTTTGCCTTTTATGCTGCCTACTCCCCCTTTTCTCGTTTCTGGGGTTTTCCTCTAGTTTGTGGTGTGGTGAAAAATATCATAACCAAAGGCGAAGAATGAAATTAATGTCCGTGCATAGCGTATACAGCCGGGACGAGGTCGCTGATAACAACTGGTAAACCGGCATGTAGGGGTACGCGAATGGGCCAAATGAATGATGGGTGCTTCTTTCTTTCTTTCTTTTTAGTCTTATATTCCGAAGAAAACCCATGAACCGAAGCTGCCTTTGATGTTGGACGGTCGTTGTCACCCGTTTCTTCAGAAACAGAAAGGAAATTATCTTTTCGCGTCTTGGAGTTTCAACGCGACGCTGGAGTACCGTGTCTCGTTAATTTACCACTAATTACATTAGCGGTAATTTGTAGTTGTATTGCAACTCGTTGCGGTAAGTAAACATTTTCATAGACTAGCAAAAAGAAATATTTAGATATGTACACCTTTTAAAGAGAGAGAAAAAAAACCTCGCCATTGCGTCATGAATTGTCTCATGAAGAATTTTGGGAAATTCAAAAAAAATTTTCTATTTTGGAAAATAGAGAATAACTTGAAGAGATAGATATGTTTTTTACCAAGATATATAGAAAACATAAATCTATGAGTTTTATAATATATGTATATCGTGATTTCAAGGTGAATAGTTATCCAGAGTTCATTAAAAAACTCCCAAAAAAATGCAACTACACCTGCTGGAAAGTAAGAAATCAATTTATTTTAAAAATAGCCATTGTATGATGGTAAGCAAAGAAGAAAAAAAAATACAGCCCGAACACGGAACGTAGACATCAACCACGTACGGTAGGCGAAGTAATGTAATTTATAAAGTTGGAAATTGCCATGGCTAATGTTTGCTACTGAATATTCTCCGTGTGAGAGGGGAAGGGGAGGGGGGGATCAAACACTAATTCCTGTAAAAGAAACAATTTCGTCTACGAGCATACGAGCGGAAGTGAGATAAAAGCAAAAAAAAAGAACCATAAATACTACTGTTCCCAAGTGCTTACGGGAACCATCTCTGGCTTTTCCCATCTCAAAAGTGATTCTAAGGACTGCCGGGGCCTTTGCATTATAAGACGAAGCGCGTTCCGGGGCTGTAGTGTTTTTTTTTGTTGCTGCTGTTGTTGAGTGGGAGGTTAATTTCCCGAAAATGTTAGCAAATAAAATAATTATCTAATCCCGACTAGAGGCGGGCTGGTCGACCGATGCTGGTGGTTCGGGATTGCGATAAATAACCAAGCGTAGCACGTACCGAAAGTGTCCCAACGGACGTGGGTGTTAGGTTGTTCGAGGGTAATTAACAGTGGTCTCGAAGGAAAACAAAATAATGCTGTGACAGTACCGTCGGACGCGAGGTGCGTACCAGTAGAATACAAGTAGAATACGCCGTAATTATTGGTGACAGTTTCGGTACGTTCGCCTAGAGCTGGAGAGCACGGTGTCGAAGAGAGCTTAATATCTCGAATGGCAAGCTGAACATCAGCCGAGTGTATATACGCTGTAAAGCAAGAATCTTCACTCAGCACTTGAACTAACGACTCTTCATTATGCTTACTCTAACAAATGTAAAGCATTTTCCAAACAGAGCGTGCCTGTTCCAAATAACTCTTCCGCAATTGTTTTGTAATAATTTCACGAATCTCGCAAATCGCGCGGTTTCCACCGGAACTATTCGCGTGAATTTGAGGTTGTGTTTTTTTATGCTTACATGCTATCATGGATGCGAGTTGCAAATTAAATTTAAATCACGTCCCGGAATGCACTACGGTTTCTGTAACGCTCTGCACACTCGTGTGTGTGTGGTTTGGGGAGTGCAAAACGGAACCACCGTGTCGAGAGGCCTTCCGTCCAGGGGGTTTATGCTCCATGGTACCTGTGTAACATATTTCAGCTTATGGACATCATTCCATAACGCCAAGGTCAGCATCGCAATCAACGGCCGTTTTTCGTTCTGCGAATGCCCCGGTTAGATTATGCATATCCTTTTACTAACGGCACTTACGCTCTCCTCACTTTAACAGCTTTAGCATATAACACCACGGAAAAGATGAAGATTCCAGCAAAATAAACGGGGAATGTTCTGTAGCCGAATGGTGTAGCTCCGTTATTTATTGCAGTTATTTACGGTGCACGGTGCAGTACCGTCGGGTAGCATGTGTTTTGCGTAGGTGAGTGCTCTCCGGTACTGGAATGACCATTTACGGTTTCCCCGCTCGTGCGAAGAACCGAATCCCTGAATGTGTGTGCCTTTATTCCCTTCCTCTTTTTCGACCACCCTCACCACTACCAGCTGAATTTCGTTAACGGACACGTAATGGGCTGAGAAATAAATTTAAATTTAGCTAAATTAACTGCCCCTGGGATCAATCGGACCAGCGAGTAGGCCCAACCGCCCTTGGAAGGCAGGTCGTAATTGCCCTCGCTGTTTGTGCTCGCCCTCCTCCCGCGTCTCGAACGCCTGGCAGCTGTATCGGCCCCAACAAACCTTCACCAGCCTAATTGCGGAATGTTAATAAAGATGATGTGCGGCATGGCGTCATATCTTTACTACGAACGCACCGTGGATAGCTTAGAGGAATGTTAAGTAATTTTCAGGTAATTCCTGATTCCGCTTCACAGATATTGCTCAACCTAACCTGAATTTGCCTGGTGGCAACCATCTTCATTACCCATTCTCCAAACTTTTGCCCACTGTATTGTGGTAGTTGATTACTTAACACTAGACATGTTGCTAAGTTTCCAGATTAAGTGATATAGTTTCACAATTCAATTACCAGCTTATTTGGAAAGATTTCCCCCAAGGATTTATGAGTGAGTTGAAATGATATGATAATCAACACATATCTTAACATTATTTCCCAAGGTTTCTATAGTTTCTAGGTTAAGATCTACCAGAGATATAAAGAATTCCTTTACTAATATTCTCGCAACACATATAAATAGCCCATTGTGAGGAACTCCAAGCCGTCCAAGATGCGTGTCTTGAAAGATAAGCAATTCGCCCCATCACGTACGTACAAATCAGGCGTTGATGTGTTGACAGCTACAGCTAACCAAAAATGGCTGGCGGATGTGTTCATTAAGAAACATGCCGGTGTGAACCATTAATGGATGGGTCAATTCAATTCGTGCGTATTCTTCAGACATCAGGCAAACTTACCCTACGTCCAGCTCTTGACAAGCGTCCGAATTACTTTTCGTGACGTGTGACGTACGCGATACGAATGCCCCGGGTGGATGGTAACTTTGTTGTCGAATTCTTGGAGTGTTTTTGTTTCTTTTTCTCGTGAAAGGAATAAAACGAAAAACCTCAACAAACACTGATTTGCAACGAATGTGAGTTACTTCTGTCTGATACGTCAGAAGTTTTCGGTTGGTCCGTACCTGGGTGGTGTCTGAAACCGGATAAATAATACCGAAATGATGACAGATAAAGGTGTTCGTGTGCCATGCGTTACTCCCATCCAAACTGTTTTTTTTTACCACGCTGCTCGTTTCAGGTTTCACAATGAGTACGACCTAAGCTCGGAGCGTCCTTAAACAGCACTAAATGGTCAGTTATTTGACACTAATTGATAGAGTCAGTGTGTATGTCCACCAGGGGGCCGAACGTGCCGTACTCCCCTGGGGCAAGATGACATCCGCCCGTCGCCCACATAAGGCAATCAACTTGATTGATCGATGGAAGCTGCCTAGAGCTGCATCTGGGTGGGGAGAAAATGAATTTTCGGCTCGCGCCGGTCCTACCTGTTGAAGAGACCCTCGATGATAGATGCCCTTCTAGAGTACGGCAGATGAGAGGGTATTGAGCCACTTGAATGCTCCTCAGCTGGAAGAGTTTTTCTATAAGTGTGTGGCTCTTAAGGTGAATGAGTGTAGCGTTTGAAAACACCACCATATACTACCGGAGAGTTTAGTGCTTCGCTTTATACCATTGTATCCACGCAAAAGATTGCGTGGAAGAAGAAGCAAAAAAAAAGGAGAATAGCTATTCTATGATCTTAGCACAGTATGCTACGTCTCAGCACCGTGCGACCGTGCTTTTACGATCTGCAATAAAATTTTGGTTTTAGCTTAAAATTATGTGGTGTACGGCACTGCGCAAGACGAATCAACCGTAAAAAAAAGAAACAAGAAAAACTTGAAAACTCGGTACACACGAAGGCGTCTGGCAATCACGTGAGCAGGTCGTAAAACTGGTTCGAAGTGCGTTCAGTTTCAGCACCAACTGACAGCTAAAGACCCTGCTGCAGGAACGTCTTTTACGTTTCACCTTCTTCAAGAGCGAACCATCAGCGTCGCGTGATGGAATCGGATACTAGAAATTCTCTTTCTTTACATCGTTTATCACTCTCGTTTAGTTTACCATTGAGAGGCATCGCACTAGTATTGCGCATTAAAACCGAACAGTAGGTCCCAGAGGGGTTTTTAGTATTCACGCATTCTTTGGTGAGTTACCATTAATTAAACTGTTTTCTAGTGGCGTAACGCTATTTCTTTTTCCCCTCGTATGCGTGTTGTTGAAAACTATGGTTTTCTCCTTTTTTTCTCTCCAAAGTAGCTATAAAAAGTTATTTTGCCCCACAGGAAAATGGTATAATATTTTTATGGTTTTGATTTATTGATTAATTGATATACTGTATCGTTTAGTGAGCGGAATAGATAGACGATTTGCTTACAAAACATTTTGAAGTTCGTAAATTTTTGGTGGCAGTAGAAGCGTATATAAATTTGTAATATGTTGTAGCACGTGTTTGTTAAACTTTTTATTAATATTCCGATCAGTATCGAAGTAGAAAAAAAGTTTCTAAATCCAAATAACTAATAGGATTCTTATATAAGATTTTTATAACTTAAACAAATTAGTATGAGGCATTTATATAAGAAAAGAAACATTTAAAAAATAGCTTATTTTTATCTAACATAAGAAAGGAACGTTACACAAATAGAAATAAAATAGAAAGCAAACAAGCATGCATGTACGCGTGTTGCAAAAAAAAACATAATCCGTAAAGATAAACCCTCACGACCAGCATAAGAATATGTAGAATAGCTACGACAAAATGTCTTCTTTGTTGCGGTCGTTGGAAATCAGAGAGGAGGAGAGAGAGGATGGAAGAGGAGAGAAGTTTTTCCTCAAAAAAAAAATCCTTCAATTTGATCTTCGTTTCCACCTCTGGAGAAAATTCAAAAATCCTTACAGCCCAGGAATGCGTTTGTGGAAATTAGGGAAAGGTCCGAAAGAGTTCCGCAACAACAAAAAACGCAACCTCCCTCAGATAGATTGAATAGAATTTACCAAAAAGAGATACGCAGATATATTGAGTCAGAGAACAAGAGAGAAGACACTTATAGCGGAGACTTATAACAAGAAAAAAGGACAGTCATGTATGTTTGTATGTATGTGAACCATATCCGAGGGGGGGTGGGGGTGACCAAAAATGGAGGGTCTCTGGTGGTGTAACGAGGGAAAACCGAAGGCTTGGTTGCGGAGCAAATTGACCATGATACAGGTGGTTGAAAGTGAAGAATTGTGGAGGAAAATGTTTCTGGAAAGGAAACAAACCAATGCGAATGGTTTCGCCAGTTCCGGTGAAGAAACACGCGTGTTGATGGTGGTGGTGGTGGTGGTAAGTGGATGGTTGATAAAAAATTAAGGGTTTTTGCTACTGTTTCCCCTTTTCCCCATCCGGCACAGCAACCTATTGGGAAAAATTTCATTCTATCTCTTTTCACGCTTTTTATCCACACTGCAAACCTTCCGTCCGTGTCCAATCCGCATTAATTCTTCGATGCGCCCCCCTCCCCCTCCCCAACAGGACGTAGAGG
The DNA here is from genome assembly GCF_943734845.2 of Anopheles funestus. Taxonomy (NCBI): domain Eukaryota; kingdom Metazoa; phylum Arthropoda; class Insecta; order Diptera; family Culicidae; genus Anopheles; species Anopheles funestus. The sequence continues at coordinate 6,611,055 of NC_064597.1, read as the reverse complement.
ATAGGACACTCATGATTCAACACACAATTTGAAAAGAGATTGCTTGTGACAGTGAGACCGAGACCGGGAGAGGCTCTAGTCCTTTGCATTTTTACCTGTTCCTGATCCTGCTTCCCCCTTTCCCACACACAAGACGAAGCGTTTTTCGTGTATCAGAAGATTAGAAAACCGACGTTAGGGAAAGACCATTTTATCGGAGGGTATTGATTTTAGGGAGTTTTTTTTTCGCCCCCGTCTTAATCTGGACTCGACTGTTGATTTCTGTTTTTTTTTGCTGTTGAATGTGTTCTTTTTTGTTCTATTTTTCACCCATAGCAACTTTGATTGTAAATTCTCATCGGTACTTTTCAAAAGCAAAACAATCAATCGTATTTTCTTGTCAGCTGAAAATGGGTTTAATGAACACTTGAGCAAATAAAAAAGTTGATAATTTTTCTGTATCATTTATTCGAATGATATAGATAAATAAATTACACAATCGCTTTATGTGCTTTCGCTAAATAACAATTTATGTGTGTTTTTCTTTCGACGAAAAAAAATACATGAAAACCAAACAAAAACCTTGATGAAAAATGGCAAATGGTTTTTGATCGGCAAAATGTACAAAACAAAACAAAAATGGAAGAAGATTTTATCTGAACAGGGTTTTAGCATTAGCAGCCACCGGTGAGTGAGTTTTCCATATACTTGTCCATTCAAAAATAAAATGGACAGAGCCGAAGGTTTTAGATTTCCTGTGTAGAAAAAAACAAGCATCGAACTTGTTCATTCGATCGCACGGATCCAGGTCAGTGAAAGTAAACTGGTGACCCTTTTTTTGGGAGATAGGCAGCATAGGAGGTCAGTTTCGGTTCTTTCGAGCAAATTGACTTCCTTTCGCACCGGTGCTTCGGATTGTGATAGATAGGGAGAGAGAGAGATAGTGAGAGAGCGAAAAAAAGGGAAATTTGTGGTCTATCGAATCAGTCCTCAACGGTCCGCACACGGTCGTTACACGGTTGTCGTTTTTATCCTTTTCCGGCACTTCCTGTTACCCGGGGCTGCTGATGATTCGGTGCGCCCTCCTGAGTGAGAAATGTTTTTCTAAACGTCCTTAAGAATTACGATAGCCGGGTCGTTCATCCTCGGTTCGTTCGGTACTTTTTTTTTTCTTCGTTGTTGTCCCATCCCACCTATTCTGCACTTGCCGGTGCCCAATTCACACAATGCCAATTTCAAATCAACCCTTTTTAAATCGATGTGTCGATTTGTGAAAGGTGATGTGATTACTAACACAAGGCAAGACGTCAAGATTGTGCGACCGGGAAGCGTGTCTGTCCGCAGGGAAGCGGCAGAATGGAAGTGGCAGCTGTAATGATGATTTTCATTTGGAGTTGGATTCACGAATGTGTTTTTTTTCTGCTTTCCATTTTTTTGTGTTTGATTTGTACGGAATTTTCTGTTGCGGTTTCGAAACTGACCTTTCGATTATTACATCCATCCATCGTTGTAAAGTCTGCTAGCTTTTTCGCTTTCGTATCTTAATTAATTTTATTTTTAACTACACCATTTAATCGCTTGGTTCTAGTGTTGAGTGAATCTGACCGAATCTTTGAAGTGAATGAACGATTCTAAATCTCCAATCTGAAGATTCATGAATCTCCATTGAATTATGAATTCTTGGATTTTCGGAACAGGACACAGATTTAAGTGGTTGCCCCTCCACCTCCCGATCCGCCCTTTTGGAATAAGTAATACCCCCTTCCTCCTCTCCTTAACAGCGCATCATTAAGGATTCATGAATCTTTTCAAGAACCTTTGAGGATGCATTTAAACGTTTGAACATTGATTAATATTTTTGAGTCAGTTCTTCATTTGAATGATTCTTTATTGAAGATTCATATGAATGACTCTTCACTGAAGATTCATATGAATGACTCTTCACTGAAGATTCATATGAATGACTCTTCACTGAAGATTCATATGAATGACTCTTCACTGAAGATTCATATGAATGACTCTTCACTGAAGATTCATATGAATAATTCTTTAACTGAAGATTCATATGAATGATTCTTCGTTGAAAATTCATATGAATAACTCTTCACTGAAGATTCATATCAATGACTCTTCACTGAAGATTCATATGAATGACTCTTCACTGCACAACATTACTTGATTCTTTCAAAACTGATGGAAATCAAGCGGTGGGAGTGGACTGTACAATCAGGCTTGAATTGTTGTGCTATAAATAAGTTTATCTCTCCTTTGTACTTGTCAAAAATACTTAGTAAATACACTTGACAGTAGATAGCGGTGGTTTATACCATCGATTTGAACGCTTATCGCAAAGGTGCTGTTCAAACCGATGATTGCCTTTAGTTAAATATTTCAAAGCAAAGACCTTTCCACCCTCATCCATTTGATTGAGGTGAGCGACATTGGTAAAATGCGTGAACTATACACTGTTTGCCGGTCCTTTTTTCCTTGAAATTCGCATCCTTTTCAAGTGTATCATTTTGATTGATGTTTGACAATTCGACTAGAGTATGCAATATGGCAAGCAGCGATTGACGGTGCAGCGATTTTTCAGCGTTCCATTTGACATGACAGTTTGGATCGATGACAGTGCTGACGATTATATAGGCATCAAATAACGTGCCCCTGGGGGGAAGGGAGAGAACAAAAAATTTCCCTTCCCTAAAGGTACAAATCAATGGTGTCAGTCTGCTCAGCACCCATGTCTATACAATTATCGATTAGTCGAAAAGTTTGGCGTATTGTTGGAATTGATAGAATTTGAGAAAATAATAAATATCAAGAAGTTGATATGACTAACATGTTCAGAAGTTCCTTTTAAAAGAAATCCCCCCCAGGAGAGATGAAAGAGGAAAAACATTCAAACAATTTCCCTTTTTGGACAAAAAAAACTAAAGGACCCGAACACAATCATCGCCACTCCTTTTGGATTAGGCGTCCTTCTGCTTCCATTCCAACGCGAACATTTACGATACAATAACAGAAAAAAGGGGAAGATCCTAATCATCTGTGGTGCTTCAAATTCATTCTCGTTGACAGTTCCTATTCTTTACTTTGCTCTTTGTTACAGCTCCTGCTGCAAATTATTTTTCAATTCTTACTTTAAAGCAATTACGAGACCAGCCGTTAATGGTCCACATCCACAACGAACACCGGAAGGCATCATGCTGGGAGTGAATTTATTGGTTCACCGAAAGCTGGATTTAATTGTGGCTGGTTTTTTTGTGGTTTCACCGTTTCCACACCGGTCAAGAATGTTTCTACGTTATCCATCGTAATCTCCCTGGAAAATAGGTAGCCATTATGTATCATATCACATTCCAAAACTCCAAAACTCCAAAACAAACGGTTGAATTTGTTCACTTGCAAACCTTTCGCCACAAATTACGAAACTTCACAAAAACAGTGCTGAAATTAATGTGAAATGTGTCTATAAAAAAATAAAAAAAAAACCTCACCAAGAAGAGCTCAATCAAAACACTACAAAAACTAAGCACGGGTTCCCTCCAACGGTTTCCTTCTTGTGGTTGATGAACAGGATAGTCTATAATATCAATCACGCCAGCAGCTCGGGCACTATCTGGCGGTTTTTTGGGTAATGCCTTTCGAGCTCTTTCTGTACTCGGTCGAGTTCATTCCATCTCACACACACACTGTGTACAACTCTTTCCTCTTCAAAACGCAACGTCCAAAACAGTCGGAAGCGCGGAACGTTTCCCTAGACGCACAATCACGACCAACCATCAGGTTTCGGGTGCAATCGTAAAAACTTCATTCATTCCGACTAATTCTGGTGCCGGAGAAGGTGATAAAATTCGCCGTAAGCCTACCAGTCTAATTGCACATCCCATCCTGGCGCACTAATCAAGGGTCAACCCGTGTTTTCATCTAGCACCCGGGTATTACTAGGGTTGATTTTGATCTACAGGCATGGTGAGGAAGCGACCGAGAAATCGGAGAGATAACTCATTTGCCTCAAACCTTTTTTGCTGACATGAAGTTGTTTTCTTTTTTTGCAAACATTTTTCTGACAAATCATTTTATGAACAACAAACTTTTTTTGTCTAATAAAATTGTCGTATTTAATACTATTTATTTATGATTATGAATGGCTCGTAAATATTTTATTTATCGCTTAGTACTAAATTTTTTTTTCTATAATAAAACTGTCAACAATATTGCTCTTGTCATTTTTCATACGTCACTGTACACTAATATTTGACACTTCGATGACATTTCTGACACGCGATGTAAACAAGATAAGATGTTATACTTTTCACCAATATAAATGTAGTACCCGAGATGCTATAAAACCACTGACAGCTGTCAAAGTTTAAAATCTCTCACGGACTACCTATAAACTAATGCTATAATATGCTATAATATGCTGATTATAATTACTACGTTAAAAAAGTAGGTCTCTCCTTACAAACAGCATTTTTCACCGGTGTAAAACCGTGCGCTTTTGCTCCCGGACACAGTGTCAGTTCACTACCAGGAACTACAACATTTTCCCAATCGATTGTGTCCCCTTGCAAGAATATTAAGTACTTTCTGTTCTGAACTTCATCTTGATTGTATGGTCGTAACGCCCAGATTTTGCCCTGCTGTCATTTCATCTCGAAACTTACCACCGAATACTACACCTACGGCGCGCGTTGCATTAGCAACAAAACACGGAAAAACTAGTCGAAAGCAAAGATAAGAGCTGATAAAGAATTACGACCAGAAAGCTGTTTTCACTTTCTGACTTTAATTTATGGTTCGTGATGTGTGGCTATGTGTGTGTGTGTGTGTGGTGTTTCAGGATGGAATGAATTCCATGGGTGAGTGAATATTACCATTACCAATTTATCCCTCCGTTTGCATAGATGTGCGGGGATGCTAGGCAATGGTTTCCCACACATACATACACACCCACCCACACAAACCTTGTTCACCTTGTGCCAAGCGGTGGAAATTCAACTCGAATACCCTACCAGAAGGTCAAAGAGCACAAGCACAAACTTTAAATTTATCCTTCTAATTCTTGCCTATATCCTCTCACGCCTCGCACACACACGCACACATCTTTTGCTTTCCGTTTTTGTTGCGCCATTCGGCTGGAAACATTCCAAACACTCGGCAGGCATTAAGCGCCATTTGTAGACATTTGTAAGCTAAATTAAGCAACCAACATACACTCGGCACGCTGGATGGAGGAAGCTTCCGGAAGCATCGTTTGAGCCTAATGGACTTTCTCTGCTTCACTATCCCTTCGCTATCCCTGTGCGGATGGTGGATGGGGTTTTGTTTGGGATGGGGAAATGATTGTGAGAGTTGCGGTTGTAACGAAATGCCAAAATCGGATGCCACCCAATGCCTTATAGGCAGCGGAAGAGAGGAGGAGGAGGAGGAGGAAAACTACAACGCCCGACAGCTATCCCGGGTGCAGTACGGCTCAGAATTATTAATTGCCTCGTATGCTCCAAAGGGCTCGAACGTACTCGATGCATCGTGTGCAAAAGTGCAGGTACGGCAGGTACCCATACAACTGTGATTCTTTATGAAGCGAAAAGCGTACTTCTTCACGCTTTGCAGCGCCGTAAAGTTTAAACTTGTTGAATCATCGTGCAACCGTACCACGATGAGACGGGCAGCTTTAATTTTGTTGCACCAAGCTTTTTTTGGGGTATAATCCAATGGGGTGAATCATTATAATTGAAAAATAAAGGTAATTCTGTTGTGTTAATTATTTTGTTGTAAATTTACCATGTACAAATACACTTTTTTATAAAAGAAAAAAATTAAAGAGATAGTTAAAGGTTTTTTTTGCAAAGTCGATGACCCAACTATATTTAAATTGAAAAATTATAAATTCAGGCTTCAATGGAGACGCCTAGTACTTTGTACTAAAATCGATTCGATGGAGGCGCCTAGTAGTTTTGGAAAAGTTGTGTAAATTTCGTAGGGATAAAATAGGAAACATAATAATAATAAAAGAATAAACACTGGGAGCGCCCTGGTGGTGATAAAGGACGCCGGCCCACACGGCAGGCCCGGGTATAAAATCCTATTTGGACCGTGTTCCCTCAGCAAGGAATGATTATCATGCTTCGTAGTAAAGCAAGTCTTGATACTATGTGGCCGTTCTTAAGGAGAAAATAATAATGTAACACTGAAGTTTTATTTACTAATTTGACGTTACTTGACGGCCCAACTCTATTTGTATTGAAATAATATAAATTTTCACTTCAATGGAGGCGCCTAGTACTTTTTACTAAAAATGATTCGATGGAGGCGCCTAGTAGTTTTGCGTCAGAAATGCTCCGCTAGACTTTAGAGGTCGTTAATCCAAAAAAGAAAAAGAAGAAATATTGTAAAAGATTCTTTATTATGTCAGATTTCTTGTAAATTTGTATCATTACTTTTGGAAGATCATGTCGCACTTAAAGCGAATTACTTCCCAAATTTACTTACTTTTTAATTATTTTCTGTACACGTTGTGGGTGCTACACCAGAGATGTAAATTCATATTTTGAAAACCGGTTTTTCAGTAATATGGGGAAAAAATGGAACCTACACGTACTATTTAAATAACTATCAAAAATTAAAACACACTGTAATTCGCATTTAGACTCTTTTAAATGAAAGGAACGACGCGTTCAAAAAAGCTTACAAAACGTATTTTATTATTCTCTACAACTTTGTGAAACATCTCTTTCAACTATCTCTTCAATCTTTTCTCTTATTCTCAAAAAAAAAACCTTGGTGTCTTATCGTTGTATTACGGACTGTAGAATGTGAATCAGATTTAAAAAAAAAATCGCTCTTATTCGAAAACAAAAGGTGTAAAGCAAATTTCAAGCTGAATGAACATTGCTTTGAAAAGGTATTGCTACGTAGCAGTCACAGCATAACCCCCCGGTGCCGGTTGTTTGAAAAATTTCAATCAAGGTTTTCCACAAATTAGCAAAAACCCTCTGCCTTTGCAGAATTGTGTTGTGTAGGAAGCACACCTTTCAATTCTTTGTTTTATCATTCCTTTTTTTTACTGAAGAGAAGAATCTACAACACACTTTAACCAGCAGAAATCTTTGTTGACGCAATTTTGCACAAGTCTTGCTCATATCTTCACCAACTGCTGATACATCGAAAAGGAATATCTCTTGCTACGCCCAGCATGTGTCGGTGGTAGAAATTTAAACATTTCATAGTTTTTTTGTTGGTTCCCCTCGTTTCAAACATATAACACGTTCAAATGTCACTTAACCTTAGTTACATTATTTCATGAATTTTACGCCATTTATCTTTCCCGTCCCAGCCAATTCGAAATATCAAATTGGATGATATAGAAGCAAACAAAAAAAAAGTTCATACAGGCACCGGTCTTGATGTCGTTCTGTGAAAACCATCGGCTAAAGCCAATTTTCAAACGCCCACAGCCCCATATATAGCTACGATCCGTATCCGTTCCATCTGGGTGGAAATTCATACCTTTGAGCAGATTTTATAAATAATTTTCAACCAGATTCAATTTTCTAGCGAAATAAAGAGCTCGAGCGCGAAAGCGCTGTTTCGCCCCAGCATATGTCAAAAGTGCTCACACACATATACATGAAAGCGAAAGTTCTAATGGTTGCGAGTAAATGCGTGTGTAAGCTCGTGTACCAACATTATAGCAAGTTGAGCGCCTATCGAGTCAATGAATAGCGGATAAATGAAGTTGCAACAGCTATCACGAAGATGGATTGTTGCTGTTGATTCTCGAACAAACGCGCAGTAATGAACCACGTTTTGGAATGAAGCAATAACAACAACAAAAACAAGCTCATCAACTTCTGTGCGCAAAGCAAATGTAAAGTGAGTTTTTTTTTTCGTTCGTTTGTTAGGGCAAACCGGTGAGCAATTCCAAACGTAGAAACCGCTGAAAAAGAGGGGCGGGAAGAAAAAGGATAAAAATGGAATTTCCTTTCTTTTTTGCATTTTAACATTATTGGTACTGCGTAATGATAAACCTCCTACTATTTTCGAAAGAATAATGTTCGGTGGGAGGGCCAAAAAAAAAGCCGCCAACAACCTAGCTTCTTATGGTTTGTGATACTCCGGGCACCCAAAATACATTCGACAAGGGATTTCCAAAAGGATACACAGGCTCTCGATCCCACCTTTCCGCCATCATTATTCTCTTTTGTTTTTTTGGTTCCTTTTTTCCCCCAATGCAAAATCAATACAGCTCGCGCTACACAATGAAATTGTCTGTTTTCTTCATTTCAAACGAATAAACGTTTTGCTCACACACACACACTTCAAGAAGCACCTTTAAAAGCGGATCTTAACTCCATTTAGCCCATTTGGCAGAAAATGCTTCCCAGCCCTTTGCCAACGAACTCCAAGGCTGATGCTTTGTTTATAAATATTTTTAAACACATTACAACAACACCATTTTTTTCTTCGCATCACAAAACATTTCCATCCTCTTTACCAGCCCTTATTTGACTGTCAATATCAGATGTCAGTTCGGAATAATTTCACATTTCAGTGGAAAATGTAACTCTGCTAGCAAAAGCTGGGGATCAAGAAGAATCACTTTCCACAAAAAGGGCTGTTTTGTTGCTTACCCTTCATAATTGGATATTTTTTCTTCTCCTTTTCCAATAGGATTAAGAGGCAAATAATAATAAACATAATCCTTTTTTTTGGAGTTTGAAGTATTAGTGTGCTAGAGATAGTTTTTTTTCCTTTTTTTAATTTTAACACTAAAACGACTGAAATAGTCATTTTTACTACTTTTTTCAAGTTCTTTTTATTAAGTTTTAAGTTTTTGTAAGCATTAATAAACAGAAATCCCTTAAAGTGTTCTCGTAAATGCATATTTTCATTTTCAAGTATGTGTGTGTGTTTATATCGAGAAAAAAGATTTTTTTTTTCATTAAAACTTAAATTAACAAAAACAGCAACAACAAAATCTTTTAATATTTGTTTTACCCAAAAATGTATATTTAACAACAAAAAAAAAGGGTGCTTAACGGGAGGATGCAGTAAAAAGAAAAATTTAATATCTTTGATTTTGGTTACCATTTTGCGGAACCATTTTGTGCCTTTTTTTTTCTTTCGAGCGCGCACGTTTTTACGACGATATGAACATTGTATATATTTTCTCGCTTCAAATTTTTATCTTTCACAGTCTACACGGGCGCGTAGAGCAGCCGCACGTACATTATTGCCCATAAAAACCGCAGACTACCCGAAAACGAAATCATAAAGCACCATTGGTATGGGTAATGTGAAACATAAACGGTTTTTGCTGTTGCGCATTCGCCAAGTGTGACTAGATAAAACAATTTGATTAAAACGCTCACAAACGCGCGTTATGCGTTAGGAATCAGTAACGTTTGATTTGGAGGAATTTGTTTTTCCCCCTTCTCAAGGTTTTTTTTTTGCTTGGTGAGAAATAATTGATAATTTTAACTCCGTGGGTAGCATTTTTTCCGTATCTTTACATTTCATTTGATAAACCGCATCAATAAGTAGATCCATCTTCAAGCATATTTATCAGAGTTCAAATAATTTGCCATTGAAAAATCACCAGCAATAATCTTCTAGGCTAAAAGTTTTCTGATATATTTACCTTCCATGCTAGATTTTATGCGCTAGTTCCATGTTACGTTCGCAAACGTTCCCAACGCCTGGTGGAAATGGAAACGATAAAAAAACACCACACCAACACCATTCCAGAATCCTTCATGTGGCCTCTCAACCATGTCAAGGGGCCACGAAGAGCAACACCACTGCCACTCAAAGAATGGAAGGAAAAACGAAGCGAAAAGTGCTTCTTAAACCGAGACAGTGGAAGGAATGGGATAATGTTTACCCACACTCCGCGAACTTAATCAATTGCGGCTTGGTAGTCGTACTTTGCCCCGTTTTTTTTCCCTCTTGCATTCAACCCCTTCGAAACCCCCGTTCAAATTTGCGTCGCCACTTTCCTCACCAATCCGACAGACCTAACAGTTGTACGGTAAGCCAAACAGCAAGACGATTAAATTTCTTGCCCCAGTGCAAATAGGGAATTATTTGTCTTCGGTACAAAGAACGAAAACAAAAAAACGGGCGCGTTCCCTGTGGGTTTTCCGTCATTTTGAGGCCTATTTAAAATACATCAACTGTGCATGAGTTTGGCTGCTCTTGTTGCTGCTCCTTTTGTTTCGCGGAAGCTCGAGTTGCAACCATTTTCCTTTTTTTTGTTTCCAAGAAACATCAAACAACAGATTGCTTAAAAATATTAAGCGCCTATATTGAAACATACAAAGCGTGCATGTAAAGCAGGGCAACAAATGTTTCCAGACTCTTGCGTCTTTTTTTTTTGCACTACACATTGTGTCTGGTACATAAAAACCCGCATGATTTTACGCATTGGGAATGCTTGATCTTCTTTTAAATTGCTTCCAGTTTTTTTTGACGTTGAATTCGTCGTGAGTAATTCTACTATTTTGAGTAATATTTCATACGATTTGATTCTATTCCTAAACTTTGTTTTGAAAAAATGAAAATCTGTATATTTTCCATAACTACAAAATTCAGTGTGTTTTGAATTGGTTTAATCTGAATATATTCCCTCACGATACGAATGGTAGAAGAACAAAGGGAAACGAATCGTAGAAAATGCCTGCCCACAAAAACATAAGTGATGTGCAAACCGAATAAGAATGGATGAGTGATTTAAACCTTTCTTATGGGTGAATTTAATTCGAATACAATGAGTTTTTATTATTCCTTTGGAAATCTTACTCATTCAAAGATGATTAAATATCGAATAAGTTTAAAAAACTCATTGAAGAGTCATGGTGGTTAAATGAAAGAGTCTCGAGTCACTCATGAAAGAGTCTCGAGTCACTCATGAAAGAGTCATTTCACTCATAAAAGATTTAATTCATTCTTAAAAGAGTAATTCAATTATTGAAAGAGTCATTACTCTAAGCGACGAACTTTGACTCACTCATGAAAGAGTCATTTCACTCTTAAAAGAGTAATTGAACTCATAAAAGAGTCATTTCATTATTGAAAGAGTCATTAATAACTCAAAAAAGAGTCATTCCATTCTTGAAAGATTCATGACTCTATGCGACGAACTTTGACTCACTCATAAACGAGTCATTTCACTCTTAAAATAGTTATTTAACTCATAAAAGAGTAATTTCATTATTGAAAGAGTCATGAGTCACTCAAAATAGAGTCATTTCATTCTTAAGAGAGTCATGATTCTAAGCGGCGAACTTTGACTCACTCATGAACGAGTCATATCACTCTTAAACGTATCTTTTCTCCGTTGAAAGAGTCATAACTCTTTGCAGTGATCTATTTGCGGTGAGTATTTGACCTCATTAAATATGAGTGGTATCACTCTTGAGTTAACAACCTTAGTTGTTTAACTCCTTTAACTGAGTGAGTCAAAGATCGCCCCAAAGAGTCATGAATCTCTTTCATGAAAGATATCACTCTTTCACGTGTGAGACTAAATTTATCACACCCCTTCGCCTCTCCACTCCACTCACTCCCCCAATTCCTGTCTCGCACAAAATGGCAGCTTGAGCGGCTTTTGTATTTTTTTTTACTCAGATTTCATTTTGTGCTTTTGTGCATTCCATCCAATTCTTTTGAATCTTTTTCTGGTTTACAGTTTTATTTCCCTTTTTTTGTATCTTTGTTTTAAACAAGCTCTCACTCTTTTGGTTACTAATGTCTGAAATACGCTCTACTCCACGGCAAGGCATACAAAACACAAGCTCTTTCCATTGCACGAATCGCGACGATTAACCCTTTTCGAGTTTTATTGTTTTTATTTATTCATCGGCACTGTTAATCAACTTGCATTCGTTTTCGTTCCATCATGTGCTGGAATACGCAAACAAACCCATCATCGCACAACATGGTAAAACCCCATTCAATACCCCGGGTACGGGTACGTGGTAACATCGTACGCTTACGAACACGGTCAATAAATGATCCACGAACACGGAAGGCCGACGGAAACCGCTTAAAATAGTATGCGATTGGAATGGCTATTGTGAGCGTAAACGACACCCTCATCAAATCCGTAAGGAAGTTTCGTGCACCGAGAAAAAAAACAACCATATAAAACAAAAGAAAAAACTAAAGCATAAAATGAACCCATCCAAATTCCATCGAAGCACCGCACAGATAGATGGTGTGATTCCGATATATTCTGTACGTAATAGAATTAAATCAATAAAGTGTATTAAAACATCAACTTCTCAAAATGGATACTTGTTGCTTGCGGTAGTGTCCATATTGACTATGATTCCTATTGATTGGTCGAACGTTCTTTAAGCGTTTGTTTTTATCTGTCTTTTCCTTTTTTTTGTATGATGGAGGCGCCCCGTTTTTTACTTGCTATAAAAATCAATCATCTATTAAATATCCCAATTACTGTTACATAGTGTGTTTCATGTTGATTTTTGTGTTGTTTTCTTTCATACGAAAAGGATTTTATAGTTGAATTCCGCTTATGTTTCTATTTTTTTTATTAATTTTAATGCATCAACAGCTGTTCATATGTGCCATACAGCAACAGTTAGTCGAATAGATAAAAGGCAGAAAAGTGTAAAATTAAAATTAACTCGAACCGAAATAAAAAAAAAACCCCAACAAGTTGAAACAATTTCCATGACAGTATAACCATGAATATTCCCAATGGTAAATGCAAAAAACAAAAAAAAAAGAAACAATAACAAACAAGGGAACCACAAAAAAAGGAATAAACATTTCCAACTTATTTTCACACGCAAGTTGCGATGCGTACAACATTTTTTTTGCAGCATCAGCAAATAATGCGCGCGTGTGTGTTTTGTCTGTGAAAGAAGTGGATATTGCGCGAGAGGGAAAAATGAACAATCAGTGTAAAAGTTGTAATTGTTTTCCCTTTTTTTTGGTTTTGCTTCTCAACGCTCTTGAAAAACAAACGATGAAATGGGGTAGGGAGAAAAAATGGTTCACCAATCGAGTATTTTCTAGTAGTAGCGGTAGGGATTTTTCGCTGCTGCTTCTATCAGTAGGACAAAACATTTTACACGGCTTTGTGCGTTTTGTTTTTTTGTCGTTAAACGATTATGAGACTACGGTAAACATTTAAACAATTTGAATTTATTTAATTTCATTATTTTGAAAATGTGTGCGGTGAGATTCATGATTCAAATGACTCCTCACTGAAGATTCAATTGAAGGACTTATGTCGAAAAGATTAATTTTTCGATTTGATTTTTAATATTTAAATTATCTCAAAATGATGAGTATGAATCTTCATCTGACAACACGAGAGAATAGAAAATATTTTTGCATAATTGTGCCAGACCGAATAGGATTTTTAATCAAACAATGTGAGTGATTGAGAATGTTGACAGGATAGGAAGGAGAGAATGAAAATCCGACATGCATGTAAGATACCGGTTTTTGTACAAATTATTCTTCCATTTTTATGGGTTTCACATCTGTTCATAAAAGAACTGACATAACTTTAGAAACTCCGCACACACAACAACAACAAAAAAGAAAGAAACAGAAACACACCAGACGTGCGGTGGGAACAAAATCGAAAACGGAACACCGGCAAATGGAATCGAAAAACGAAAATGGAGCGAAACGGCCACACAACGCAGACCCGCACTGATACCGAGTGGCCAAATGGGTAGAGAGGCTAGCTTGCCTCTCTGCTCTGGTACTGCTTGAATGCAATAACAATGCCGTGGAAGGCACGCACCGACGCATGAACGCATTGGAACGTGCCCGCCGTGAGTCGAATAACATTTCCAAAAAACCATGCTTTCGCTTCACTTGCCCCATGAGCTCGGCCAAAAACTTCTTCCAGACTTAAGTCATGCTGCTTTAAGCTTCGGGGCCGGGGGTTTCTTTTTTTGTCGGGTTGATCCGCTCGGCTTTTCCGAAGTTTGTAACCCCACACTGGTGGATGGTTGATCTAAGGCGGCAACATCCCGCAAACATGCCTGAACGGTCCGCCCGATGCGTAATCTAATTCAACCGAACGTGACCGATAAAGGCCCGTACCGGTCCAGTGGTTATAGTTCCGTTTGCTGCCTAAATTTTCAATTCCTTTGCTATCCGTTTCTGTGCTGCTGTGTATATGTTTATGTATATATATATAGAAAATCACGCTCTTTGCCTCAGCTAAGAAATAACAACCGGGTGGAAATCGAACCAAAAAAAAGACCCCTCAGAAGAAGTAATACAGTTGAATCATCGCGAGAACGCGTTTAAATGGTTGGTAGTCACTGGAGTGTCGTCTATTGCTGTACGGCAGGTATGTCAAACTGGCGGCCCGAGAAGACTTTCGATACTACCCTCGAGATTATATTGAGATTTTGTAAAGAAACTAAAGAAATTCGCAAGATTTCGCTGTCCAGAAACACCGTAATAGACAGAGTTAAGGAAATTGTAGAAACCATCAGCTAACAACAGATATCAGACGAAGAGTCTTCCTCTTCTTCTTGACCTGCTCAGGGTCTGGCACGCCACCAAGACATTTCCAGGTCTCCACTTCCAGGTCTCCAGGAAACTTGGTCTAGGACTGCAGTCTCCATCCACGGTAGCATCCTATCTTCGACAGGTTCGACTCCACCTGATCCAATCAACGAGCTCGCTGTGCTGACGAGTGGCTGACGCGCATCTTCCTGGTGGGGTCTGCGGTCTGAGGTCTGAGTTTGGCATCTGAGTCCGATTTTCCTGAAGATACGATCGTACCAAGGTAGCAGAACTCCTCTACCATCTCAAGATCGTCACCATCAGCTGATACTCTGCTTCCGTGTTGCGCTCTAACACGGTCTGAGCCTCCGGCAAGCAGGTACTTTGTCTTCGTTAATTCAATCCAATTCTCGCCCATCGCCGCAGATGTCCAACCGATGATGTCGATGTCCTCCGCGAAGATGAGAAATTGGAGAGAACGGGAGCCCCGGATGTCGAAGCCCGCGCTACGCATGACACCTTCCAGAGCGATGTTAACAGCAAATAGGAGAGTCCGTCTCCTTCCCTCAGACTCCTGTGAGATTCAAACGATTGCTACAGCATATTCGACACTCCGTCCATAGTGGCCTTCAGCAGCCGTACCAGCTTCCTTCGGGAATCCGTATTACTGCATGGTGTTCCATAGTTCAGTCCAATCTATGGTATCTTAGGCCGCCTTAAAGTCAATGAACAGGTTGTGCGTAGGGATCTGATGCTCTCAGCATTTCTGGAGGATCAGAATTCGAGAATCCCAGAAGAAGGAGGAACCCAGAAAGGAGTTTGATTTTTTCCTTGGAGGTTGAAAAGCTTTCTCCTGATATGCAAATACAAACTTAAGACGTATTTGGATGAACCATGTTAATTTTCTTTTCAAGTTCAACTTTAAATGCGCCCCGCCAATGAAATGCGTTTGACGCCTCTGCTTTATAAGATCTTCCCGTTTGCAAAACTTGCACGCAAAGAAACGATAAGGGCAATCAAATCTGTCCCAGAAAGTCATCAAATTTGTTTGAAAAATTAGAATAAAAAAACCCCCACTCAATTCTAGACGTAATGTTGCGTACTAGGCGAATATCTGGAAAACAGTCTAACGCCACTGGTCAGTAAAAATCGTAAAGTTATCGCAGTAACGGCACAATCCCACAAGTCGCAACTAGTCAAGGTTTAGTCGGCGAGTACGGCCGACATCCTTCCAGCTTTTGGTGTGGATGCGTTCCATTCGCTGCTTTCATTCATGCAGCAGTAGCGAATCCGACGGGATCGAGCTTACCGTACGGTGAAGGAAGATGGATAGGAATGTATTGCATCGCTGCCGTACGGTCTTACTTTTTTAGGCTGACCGAATCCCACGGATTAACCCAAATCCAGGCTACCAACAATGTAAGGCTTTACCCGGTGCAAAACGGAAACAAACATACACCGGGCGTGGTAGGCAACAAACATCCAAACCCATCAGAAACCTTTCCATTACCCTCGGCTAACCGTGGCTATTCGACCGACTCTTCAATCTCGAGGATGTTTTTTTTTGTGTGCGTTTTTTTGGGCAAAACCCGCACTTGAGCTGGTTGGGGTTTTTGTGCGGCTTCTCGTGCCGCGCGTGCTAGCTCTAATTACTGCTATCCTACACCGGACGTGTCCGACGAAATGCGTACCTTCTTTTGCAAAGATCCAACAAAAAAAAAAAAAGAAGCAAAATGAACTTTCGCTAGGGTGAAATTTTCGATTCGGCAGACTCTTTGAAATTAGTGTTGGAAGTGTTTGAATGGCAAGGTTATCCACCTTGGTGGAATATTTTTTGGCTGTACACCAGCCGTGCCAGGTTTTCTGAGAATTACTTCATTTTGATTGGTCCCTGCTGTTCATTGCCCTGTTATGCTGTACTAGATGAGTGGCATCATCAAAAATTCCGCACTGCGCCCGATGTTCATCCACGCACAATTGACGTCTAGTGGTTTGGCACTTAAGCTAATGTTTCGGTACGCCAAGTATGGGGAATCAAAACGAAAATGAACTTCTTCGAGTACTACTTCGCAAGCGAGAAAGGTAAGATTTTTGCGGAATGTCTGAATATAAGTACTTTTTTAGTTTAGTCTCAATATTTTCTTTTGTAATTGTGATGGAGAAAACAGATATCTTATGCTTAGATACATATTTATCAAACTAAGCGAAAAAAGCTGTATTTTTTCTTAAAGAGGAATGATTTATGATGCTCCTTTCGGTCTTCATTTCCTGCCAGTAACATTTGTGATTGAAGTTACTATCTTTCGGTGAATTTATGAGGCCTTATATGAACCCCGAACCCAACCGTTAGCAGGCGGTGAGCAACACCAACAACATCCCTATAATGAATTATTATCAAAATGCCCCAAACGTTCGCAATTGGTTCGAATTGGTTCACAATTGGACGCTGTTAAAGATGCTATTAAAGATTAAGATCGTCCCAGGGACATACGTCCGTCCGTGAGAAAAGTAAAAAGAAAACCCTTCTCCCAATGACAGAGTTATCGGTAGACTTAAGCCAACTACGTACGCGTTTTGGGGAAACGTAGAAGATGCGATTAGGTGAAGAAAAATACTTTTAATTAAATTTCTGACACTTTCAAATTTTGAATTTTTCGTGGAGAGGAGGGGAAAAGGGGAGGAGGAAATTGTGAGGTTTTCCCAACAGTTTGTCATCGTTTGCAAGCATTGACAGCGAAAAAGGGTTCACGCAAAGGAATGGGGAGGGCGAATTTCACGCACCTCCGTACCCTTAAAAACCGGTCGATTTGTGGATCGAAAAATCCTTCTCATACATCCCTAATTCGTGAAACTTTTCAGCTGAAAAGAAGCAACAACAAAAAAAGCGTGTAATATTTTTCAAGAACTTTGTTAACCGCTGCTTTCTTCCGGCATAATACGTTGTTAGGGCAATTGCACCCATTACTTGCTGAAAAGGTGTTCAATTGATGGGAAATTTCAGAGGAAATATATAGTTTTTCCCCGAATAAGAAATACGCTTTTTCTAAGTTTCGGTTAAAACTACTTCGAAAATCGCTGATTCCAAGACGAGTCGACCCATTTTTTTGTGTACTAATATCACTAGTACAACAAAAAAAATTCCAACAAGTAGTCCTGCTCTACTCAACCTCACCAAAACTTCTATTGCTTCGGGGAATACGATCATATTTTGTTCCCTGTTACGTACAACCAGCCAACGAGCAACCATCAGCCATACTCCAACGAAACTGACAAGTCTCCAACCACACTCGGTACGGTACTCTCGCTAAATAACACTTCTTCCAGAGAGAGCTTATCAAGTCAAATAGATAATTTTATCGTCACTTTGTTTCATTCAACTCTTGCCCACTTTTTATGCGGCACGATGGACAACACTCTAGCATTGCAATTGTCGTTAACGCGCTGTTGCTCGGTACAGATTGTTAGGGTACGGGATCCCGTACTCACACTCGCAACAGGTTAGTTGCTTGGTACGTACCGGACCAGCGAATGGCCGGACTGGGCTACGGTCCAACTTTTGCCCGAAAGCATGCCCGAACTGTGCCCGCGCAAGCATTTACCGTCACTCACAGGAGCTGTGCACACACACCAAAAAAAAGAAGGTTTATATATTGCCACGCCACCAACAGCAGCAGCGGGCAATCATCGAGCAACAAAAAAAGGGACTGATGCTGCCGGAAAGGTTATGTACATTTGGCTCATCTCACCATTTTTCCCATGATGCACCGTACTGATGCACGATTTACGCTGCAAGTGGCTGGAATTTTCGCCTTATTATACTCTTTCTTGCCTTTTTTTAATTAGGCAGTGAAATACCAAAAACTGAATCTTATAGGCATTAGAGCAAAAGTTCCATATTTTCATTTTTTTTTCGTTTTATGAGTTTCATCAACTTTTATACAAAAAATATATTTTAAACTACTTTTGCAATAAAACACAAAAATTCTTGTTTTTTTTGAAAAAAAATCTTTACGACTTCACATTCACATTATTCTCGATACGATTTAAACAAAACTGCACACAACTTGTTTTAATTTTTGATTGAAGAAGTTGATTGATGATAAGCGACGAATAGATAGGACCACAAACGAAGCTATTCTGCTGCATCTTTTATGAATATTTTTGCCAATGATTAGGTGAAACACTTACCTGCAAGGATCTTTACACTTTAGCTACATATCATATATCGTCTAATAAAACTAGAAACGAGAATATTAACTCAGTAACGTGAGTTAAATCTGAGTGAGTGATTCACATAAATGAGTTAATTCTTTCACTGACTCACTGAAGAGTTGATCTTAAATATTCTTAAATCGATTTTAAGAATTAAATAGCACACTACCCGGAAGAAACATTAGTATTGAATATTTATATCCATTATCACTCGTTCGAGAGTGAGTCAAATGATGATTCTTTCCAGAGTCAAATGACACCTAAACGAGTCATTTAACTCATGAGTGATATCACTCTTTAATCGATGAGTCAACTTCAAAGAGTCATGACTCATGAGTGATATCAATATTTAATGGCTGATTCAAAATCAAAGAGTCATAACTCTTTCAAGAGTGAATTGACTCTTTCATGAATGACATGACTCTTTATTAGGTTTTTAACTTATTCGATTCTTAAATATTTTTGAATGAGATACATTTCAAAAAGAAATTATAACAACTCTTTGTGAAGATTCGAATCAACTCACTCATAACTCACTCATTCTCATTCGATAATACAAACCAATTCATTTGATTTGAAACAATGTTAGTTGGTAAAATTCTGTAAGCATGAAAATATGGTACACATCGAACGTATTACATGTGTTGCACATATTCTGGTACAACATTTATCACAATAACCGATGTAGAAAGCGTTTGATGTGAGGCAAAGAAATTGAAGCAATGAAACAAATTCGCAGCATGATCAAGCACCCGTAGAAGAATATGTGTAACAGCTTCTAGCGCACACAGGGGTTTGTGGACCTGGATCGAGGTGAAAAAGGGGAAAACGAGGAGCAAAAACAAAAAAGGAACAGATAAAATTTGTACGAAAAATTCTTCTTTCCTTACCATTATCACCACCATTAGAGGGAGCGATATGCTCCATGATTTTCGCAGAACACGGTGCACACACAAACAAAAAAGAAAAAGGCAAAACCCTGTGCTGGATTGGAATTGTTACAGCAAATGGAAAGTAACCGATTCTTTCTGGCAACGGAGAACAATATGATAGAAATTGGGTAGCGTTGGGTGATGTGTTTTTTTTCTTTGCTTTGCTCCTTTCTGTTTTCGCACAGCACATTTGAAGGCGCGTGCGCGCGCGTGTCGATGTGTGTATGCTACGCGTAACAATTCCATTTTCCACTTGGAGGATGAGCTCGAAAAACAAAAAAAACAAAACTTCCACTGTTGCTTACCAGGACATCTCGTCACAGTACTGTGTACCCGGTAGCATACTTTCGGGGTGGAAAATGGAACCCCTCCCCCCTTCCCAGTGGGAGGGGGATGGTGCAGTAAGGGAAAAATGTTGCCTTGCCGGAATCGGAAAAGTTACAATCGTTTCGCTTCTCGCCATCACTACATTACTCAGCATGCCAGGCCGGGAAGAATTGTTGAGAACAACTCCACAGCCCGCGATTGCGGCAATTGTTGGAAAGAATGCGACGTCTTCGGTCCTTCAAACATCTTCCTTCACCACTTCATTCCACCGCACTTCCCTTCCCTTTCCTGTTATCACATCAGCTCATTTACGATACCTTCGTTAAACCCGTTCCGCAGCTTACTTCAACTTCGCCACCCCTGCACCTTCCTCCCATGTCCCTGGCTGTTTGTTCCTCATTACTAAAATCGCGATAATCATAACAGTCTGCCGCGACAAGCACCACTGATTGATAGGCACTGGATGAAAAATGAGTATGATTAACAAGCAAACTTTCTTTACGCCTTCGCTCTCGTTGACTCACTCCCTCCTACCACACCTCCTCCACAGGACCTTTTTCACCTCGAACCAGGCAACCTTTACCGGCAAGCCGAACAGCAAACATCGGCCGGGCAGCGACAACATTGCTGCCGTTGGTAGCTTCAGGTTTATTTTTTTTTTTAAATAAACCCTCCTGAAGCAAAACCATCAATGTGACAACAATGTGGTACTTGACAGTACGGTAAAGAGTGGAGACGGCATAAGGGTACGGTCCGGTAGTGACAATCGTTAGCAAATGGTGGTGATGATAACGATCATCCCCCAGAGGACAGTAGTGGCATCAACGCGGCTCAAGTAAATACCAACTCCAACCGTGACGAGTTCCTTGGGTGTATTTTTATTTTTTATTTTTTTGTTTGTTTCATGTAAAGTTTTTGCTGAATAAAAAAACTGGAAAAACCTTGTCTAAAAGGCGCAATTCAAACTTGCGGTGACATTTAAGCAAGCCTTAGAAAACAGCATTCGTTTGTTGATTACAGTGATTTCTTGCTAAAAAGTATCCTCATTCCAAGAAATTAAATCGTATTTGTTTTTGTTGGTAAACTTGTTCATCTGTTTAAAGTTGTGTTGTTTGTTTGTTCTTTTAAATGACAAACAATAATTCTTTTTCTGCTCGGAAAAAAGCTTCTTTGCAGTAGAAGAATTACCAACCGATGGTGTTGTGTTGGTGGTGGAAGATAACCATTAGGGGAAAAAAGGATAAAAATTATGTTAACAGTATTGACATTCTTCTCGGGTGGGTTTGCAATGAGGAGTGTTGTCGAGTGTGTGTGTGTGTATGCACGTCACCAAACCAAACCGACACCACTCAGCCAAGCCAGCACGAACGAACGAAGCTCAATGATCAACGAAATATTCCAACCGGTACGGTACGAGTAACAATGGCACGTCTAACGAGGGATAAAGGGAAGCTCCTAAAACCCTGCTGCTTTTCGGTAGTGTGGCCGAGCCTACACCTGCTTCGCCTCGAGTAGTACACAGTAGTGATGGGTCGACAAAAAAACGGAATCGCTTCCGAACGACTCCATAAATTTTGGAAGCGGCTCCGGAAGGTAGTTGCAATACTCCGAATTCGGAACCGTCCGGAGCCGTCCGGAGCCGCCCGGAGCCGTCCGGAGCCGCCCGGAGTCGTCGGAGCCGTCCGGAGCCGTCCGGAGTCGTCTGAGCCGTCCGGAGCCGTCGGAGCCGCCGGAGCCGTCCGGAGCCGCCGGAACCGTCCGGAGCCGTCTGAGCCGTCCGGAGCCGTCGGAACTGTCCGGAGCCGTCTGAGCCGTCCGGAGACGCTAGTCGGCAGCCGGAGCTGTCCGGAGCTGCCGACTAGCAGCTCCGGACGGCTCCAGCGGCTCCGACGGCTCCGGACGACTCCGGGCGGCTCCGTCTGCCGACTAGCGGCTCTGGACGGCTCCGGACGGCTCCGGACGGCTCAGACGACTCCGACGACTCCTACGGCTCCGGACGGCTCCGGACGGCTCCGGCTGCCGACTAGCGGCTCCGGACGGCTCAGACGGCTCCGACGGCTCCGACGACTCCAACGGCTCCGGACGGCTCCGGCGGCTCCGACGGCTCCGGACGACTCCGGGCGGCTCCGGCTGCCGACTAGCGGCTCCGGACGGCTCAGACGACACCGAAGACTCCTACGGCTCCGGACGGCTCCGGACGGCTCAGACGGCTCCGACGACTCCAACGGCTCCGGACGGCTTCAGGCGGAATCGTGGTTTTAACCTAGCCGGAATCGGAGCCGGAGTTGCTATGCTCAGAAGCGGTTCGGAGCCGTGGTTGCGATTCCGAGAACCCATCACTAGTACACAGCACAGCAAACACACCTTCGCACTTTGGCCGGGGGCGTTGGGGGGGGGGGGGGGGGCGGCGGTTGGAAAACCGAACTAGCGGAAACTAGCGGAAAGACACCGCTGAACCGCAAGATAAACTAATGGAAGTAGTACAACGTCGCCTCACCTTCCATCCTGGGTGTTAGGATACGGCGTCAAGGTACGAAAAGAAGCTAAGATGAGAACGAACGACGAAACCGCTGATAAGGATATGAACTGTAGCGCGACGCCTTAACCACCATTATATTAGACAAGGTACAATCGATTGTCTAACGAAGGGGCAACGTCAGTCAGACACGTCACATGCGTCACCTGCGTCACTGTTTCCACGTTTTATCCTCTTACACACTGGCAAAACCCCTTCGAGCGATCATCGTTTTCTTTACTCCCACCACCCATATGTGTACACTGCTTCCTACGACGGTGTTGCTTGCGTACTTCAGGCTGAAGGCATTTTTATCACTCGTTCAGAAGTTGACCAAGAAACCAAATAAGAAGAAGGAGAAGACGGCAAAGAAAAAGAAGAGACACACTCACCGTTCCGGGCTTCTTGTGGAGGAGGAAAACTGAAAGTTGACTCCTAACGGGGGGGAGAAGGGGAGCGGGGGGAGGGTTTCTTTGCCCGTAAGAGGTGACCAGGGAACAGACAACAACCAAAAAAAAAGAAACCAACAACGCACGAGAACCGTACGCGAAGGGATAAACGGAAGAGCGATAAGACGTTTTCCCACTGTATCGTTCGGGACACCACTCAAGAAAAGACTCCTTGTGCCTGGTGCGGTGTAACTGTTGAAAGCGCGGGGGACGAGCAACACGATTGGAGGGATGATGGTGCGAGTGAAAGAAAGATAACACAGAAGGATGCTATTCTCATGCTATGCTTGTGTACGTATAAAATAAGAATTGTGTGTGTGTGTGTTTCTGTATGTGTGATGAGTTTCACCACTGGCATGCTGACCGCTCACCACAGAATCGAAATATCCCCTCGAGGGACTTTGGGGATGGTAAACTTTCTACCAACCGCGTCCCACCTTCATGGTTATTTATTTTCCCTCTGTTTTCTACATTTTATTCTTCCCACACCCATGATGGAATACAACAAAAAAATTCCCAACCCCTTCTCCGCACTCCTGACCCTCCCCCCCCCCTCCCCATATAGAAAGGGTGCAACAAGGAAGGGAGGAAAATATAAAAAAAAACACATAAGCGGATAAGCGGGTGTATATTTTTGGCTCTGCAACTGCAGAACTGTTGCCTGTACTTACTCGTTTGCCCGTAAATGATGGCGATAATCAATAGCAAAAATGTTATCCAAATTCTATCCATTATTATGCGAACCTGAAAGTTAGATAGTTAGCAAGCGTTACGTTCTCGGTTACGCCCGCTACCTGTGCAAGCGTTATCCTTTTCGGGTTCCCTTTTTTAATGGTATATACATATATATATGTGTATATGTATACCGCCCCAAAAAAAGGATGCGACACTGCCAGGATATTACTTAAACACCGTCGGACATTTAGAACTTACACACTCACACACGCACACAAGCACTGCACATGCACTTTTTTTATACGCACACACAAAAAAGAAATGTTTCACTACAATCGGGTATCGTTTGAACGGCGTAACGCAGCTTGAAGCGTTACAGCTTTTGACACAACAATTATTCTAGTGCTGCGAACTTATCTTTTCCCCCGCAACACCGGTTTTGCACAATATGACGTATGATAGTTGGACGTTTGATAGAAGAGCTAGTTGAAGATGATTGTACACAAATTGTAGAACACAATGTGAATTATCTCACACGAACGTTTTACTGCCCGCAAAAAAGTTGGGTTGATCAATTAGTCTAGCAAACGGTGCATCGTAACTGATCGCAGCCTGTAGTACACATTATGCGAACATCCGCTGCAACACATTTGGTTTTGTAACTCCATTCACACGCGCACACACACACATACAAACACTTTTACTCAACTCGCATTTGTTGCACTTTGTCGATTTGTTGATTTTCACACAAAATGGTAGATTAATAAAAAATCATAAAAAAGGTTTCAAAACCCTTGTTCACTGGATTTGTCACCAGGCAATAACGTTGCAGTCTTTGCAGACACTGATTTCAAAAAGGGATTTTTTGTTTTTTTTTTTGCTATTGTTTTAACAGCGACTGTCGTGAAAGAAAGATTGAAATATGTATGTATTATAAGTGGGAAATAAATTCGCTATAAAAATGTTAATGCAAAACTGTCTATAAACCTCAAGTAATACTGCTCCTTGGGTTGGTGACACGCTGGTGTCCTATTATAGCAAAAATATGGAGTAAACGCAACGATTCTGTGGAGTAGCTTTCATTCCTGTAGAAACATTTCTTAGTACTTGGAATTGGACGTACCAATCTGTTCCGATGATTCTACCATGGTGATGTTAAACATTTTCTTTGAAGCACGTCCCGTGTAAGTTCTTGGCCGGGGCCAAGGTTAGGTTATGATACTTGGGTGTTTTAAGACGGTTCTGATAATTAAAGGCCAAACGTGAATGTTTTTGTAGTTTTTTTCTCTCTCCCTCTCTCTCCTTCGTCTTTGTGTGGAAATTTGCTTGAACGAACCACCTCCCGTAATATTCGTGCGGAGTCATTATGCGAATAGTTCGCGTACACTACGTACATCAATGGTACTGCTTCAACATTTGCGTGCATGCTGCTCTCGATTATTAGCTTTTTTGTTGTTGTTGTTTTTTTGCTACTCAAAGTGTTTCAGAAGTTTTTCTTCCTTCACCTTGTGCCATAATAGCATTGACCGTCATTTTGGTTAACTCTTAACATTATACCTTTTGAACCGTCTCAAACTTTTGCAACATGAATCATGAAGCTAAATTGCCGATTGTTATTCGCATGGTTTCAAGTAAATGGTTTTGTTTTTCATGTGTATTCAGCCAAATTTGCAATACCCAATGGCACATGCAGTCGCGATCATTTTTGCCATAACAGTAAAAGTTTATACAGGTGAACTTGAAGTGTTGACAGTTAGTGAACCAAAACACTAAAGAAAATTGACAGCACTTGTTTACATGTTTTTAGAATTAAACTATAGAATGTAAACGATAAAATACTTCAAGGAAAGTATTTTGCTATAATTCCTCAAACTATCGTTCGCTTTATAGCTACTATAGTTATGCAGAGACACATTAGTAATCACAATACAAAATATCATTTCCTTCACCCATTTTTTAACTTGTTATAGAATTAAACTATAGAAAGTAAACGATAAAATACTTCAAGGAAAGTATTTTGCTATAATTCTTCAAACTACTTTTCGCTTTATAGCTACTACAGCTATGCTGAGAGATATTAGTAATCAGAATAGAAAAAAAACAATATTTCCTTCACCCATTTCTAGAACTATCCACAACCAGTACATTCATCTTTTTTTTGTATTCCTGTAGAACGGCCTGGACGTATTGATAGCAGCAAAATCACCTTGATGAGATAAAAAAAAATCATTCCTTCAACTCTTTGCCTAGATGACCTTCAACTGTAGTTTTTGTAAAATACTACATTCCTATAAATGCTATAAATTCTTCCAAGTAACAGGAACTTCACTAAACTTTATGGAGCACTTTACACTATCAAAGTTCCAAGATTGTAGTTTAAACTTTGCCTGTCCACAGGATACATTAAACAACTATAAAACTCTGGTGATTGATGTTGATTTAATAACTTGATCACAAAACAAAAACAACATTGCTGAATGCTGATCTTCGTGTTGAGATCACAGAAATTTTGATGGACGTTTTTTACTGGTGTGATTCCGCTTGTTGCGTCGTTCCAATTACTTATGGCACCAACATGATCACGTATTGTTTTGCAACTTGCAAATAACTAAACATTCGCACACGATGATAAAAAAGTATTTTATCTATCACTTCGCTGATCCACTATCAGTGAAAAGCCTAGTTTCTATTCTATTGCATAGGCTCGCATCCACAAACATTGTCCAGTGAGCAAAACCGTGCTTCTTCTGGCAGGTTTAGAATGTGGTCCACACTCACTTTGCCGTCGATCTGGTGCAAGGATGGGATTTTTGCTGGAAGGGGTGGGGACCTGTTCCCCAAACCAGGTGCGGATGCGGTTGAAAGTCGCTAACGTCAGATTCGCCCTAGATCAGATTCGATCGGGTTGCAGCTGGTGCTGGTCGGGTGCTACTACGGTTTTGCTTTCGGCCACTTCTGCGACAGGGTGCTCGCTCGGATACGGGCGTCTCGATCTAAACCATCGAACAACTCTGTCCTTACTGAGCAGCTCGTAGGTTACCAGTTGTCGGCAGCCAAAAACCTTCGCCAAAACGGAAGGTGCACACGTTCGCTGCTCGGCCCGAACGTCTGGCGGTATGAGCTCTAGGGGAAGGATTGGTGGGGGAGGATTTCCATAGCCTACCCCTTCCCCTTCCAGCCCCCTCCCTCTCCCCAACTCGCTCCTTGCTGAGCAAAAGTCCGTATTTATGAGATGAGTTCTCTTCCAGTTGCCGCTCATGCCACGGGTAGATGGTAGGCCGCGACCGGATCAAAATAAATACCACTCTTGCTTGAAATTGGAGCTGGAAGTTCCAGTGAGTGCCACCCGCTCGTTCTTTCCAGTCGCTCACGATGTTTTTTTTCTCGCGCACGAAGGTAACGAAGGACGCTTCGGGTTCAACTGAAAGCTCAACACAGTTCAGACCGACAACAGTTTCATCACCTCTTTTAGCAAACACTAGCAGAAACTGTTGCATTAAGGGGGGGTGGGTTGAGGTTTTTTTTCTCGCTTCCCTCCTATGCCAGAATGCTACATGTTGCTTGCCAGATAACTTCAAGGCAAATAAGTACAAAGT
Organism: Anopheles funestus; assembly: GCF_943734845.2. NCBI lineage: Eukaryota > Metazoa > Arthropoda > Insecta > Diptera > Culicidae > Anopheles > Anopheles funestus. The sequence goes on along the minus strand of NC_064597.1, from coordinate 6,583,856 downwards.
TAACGCTGGTGCGACTACACACAGCTGGTAAACATATGAAAATAAGACTTTAATTATCTATTCTATTTTTAATTGTTTTATGTGAATCTTTACATAAAGTTATAATTAAATATTATTTATCTTATTTTTTTTGTAAAACAGTAAAATAAAATATTTATTAGGATTGATTTCAAAACTTTGAATTTCTAATTTTATTTTTAACTTCAATAATCTGCTTACGAAAAATTTTAATTTGTAAAAAAAAGAAAGAGTAGTAATACTCTTAATGCAGCCGTTTAGGACTAATATCGCAAACGATCTGCGATAATGCAGAAAACAACAAAAACAAAAAAGCAATCCAAACCCCCTAAACTTAACCGCAAAACGATTCCTTTAATACCAACACAATTTTCCACCGTTAAATGGCACTCAACTGTTGCATTAAGTGTTGAAAATTGTTTTTTTTTGTTCCTCTATTCGACTTGTTTCACTTTTACCTCATTAAATCTTGCCTAGCAAAATGGGATGCTAAATTCCCCATTGGGTAGGTTTCGGTATCCCTAACAAATTCTAAAAAAACCTACCCAAAACAAAAAAAACAACAAAATGATTCCTAATGCTTACCTTTTAAACTGATCCCAAAACTTGCTAACCTTGAGACCTAGAGAAGAGAGGAGTTTTTTTGTTGTTTGGGGGGAAATAATTTTCGACCTCAAATCTCAAGACTAAACTGCCAAAAATAATCCCAAATATCCGCTTAACTGAAGCACCCCGGAAGCGCAACGTAGTAAAACGGCAACGATAGTTGAAAATTCACACAATTTTTTATGCTTTTTTGAAGCAAATCTTGAATATCTATTTCTACGTCTAAGATTTCGTGAAATTGTGAAGACAAAAAAAAAAAACAAAACCCCAAATTCAGTTTTCGGGTACGAGGCGTGGTGACTTATACAAAAAAAAATTAAAAAACTTTTTTTTTCTTTATTTTTTTACACCGAAAAAAGGATAATCGTTCGGTGGTGGAATCGGATCGGTGTGGGAACCAAAGTTTCCTTACGGGTTCCCGGTGGCCAGGTGGTCGCCCAATGCGAGGGCGATACATTCTTCCTACCATTCGTTGGGTTGCTACAAAATGGAATCCTTTACCCTTTCAGCTTTGCTAGTGGCGATGGCGATGACCCTTTTTTTTGTTTGGTTGTTCTTCTTTTATTAGCTTTTCCGTTTAACAATATCCAAATTTTACCCAGCCCTGCAAATCCAATCTTCCTTAAAGGGGGCTAAATAACAAAATATAATTACAAAAACCTGGCCACATTTGCTTCTGTTTTAGTTAGCGTTTTTTTTTATTTTAACACCGCACACCTGTGTATCCCTGTTTCGTCTGTTCGGCGGCCTTGATGGAAAGCTTTTCTGTTGGATTTTTTTTTGGTTTTTTCCTCACAAACCACCTACCCCCCGCATATCCTGTTGCATCCTGAAGCCAGCGCTCTCTAACTTGCATGCACTTTGAACCCAGCTGTCAGCTAAGCATTCGTTTTCCCACGACACAAGAGTTCGTGAACCGTATCGTTTTATATCACCCCGGCAAATCGCCCGGTGCACCAATCGCAACCGATTTATTATCCCTTTTCGCAAAAAGCAAACCGCGTGTGTATTCCGTCTTTAATTATTAACATTGTTATCTTCCTTTTTTTTCTTCTTTCTTTCAAGGCCACAATGTTTAGCACTGAGTTGAGGTTTTCTCATCCTTCACCTCAAACTGTTAGAGCTTGTTTTTTTGTTTTATTTCACATCCATCCATTGGATGCCCTTTTCGCAGTTGGTTCCCAAAAACGCAGCGAAACACACGAACAAAATGGCATTTTCAGTGTTCAGGTCAGGACCAGACGACATGCACGAATGAAAGACGAACCCAGACGACGGGGCATGTTGTGATATGTGTGTCCTTTTTTTTCCCCCACCATTTTGTTTTTTTTTTTGGCGCTCGCTCGTGGGTTTAATTTTCCTCTCGCCGTGCGTTTCCCGAATCGCTCTGCTCCCGTACGCGCATACAGACAGCCAGGCTACCAAACACACCAACACACAGGGGTGGTGGGGGGGGGGAGGGGGGAGGAGCTGCGTCAGTCTCGGCCCGGTACGTACTAAATCTGCCTCGCCTGGAAACGACAGTTTAACTGTTTAAGTTTTCATTTTTCGCTCACAAAACTCATTTTCATCCGTTTCCTGCTTCCGGGTTTTTCTCGATGAGAGCTCACGGCATTTCTCTCATTCATCCTTTACACGCACACACACGCACACGCGTGCAAATGGTATAAAATGCATCTGTGATAGTCTATTCTCACCCAAGCTATATTCTGGGCTGCCACTCATTCATTTATTTCTTCTTCGTCTTTTCCCCGTTGTTGTTGTTGTTGCGAAAATTCTAACTTCCTGTTAGAAGTCTTCTTCGCGTCTATTGCCATTTGCAAAATGTTATATTTGTTTTTTTCTTTTTCTTACTCCCCCGCCATATTTTGTTCAATATTAGCTCCTACGCTTGCTGGGTGAGTAGGTTGTTGCCGATGCCGAAAAGCGAATGGAACGAGACAGCGCATAATGTCCATTTGTGAGAGTCATAAAACAGGAAGTCATACTCTCAGCGCTACTGTTGCGCTCCTCAATCTGTTGATCGGGCAAAACCTGGGTGCGAGGTGCAGTTTTCAAACGGTTGAAGAGGGGCGAAAGGGAGAGCATTGGTTTGAACAAAATACAGCGTAGGACGTATGACCGGAACGGTCACTCACACAGACCGTCCATCGGGGCCGAGTGACGGAATGGCAAAACGAGCACCAGGTGGGTGGGTCGTTCGTCCAGGACAGCAACGAGATAGGGTAGGGTGTGGGCGCCTGCGCACTACACGACCGACGGTTTTGTCGAAACCGTAGGTAGATGTACGACTGGAAGTTTTTCCTTTCACTCCCCACCTCACCCCCCTCCTCCGTCGGGAAAATCACCCTCCCGAACCACCCCCGAAAACCGAGCGCTTTTATAAACCCATCGTCGCTGGTTTCAAACCCTGTTGCTCAACGCAGATCCCGGCATCATTACCTTCCAGCAGCGAAGTCTGAAACAGCTGTTAGGCGTGTATTGGTGACCCTGTTTCGTCGCATTTTATCCCACTCGGCTTCGTGCTTCACACGCGTGCATTAGGCACTCGAGGTTTTTGCTTCCATTTGGAGTGCGCGATGGAGGCGCCCAGTCGATTGTGCTGGTCGAATGAAATACAGCCGCCGTTGGTCACTTTTGTGCTGAAACAGATGCCGTAATAATCAGTTTCTTCAGTTTGCAAAAAAGGCATGTTTTAAATAACAACACAGCATGTTCTGGATTGCTTCTTGCCAATTTTTCCTTTAGTGAGAACGTTGATCACACCAAAATGGCTTTCTTTTTCTTCTCTTAAATCACAAATATTTATTTTTGTAACAAAAAATTACACAATTCTAAAATAATGTTTTAATAAAATAAAACAAAGAATAATCGACCCAAAAAAATCTATAAAAAGATGACTTATATTACGGCTGCTTTCATAATAATGAAGCAAACAAAATGCGCAATAAAAATAGCAAGAATGCATTAGATTGTACCAGATATGATGCTTATGATGTATCGGAGCACACTTCACACACCGTTAGCCACACCACACCGTCTTATCGTTCGCGAGCTACGTTTCTAACCCACCTCACTGCCTGATGCGCGTAATGTAAACAAGTTCCCGTAAGTGTTACACCTCGGTGCTAATGGGTTTTTCACTTTTTTACACATTTTTATCCTTAGTGTCCAATTTGCGTAGTACACTTGGGCAATGGGAATGTGTATTTCTTCTCACTTTTGACGAGCACTAGTTAGGGTTAATAGATTTTTAATGCTTCACCAAAGGTGGGGAACGTTTCACTGTGGCAGTGTGGCAGTGTGGAATGAAGTTGAACGAAGCAGTAACAGTAGAAACGAGCAGCAAAACCACCTTCCTGGAGAATATTTCCTTTCGAAGTAACTATTTTACATTAAATAGACTTAAAAGGTGTATGTTATTATTTAATTTTTTTATAAAAATAATCATTGATTGCTTATAAGTTGATTGAAATGTGCGTCATTTGCTCCAAAAGTCCTTACAAATTAGAGATGAAAATAATCACTCTTTTCAGAGAGTTGAAACAGAGTGAAAGATTGGATTTGAATCTTTTACTCACTCTATTGAGATTCATAAAAAAAACATTTCGCATTTTAACTCACTCACTCTCTTGCGCCGACTGGCGAATCACTCTCAAATCACTCAATAAGAGTTACTCTTTTTGGATTTAAATCACTCTCGCTCTCTCTTTGGAGTCTTTCAAATCTAAATTGAGTAACAGACCGTTTGTTCACTCCTAATGAGTGACTCGAGACGCTAAAGAGTGACTCATCAGTTGGCGCAAGTGAGTGAGTGAAAACGGAAAAGAGTGAGTGAAGGATTCATAAAAACTCTTGATGCTGAATTGAGTTTTATAAATCGAATCTTCCGCGTGGCTTAATATACGACCTTCTTATGTTCGGATTACGACGAAAGGAAAACAGAAGGCCGGTCACGATCAGATTCAATCCCACAACTGTGATGCATGAAGCGAAACGCTTAGGCCGTGGCCTATACAATCCATCTAGTTCACACCAAAGCAGGAGAAAAAAACATATCATATAAATTTTTCATAATTTAATAGTCAGGCTTTCACTACCGTAAGCATCCCTACGCACGTCGTTCCCTCACTCAATCTGCATCCTTCGGTTCCACGCCGTAAGAAAAACCGGAACCAGAACCGAGGAAAAATTAGCATTTTTAATTATCATCGAAACGAACGTCTCGGTTGTTGCTCCGACGCCGAACCGGTAGCTCAAGTAAAACTTGACGACGGACCAGCACATGCATACCATGGTCGTGGTCTTTTGCAGAATGGGTTTAAGCTGATTTTCGGTGGTGGTTTTGGCTCAACCTAGTTACGGAAAGGAAATATTCATCTGAAAAATACTCTTTTTGAGCGCTGGGGTGCGGCACCGCGCCACGAAGGGTGGCAGAATTTTGCAGAGGCAGATATGCAAATCGATGTAATTATTTGGACCGCCTACCCTATAACGAGTTTCCTACATGATAAGCTATGGTAAGATCCTGACAAGCTTCAGTCATATAAAAGATTGAAGAAACATCTGTTTCAAGGACAAAACATGAAGCGTACGGATGGGTTTTTGATAAAAGTGGATTTTATATAAATTTAAATTGCGCTATAAAACGTTTTATTTCACTAAAGATTAATGTATATCCTTGACTTTGGTCGCTATTATTACCTTCGTTAGCTATTCTTCCTATTGTAAACAGCATAATCACAACTATTGAATATAGTTTCCGATATTTGTACCAAGTTTCTCTAACCAGGATGCCACCCAAAGAGAAGAAAAACACACAAACTTCACTAAAAACTTTTCGCTTTACAACAAAAAAAATCAAAAGTTTTCACTTGTCAAAAGCATCACATGGTTGCCGTCTGCATATTGGAATGTGAAAACTTTTCTCTTTTATTTGTTCTTGCTGCCATCACAAACCGTCAGCTAACGAAATTCGCCCCAGGTTACAGATTTAGGTTTTATTCGTTTCAGTTTTTACACAAATTCAAATCCAACCAAACAAAGTGACAAATAATGTTCAATTTGCTCGAATCGAATGCACAAGGAAAACAAAACGGTGACAATATGCTTGATTTTGTAAAACACGAGAGAAACTATTGATTTATTGCATCGCTTTTGTTCTGCTCTGTCACACTGCAGGACCGGTACCAAAATCGGGTCTACAGCACTGGACTATGCAGTATAAATAAGTTCTTTAAGTAGACCGAAAATGGCAGAATTGTAGGATCGTTACAACAAAGAAGAAAAGCTCTTTAAATTATATCTTTATCCCACACGCAATGTTCTGCATTGTTGTCCCGAATGGTAATGAATATTTTTAATTAATGAAATATGAAAGTTAATGAAAGTTAGCACGAACAATGCTATGGAAAATGTGATGTATTTAAGCGTTTCTTTCCATTTTCATCACGAGAGGCGTCTGTTTTCCGTTTCCATGCCGAAATGCCCATGGAAACAGAACGCTGGATGCGTAACAACGCTTAAATTAATTCCATAAAAAAAACCCATCGTCACAATCAGTTACATCATCGAGGATGGAAATCCGCCGCGCTATCACTACTGACACCATCATCATTAGCATTTCATTATCATTGTCGTCATTGTCATAATTTCATTATATCTTTTTTTTGTCTTACATGTCTTCCGTACCGAACATGCTTTCGAAGTAGCAGAAGGTGCAAAAGTAGCGTGGCGTAGACGCTTAAATTATTCTATAATTTCAAGCATATGTAACTCTCTATGTCTAGCTACATCTGTACAAGATCTACTAGTGAGTAACGCAGCGTTATTGCAGGGTTGGCATAAGAGTCAGTCAGCGTCACAGTCAGCGTTGTCTAAATTGAATTTCCAAAGCATTTGGGGTTTGTAAGCTCGGTCGTCAAACCCTGGATCTTTATTAGATTGGTGTAGTTTTAGGTACTTAAAACTAGATACGTTTGACATGAAATACCCATGGCGAATTCTTGGGAATCTGTGGGTAGTTTTTAGTGTTTTTAACTCAATGAAAACCAAACTGCAAATAGTCCAAATCATTGATCTCTAAACTCCCCAGATCTTCAATCTCTGGATTATTTTGTATCGGGCGCAGTTGAAATAGTCACTAATCGCATCTTCCTGTCTTTCTCTCTCTCTCTCTCCGATAGATTCGACTCCACCTGATCCAGTCAACGAGCTCGCTGTGCTCTTCTACGTCTCATGCCGAACGGGTCGCTGATGAGCACCTTCCTTGAGGAGTCTGAGGTCTGAGTCCGGCATCTGAGTCATTGCTGAGGTGAGTGCATTGGCGTCCTCCAGGACTCGTAGCATAGTCTAGGACTCCTAGACTCTCCTAGCAACTCCTATCAGTTTGCGATATATCGTACGATCGCAGGAGTTTGTGGAGCTCATAGTAGGCACAGCTTTCTTGAAGATACGATCCTACCAAGGAGATCGTCGCCGTCAACTGATACTCTGTTTCCAAGTCGGGTTCTATCACGGTCAGAGCCTCAGGCAAGCAGTTACTTTGTCCTCGTGGCATTGATTCTCAATCCAATTCTATCGGACTCACGCTTCAGCCCGAAGCCCTGCTAATGGATAAAACTTAAACATTGTTTGAGGCCTCTCCCAAGGAATTTGGGAATTTTGAATTCGAGTTTCCGAAGCAGGAGTACAGAGCGGGTTTGCTGGAGTAAGCGTACACCCGGTAATTCTGTTGTGAAGCGCTGTAAACAGGCAAATTAACTAGTAGTCAACTAGTCAACAAACATTAAAACCTTTCCTCAATCAGGTGGCACGTGACCTGATAGTTGGTAGCGACTTCACTCTCTGACACAAAAGGATCGGTACCAAAATCTCATCCGACAGAGCTGGATTGTCTGTCTAATGCGATAAAAATAAGTCTAGTACACTAGGTCGTTACGCCAAGATATGAAGAGGAACTCAGTCACGTACTTGATGGTCCTCTTCAATCCCAGGAAATGTCCTTCGACGTTCACCTGCGCACAGCATGATGGCAATGGCAGGCGAAGACCTGATGATAGATTTCTATGTGGGAAACGAACCGTATGGAATGCCCTTACCATTACATACACGCACGTGTAAATGGTTCACATTCCACAGTCGTTTAGTAACGGTACGGAAGTAGCTTGAAAGGAGAATGAACAAGGCAACAACAACCAAAAAAAAACAACGACACACAATCTTGACCGCTTATTATTCCTGTCGGTTTCTCGGTCCAATTTTCCGATTCAAATGTGTTCTACACGTGCGATGATGAACCACTGAGGGAAATAACGCACTTGTGACAACATTTTCTTTTGCTTCTCGTTTTAAGCATCTAATGAACGCTTTCAACATTTATACTTTCAGTGCTGCCCTTTTCTGATGACCAAACCATTCCTCAAGGTTCCACAAGCTAAAGGTAAGGAGAAATAAGATTTAACATTACATTTACCCTTTCGGCGGGTGGTTTGCTTTGTTTGCTGTAAAGTAAGCAACAGAAGCAACTAAAAACAGAAATGGTCAAAAATTGTGCTCTTTCCACTACTCTAAAGTATCAACTCAGCTAAATACAGGAACCGGCACAAAAATGACATGGGTTATGTAGTGAAATGCTTGACGGGCACGATACGAAAGTGTTAGGGAGTAAATTATGAGCAAAGTGAAATTCGTTTTAAATATACATTCTATTCGACGAAAGTACCGGATGTGGCAACGCGATGAAAAACACCTTTTAGCCGAAGATGAGCCACTTGAGATGTGGCCGACGAGTTTGCACCGAGTGGATAAAGGATGGTTTGCTTTGTTGTTTAGCATATATGCGTCCCCGGGTACGGCAGCAGCAGCTGCTTCTTGTCGGCAACGATGAAAGTGGTCTCATTGTGTGACGAAGGGTACATTAAAAGAACCGGAAGACACGCAAAACAAGGTGTTGGAAAAGCCCGCTAAGGTTGACGGTGTTTTTCGAGTGTGTGTACACCAATGGGGAAAATTTGAAAATGTGTTTCCATCGCGCTGGAAAGCGGTGAAAGAAAATGGGAAAAACGAAGAACAAAACAAAAATCGGTCGCTCCAGCAAAGCAGAAAACGATGAAAAACAGACTGATTTTGATTGAATTGCGAAAGCAAGAGAATGTAACACGGCAAGTAAGTAGAAAGCCAAGATCCGTGGTTCATCCGTGGAAAGAAAAAGGGCATTCACCAGAAATTAATTCCAAACCCAACACGAAGGAAGAGTTTTTTTTTTGTTTTGTTTTGTTATCCAACGACTTATTGGATCATGACTGTGAATTGTCGTTGTTTTTGTGGCTATCCCCAAATACCATCGGATGCTGTAAAGCTGATATGATCTGGCGTCTTAATCATTTCGTGACTTACTCTGATCCTTTAAAAGCAGAAGCTTGAGATGTGATCATTTGCTTATTTTTCCTTTTGAAAAAAAAGTGTTCGTCTACATGGTGTTTGACGTATTTTTTGTGCGAAAAAGAGTCTCCAGAGATCAAAGTCCCGATTGGTGGGAGTTCTGTGTGCAGTTTTGACTACTTCTATTTCTCGGCCAAACGAGTTCACAAAATTTGCCTTTACCCGGGATGCGTTTTTAATTCTTGTTTCTTGTACCAACGAAAGGATTTACTAATGGAGATATATCACAACTCTAAGAGACCCTTTTGAGCTGCTCGGGAGACATGTACAGAGTCTAAATCCAGAGTCCAGAGTCCAGAGTCTTCATTTTTTTCAACTTTTTTGCTTTTCATTATTGTAATACTGAAAGATGCAAGAGTCGTCTAATAGACTGGACAGTCGTCTAATAGACTGGAACTAAAGCTGGGACAAAAGTATTCTTCCAAGATGTGAAGAAACACTTAGAATCTATAATTCTTTCAATTGAACGAAAATTCCTCACTCCTTTTCCATTACTGTTTTGAGTTACTTGATGTCCTCTGACCAAATAAAGTCATTATTGGCGGTTGGTATTATTCACTAAAAACTTATGAATAGTCTCTCCTATTTCCTAGCAGAGTAGAGGATACTTCTGGTAGGAATTATTGCTTAGTAATGGGACATATGGTTGGTTCTCATCTCCTCAATTCCTCAAGCAAACATAGGTGTCTTAATGCTTGGGTTTTCCCAAGATTTCCCGGACAATAAACTGTTCACTGTGGACGATGAATATTGTAGGAATACTACTTTAATTCAGGATTTGATGGTGATTCTTGTAATTTAGTGGCAGAGTTGGGATCAATTCATGATATCTCAAGATATCCAAAATCATACAATCTCCGAAGATGATTTCTGTCTAATATTCTGTATAACTCGTAAGTTTTATGTTAAAAAAAAGTCAAATAGACGAATAGTTTTTGCGTTCACTGTATGTACAAACAAAGATACGCTGTTCCTCTTAACCAACCGCTAAGAGGATGATGAGCAATCGTACAAAAGCTTGAGGTTTTTCGCACTTATTTATCATTAGCATCACCCATTACATGTACCGTTTGACGTTCATGCATCAGTGAAGAAAAAAGGCTTACGATAATGTCACGTGTTATTCCGTTCAAAAATCAACCACCTACTTGCGAGAGCTTTTGCAAGACGCGTAGTGGAAGGTGGAGCAATTGTGACCCCTTAAGTGATTCATTCAATAATTTACTGTTTTACACTAATGTTTTTACTTATAAAATATATGAAGCTATATGTCTGTTATAATTAAATAAAGTCTTTCAAAACATTGTTGTGATCCAAAACTCTCGATTGGAGTTGTCTCGCTGAGCCATTTTCGCTCACAGACCTCATCAGGCCGATGACTATCTTTTCAGGACGATATTCACATATAATTACGCACAATACTGTTGCTAGGTAGATTTCACTTAGTCTATTTATTCACTTTTAGTTGCTAAAAACCGAAGGTGGCTCACATGCCCCAGCTTCCGCTAGGTTCGCTAGTAGCAGCGTTGAAAATATGAGTACAGCAGCAGCTGATGTAAGCTTCCACAAGTATACCGGGCATAAAAAAGGGAAAAGAAAATCACATGCGTACAGCGATCTGCCTGCCAGGACCGGGGCGAGACGAAGACGTTGATCGGCTGTCGTCTGCATAACCCCAACAGTCTTTGATTATCTGTTCGCCCGGCACACCTAACCGGGCACCGTGGTGGCTAGGACCTACCATCATCACGTTATCCTTTACCTCATCGCCCGAGGAGTGTTTGTACAGCCTGACATTCTTTCGCATGCCTTCAGAAATGCTTGTGTACCTAGCGAAAGCATATCAATCACCTTCGGTGACAAGCTGCGTGTATGCGAACGTGCTATTTATTTGCAGCGATCCCAAACATCCAGCTTTTCTCTAGCGCTCTCGTGTGTGTGTGTTTACTATGCATGTGTGAAGTGTTTGTGATACTGAGGTGTATATCAAAGCATACCCCAAAATGGACGGTGGTACGCCGAGCATCGATTAGTCGATGTGAGTGTGTGTGTGTGTGTGTGTGTGGGTGTGTGTGTGTGTGTTTTGGAATGTTTAAATTCTTGTGTTACCTCACCGGATGCAGTATGCAGACTATTGCTGTTGAAGGATACGCTCAATAATCAACCTGATGTGGAAAGAACGAACCATATCGGGGTGTGTTATTGGGAGAATACAAACAAAAAATAATTACACGTTAAAGCAAAGCATCAATGTTCCTTTTTTTTTGCACTCCGGCAATGAAATGTGACGATTTGGATGCTATCTCGTCTCGTCCAAGGTGCTTTGTGTGTGTGTGTGTACAACAACGCGCGATGGAGAAGCGAACGACCGTAACCGAAGGAAATCGTTCCACCAAGATGGCGCATATAAAAATCAAGCTAGCGCGACAATGATAGCGAACTTCAAAATTGCAAAATCGATACAAGGTTTGCAATAAAGTTGCGCTCATTTGTTCCGGTTCCGGTCGCGAGGAATGGAGGCTGAAGCATCCGTACGATAGACAGGCCAAGACATCACTGCCATGCTGCCCTTGGTCGTTCATGAACATACATATAAATTAAAAAAAAAGGAAAAAAAAACTTAAAAACAAAAATAACAATCAAATCGAAAGCACCCCTTGATGGGTAAAGAGGTGGGGGGAGGAGAACAAAAAAGTGGTACAAAGCGAAATAGCATGAATAGGCCGTTTTAGCATGAATACTTCAGTCAAAAGTGTAATATGAAAACGGTGACAACATAGGACAGTCATTTTCCGGCAAAACAGATGGAAACCTCAAGATGGTAAGAAACTTGGCTAGCAGCGCTGTTTATGGTTATTGGATGTGTGTGTGTGGAGCATTTCTTCAAAATACACCCACACAAAGTGGGTCAACGTGCCAATAGAGGCCGCATGTGTGTATAGGGTCGTGGACCCCGCCGCAAATAACGTGTCAATTTCTACGATTGTACACCGTCATGCACGCAAATAATAAAAAAGACTGGCTAACTATCGATACATAACGGTTGGAAGCCCGAAAACGTTGGAATTTGTTTTTTTTTAAATTGCCGTTAATTATTGATCGAATCTGATGGCAAAACCGTGAAGCGGGACGGGGGACGGGCCCTTTTACGTGGCCGGAAAGCATGTAATTTGAACAGACGCTGGGGTAGATTTTCGTGGGAGCGCTGGAAATAATTGAATTGATATTGGCATATATTTTTCACTCAACTTCCCACCGTATCCGATCAATCATTTCAATTAGTGCACGAGGTGGAAAAATTATGGTGGTAAATTAATCTCATCCAGCTTCCGTGAAATCGGCGGGGGATATTTTCCACCGCCCTCCCCCTGTCATTTCTGACTGGCGAAAATTATGTGGGATGTGGGATTTATTTTCAATATTTTTATTACGTGTCACGCGTTTGCCGGGCAGCGTCACGGAAGGAATACAAATATGTTGCACTTTTCATTCCAACCATCCGCTTTACACATGATTTGTGTAAATACACCAGTCTCTTCCACGGGGGAGAAGTTTGAATCGTGCGAAATAATCATACCTTCAGGAGAAAAAAAATTATCTCATCAAAGCCATTATACCCGCTCTCGGGATGCTGTTTGATGTTTAGAATTAGAGTTGCTTTTCATCGAATATAAGTTCCCCAGATTCACGTGCTGTTGTTGTTCAAAGTTCATGAATGTCCACATAGCTATCGTTTCTATTGATAGATTTCCGGGAATCCTCAAGGATTTCTGGAATATTGAAGAATCCCTTCCAATATCAGTTTTTTACATTATTATGCTTCGAGAGACAATATCCAGTCACCAATCATTGTGGTGCTCTTTATCCTTTTTTTGTGCAACAAGTTTTGTTTACTTACTTACTTACTTCGCGCTACAACCACTTAGCCTACTTAAGTCTTGGTCTGATACTGTTGGACGCCTCTTAACCGCTCTCATGACGGAACAATATCGTCTGCCAATTGTTTATCATTCTGGACGTATCAATTCCTTCCCTCAATCTAAATTTGGCTATAGCACGTTGTCGGTCTTTCAAAAAAAAAAAAAAATTGACAAGTCCTCCGATGCCGAGGCATGTCTCATTCGCTCCATTGTACTTGCACAAACACGGGGTTAAATTCTCTCGAATATTTCTTATTAATAGCAGGTTTTCGTATAACAGATTTTGGAACAAAAGCATTCCTTTTTGTACTGTGTCTAGGTAGCAACATCCTATTAGAAAACATGTCAATGACAACAAACGTTCCCATATATGCGAATGTTATGCCTGTGTTGAATGTCGCTCGAGTGTTTCGTGTGTGTGTGTCTGCACCAAAATGCTGCCGATTTCACCATTCTGCACAATGGCTGCAAGTTGCAGTACAAGAAAATGTTCCAAGTCGTTGCTAAGAACTTGAACATCTTTTAAAGGACTCTTTGCTGGTTTCGAGCAGAAACTTCTTCGCCGCTGCGACCCTTGCCTTATCCGACACGACTGATAATATTTGCTCGTACTCTTCCCCTTTTTTGTGTATACAAGCAAATTCTTGACTTTAAAGCTGAACTGTAGCACTAGCGGCGTACGTGTCTTTCTCCAAAACTAGCAGTTAAATTCGTGACTGTGCTAGACGTGGAGGATTTTCAAAGTTTTCGAAGTTTGTTAATTAGCCGAGAGACAACAGCCAAGAGGAACAATGAGAATATCATAAACAGACTACACTAGCGAAATGCGCTGATTGATCGTCACACTGCTTAAACTGTTTCTAGTCGATTAAGTATGAGATTAGGGACGTCAAGACAACTCGTCAAGTTTGCTCGAAACATGCCGGAAGTGGCGTTCACCATGGTAATACCAATAATTTGACCAATTTTTTGTCTTTTTTTTGGAAAATCGTTCAAAAAAAAGCGACACAGATTGAAATCGTAATCGCATATACTTCACATTGTGACAGACATTCAAGTGGCTTCATTGCAATAGTTAAAGGCATTGCAAAGAGTCCTTGAATGAAGGACATTGGCGTGCATAAATCACAAGTATAACCATTGCTATTCAATTAATAGCATAGTGGAGGCTATTAATGTGCTACTTTGCCGAGTTGGAAGTAAAAAAAACGGGCCCAGCAAGAACTTACGTGACTCGATTAATACCAGGAAGAACTTCTACCCAGTGAGGAAGAAATAAAAAACACACACACACCAGGACCCAAACAATCATTGCCCGAAACACTTTGCGCGGAGATATTTCAGCCATAGTTATTGTTAGGATGAAGGAGACACACACAACAAAAAAGAAACATCCAAAAACTGAAACGGCCGCTTTTTCACTACCTTTATTTGCGGTGATAATAGGGCGAAGGGATCAAAATAAATGGGATTGTATTGAGCATGACAACGATATAAGGAAAATCAGAAGCGGAAATGAAGGAATTTGATAGAAAAATGGTTTAGACCGGTCGCTTCGTATCTCCTTATCGGGCCAGGATAAACCGAACTCGCCGGACACATGTGAACGTAAGTAAAACAAATATAGATGGCAAAAGGCTACACAGTCGAAGCAGAGATTCTCCGTTGGCAGGTGGTAGTACACTGTAGACAGTTTCTTCCCGCCCAAGCTGAACTTACCGTGTGTGTTTGCTTGTTGTTTATTCTACTCCTTCTTCACGCAAGAGCCACTCGCATTTCTGTGACGATAATTTGATTCTGGGTGATGTATCTCCGAAAAACGGTCAAATTGGCATGCAATGTATTGATTTTCGTGTGTAACACTACGCAGAGTAGTATATTTTTTTTCGCTATAATCTTGCCGTTTAGATGTTTCGTTATTGCTATAAAAAATTCATAACTTCTTGTCAAGTTTTATTTTGCTATAAAAATGTATTTTTTATTTTTTTTTTATTCTCAAAAATTTGCCAAGCCATCTGGATTTGACGAATAATTATATTTTCTACACTTGTTGTGTGTTAATTTTCAACTATTCCATAGTGTCCTTTTGAAGCAAGAGTACATAGGTTGGCGAAAATAAATCGCATACATTACGAATATTATAGAAGCAAACGCAATTCTGATGGTGATTGTGAGGCCTAGCTTGCCGTATTTTATCGGGAATAATGTTGCTCTTCATATCCTTTCAGGTCGATGTGTTATACAAATGTGTTTTTTGGTGGACACGAAAGCAAAATGGTGGCCAAAAACCATCCCGGCCGAGCCTTTTCGCCAGGTTTGCCATACCCTAAGGTGTGCCCCAGGTAGCAGTTCGTCTTTCGGTCACATTAAAGAATTTGTTGGCCAGAACAAATGGTCTCGTGGGGGTTTACTGCTATTCGTGAGCAGGGAGAACAATCGACTCGCCACATCCTTGAAGCGAAAGGAAGCTATCGCCACCTCACCCAGGATGAAAAACAAAAATAGGTTACCGGTTGTCTGCGGGACCTGAATTTCGTATTCACGTATACCTTGCACCTTATATAGTCTAACGCACACACAAACACCTACACAAAAGAAAGAAAAGGAAAAAAAGCACCCTTATAGTCTATGTATGCACGCAACCCACAAGGAAGTCGTCCTTGTGATGGGTACTTCTTCGCTAGCGGCGACAGCATCCGCGTGAAATGAGGCGTTTTTTTATTATGTAGCACTCACACACACACACAAACGGACACGCTCCCACCGGCAGACACACAGAAAAAAGCCCTTCGTTTCCTGGGATAGTGTAATTAATCTTCAGCGAGATGAACGAGTATGAATTAAATTTATTGCCTTTCATAAATCTTCGTAGCATATACTCGCACAGGTCGCCAATTCGCTTTTCGTAACCCCTAGGCAGAGGAGGTCATAGATTGGCGAATAGAACAAAACAGCTGTAAAAGAATAAAATTTAGAAATGAAGGTATTAGGTAGGTGAGTTACCTTAAAGATACTAGTTTTTATTTCCATTTAGTTTGTTTCTTTCTTTCTTTCGATAGATTTAAAAGAGAATGAATTGGAATTTTTCTTTAAAAAAACTTTTAAATGTATACTAAACATTAAACTTATATCTTCCTACTTTGCTTGCTTTAAGCTAACTTAATGAATTAAACTTTTGGAAACATATTTCTAACTTTATGTGAAATAGCTTATTTGGGAGACGTTGAAGTACATATAATACACAAATATTTAGGTTTTAGTCTATAACGCTCCTGAAAGGTAATATATGACAAGATAGGCATGAATATGACATATTGCAAGTTAAATGTTATAGACATAATAAGCCTAGTATGCTAGTATTACTAAAGACAATCGTGAAAAATCTGACAGAGAATTCTCATCCAAGGAATCGTTAACGCCATCGAAGGTTTATCGCGAGTAGAAAATCAATCGATTATTTTCGAAGTTTTGAGTTGTGGAACAGTAATTATTGAGTTATTGATAATAGTTCGAGATTCTTTTCTGTTGGACGAATGGAATGAAAAAGATGAAGAATTATTTCCTCTTCGTCTGATGTACTCATACTATCGATCACCAATAGTAAAAGCTAAAGACGTCCCAGTGAGTGTTCTCTTGCTGTTGAAGAATTGTTTTTGAAGGCTTTCACCAGACGATCATGAGGAAATTTATGAAAGGAAAGAGATAGAATATGCTTTAATTTTTATCCTACTCACTCAAACAATGCATTCAAAATTCAGAATTTTGGAATTTCAATGCACTTTGTGTAACAAAACGTAACGCTGATAGTAACCATCCCCATCCAGTGTTACATAATAGTTGAATGATCCCTAAGTGAGGAGTGGAACTTTGGAATCGCGCTCAAGAGGTCAAGTATACAGGTACAGCAGCACTCTCAGATTGGATTTCAATCGCTTTTCGTCTTATACATACGGTGCGTACTTACAGCTGTCCATCAAGTAGGTTGTTGATACAGTTTAAACAGGTTTATAGCCCCTTTATCAGTTTATTTAAGCAAACATTGCGTGAACCCCCGGGTTACAATTGAGTTATCGATCTAATCAGCTCATTGCTAAGCCCCCTTGCTTATAACTTGGCCCGCGTATGCTCAGCACCGGCCAACTCTCGCAGCTCGCGACGCAGCACCTTTCCGCTAAGGTTCTTGGGGATAGCGTCAATGAAGCGAACTCCACCATGTAGTCGCTTTGCTGCCGACGCTCTATCAAACACAAACTTCACTATCTCTTGTTCGGTGATGGCAGCACCGGCATCATCTGGTTGGCGTACAACGAAGGCAAACGGGAGTTCGCCCGCTGCCTCGTCCGGTACACCGATGACGGCCGCATCAAGTATAGCCGGATGAGTCAGCAGCACTGCCTCAATTTCTGCGGGAGGCACTTGGTAACCTTTGTACTTGATCAGCTCCTTCAGTCGATCGACAACGAAAAATTCCCCCTCATTGTCGTAGTAGCCAACATCACCCGAGTGTAGCCAACCGTCTTGGTCGATCGTGTGCCGTGTTGCCTGGTCATTTCCAATGTATCCCTTCATGACCTGTGTGCCACGGAAGCACAGCTCTCCACGTTCATTCGGGCCAAGGCTTCGGCCTGTGTTTGGATCGATGATCTTTACCTGTGTCCCAATCTGGACCCATCCAACGCTGCCCGGTTTGTGATCGTCTCCGCTCTGGATAAGGGTAGCTAGCGTAAGCTCACTCATACCATAACCCTGCCGAACGTGCGCTATGTGGGGCAATCGTCGCAAGAGTAGCTGCTCCGTCTCACGCGAAAGTGGAGCAGCACCGCAGATGATTGTTTGCACACTGCTCAGATCATAGCTTTCGATGAGCGGATGCTTCGCTAGAAACAGCACAATCGGTGGCACCGTCAGCAGGGTATTACAGCGATAAGTTTCAATACAACCAAGGTAAAGAAAGTCCTCAAACTTGGGCAACGAAACCATGCGCTCCTTAATGCACAGCACATTAATGAGGCTTAGACAACCAAATGCGTGAAACCAGGGCAACACACACAGCACCACCATTGGATCCTGCACTTCCGTTAGAGACGATGATTCCCTGTGGAGCGATAGACGAAAACGAGAAGATGAGAGTAGTTTAGGAGGAGTTAATATACCGGACACCTTCAGTATGCCCTTCCATGTCATTTAATGAAGACACAGAAAGAAAAATACCTACTCTGTCAGTGCTACGCTCGCCATCACGTTCGCCTGTGTCAGTTGAACACCCTTGGGCAATCCCGTCGTACCAGACGAGCACATGATCAATGCTACGTGCTCATACACATTCGTAGGTGGAATATCAAAAGCAAGTGGATTAACAAACGAAACTGGAGCAAGAAAATGTTCCATCAGTGTGTAAGGTACACTAGTGGACGCATTTTCACAAAGATTCTCATCACCGAAGAGTACCAATTTTTCGACAAAGCTACGACACTGGTTCGCAGCTGCAACTATCCGATCAGCAGCAAAGGATGACAGAAATACGACCCTTGGTCGTGACAAATTAAAAGCGTGCACGAACTCACCTGGAAAACAACATTCAAATAAATTAATTTCTGTTGAAGTTGAAGTTGAGGAGTGACTGATGATGGACGTACGCTCGGTATAGGTAAGGTTGATAGGAGCTACGGTGGCACCAAGCAGAAATGATCCGATCAGTACGGTTGGGAATTCAAGGCGATTTTCGGATACTAGACCAATTACGTCACCGCTTCGTATGCTAACTTCCCGCCGTAAACACTCAGCAACTCGTGCTCCCTGCTCCAGCAACTCCATGTACGTAGCTTCCGTTCCATAGACACCATCGATCTACAACGGAGGAATGTTGAGCATTAGTGATCCACCATTTAAAAAGCCTAAACTATTTCCGCAACAACCCACCAATGCTATATCCGTGCCGTTCTGCAACAGCTTACGCCGTACGAACGTCCCCAACGATGCACAACCTGCAGTAATATCGGATTTATGCGGCGGACCGCTTACGATAAATTGACTCTCCTTGCTCGACATACTGCGTAACGTTCCGGTGCTTGCAAGAGACTGTACCGAAGGGAAACAATGCTCACACCTGTTAACCTGCTGGAGCTATCGCGATTTTGTGCCTGACGACAGCACTCCCCTATCAGATGCGGTCGCTATCAAATGCACCCGGTGCGCGATGACAAACTGAATCAATCGATTAGCAATCCTATCCAACTTAAGCCCACGACGTAACTGGTCCAAATGCGTGCACAAAGCTGCTCCTATGCTGCATTGCTTCAAGCCAAAAGTTTATCACACAAAGGTGTTGCTAAAAATGCTTTGATCTGCTTTTGCTATTATCGCCAAAAAGTGACCTTCAGTGCTTACTTAGTGGTCTTATTATTTCTTTTTATTTTACGCAAAAAAAATATCGTAAAATATTTCGCAAAAAAACGTTACAGTATTACGGGACAGTAGCTGCTCCCTCGACAAAACTATTTCCAAAACCCATTCAAACAATTATTTTGGAAACTTCACATATTTTGTCTTTGAATTTGGATAAATATTCCCATAAATTCATCTATTTTTCAGTAAAAAAAAGTATCATTAGCATAAATTTTAATAATCGCCATCGTAGCCAACTCACCCTTTATGTTTCAATAGATGTAAACATCTGTTACATAGGTCAACAACCTTTTGTATGGACACCATTCACTTTGAATGGCTTTCACGTGTAAAGCTCTGGTTCATGCGTAACGCCATCTGTGCAGCGTGATGTAAGCTTTGTGAAAGCACGTGCAACTTTTGTGGTATACAAAGTTCAATGCAAGCTTTAAGCGTGCCCGTACTTTTTAAAATCAAATCAAAATTTGACAGATTTACATGTTTTTACATAACTGTCATTTTGTAGGCTGTTAAGAGTTACGACATTTTTATTGGAAAATTGTCAAATTGTTAGGCTTCTCATTGTGGAACTCCCGGCAATGAGAAGGCAGACTCACTGGCCACAACAGGCGTCAGTCAAGGTCGATCGACGCATATCTAGCCCAGAGTTTCTTAGTTCGGATGAACTCCACCGTTTTCTATACTTGATCTCTCCGCAAGTGTCGCTGCGGCCTTGATTTGTTGGGCACTCTGTGGATTCATCGGAATGTTTTCTCGGCTCAGGTCAAATCATTTTGCTCTGGATAGACATCTGAAGCATATTAACCTGGCTACGTCGAAGGAGTGTGGTTGTGGAGTATGTGGACCATCTTCTGGGCCAGGGGTCTCCAAACTACGGCCCTCTCGAGAGATCCCGAGATTGGCCCTCAGCTGTGGCTATTCCACTCAAAGCGTCCCGCCATCTAAAAAGTTTGGAGGAACCCTGTTCTGAACCATTGCGTGGAGTTTGAAATCTCAAGAACTTTCTTGTTGGATGCGATAGAGTTGATCTTAAGGCTTCCTGGATTGGGATGTCGAGATCTAGATCTTTTGAGACTCATACAACGCTTGGTGCGAGGTCTTCTGCTTTAATCCCTTTTACCTAATTTCCTTCCTTCTGTTATTTGTTGTGTAACAGAAATAAGAAATAATAGAAGCTTTATTCAGACAGAAGAAAGTTCGACGAACACCAGCAAGAGAAGAAGTTACGATTTTGTTGAAGAAGATGGCAATCATCAGTCATTGCAGATGAAGATTTTTATGTCATCGGCCCAATGAAGATAACCACAAAACAGGTGAAAACATTACAAACATAAATAACGCTTTGTGCGAAACAAACCATTTGTTGATAGTTTTATTTTCATCGCTAACTTTTTAAAAGGAATTCCTCCAAACCCAGTTCCCAACAATAGAGTAGGGGAGGAAGCTTTTTTGTCGTTCTACAAACTAATGAAAAAATAAATAATTCAATCGTACATACTATGAATGAAATGGAGGATCATATAGTAACAAAACGGTAACAAACTGTGACTGTGCGCCTGGTGTAGGAAGGAAATGTTTTTTCTTGGGGTGAGGTGAGGGAATTTGACAGACAGTTTATCCAGACGTAGCCTAGGTGGATCCTACGGAAGCAGGCTGTAGATGGGGCCGAGGCTGATCTCGACCAGCGATTGCACCTATTCTTTTATTTTGTTTTGCTTTTTGGCATCGTACTGATGTTTATATCTTGAAACTGATGCTATACGGACGATCGTTATAGTGTGGAATGCGGGGCAGTGGGTAAGGAGCCTTTACGCCGAGTCGCACGTGGGAGGGAATGCGGCGAACCGGTCGGAACTTCTGGGCATTCGAGACAATGGGCGGGCGGCTCGGGTTTCCATGATCGAGCGGACGCTTCGCTGCCTGCGCCTTCAGGTACTCGATCTGCTGCCGGAGTGCCTCCTTCTCCAGCTTCTCGTCCTCCTGCGACTTCAGGAACTGGTGGTAGTGGGGCCGGGCAGCCGGACTACCGTCGCCGAGCAGCTGCGCCACCAGTGACTCGTCCTTCAGCGCGTGTTCCGAGTTGAGGAAGCTCTCGATCTGGCCCTTCGCCGCTATACCGGCATCTAGATGGTCGGCGGGATACAAATTGGGGACATCTTGTAGTTTAAATTTTGGCCGAAAGTCGAGAGGATTAGGATTAACAATGCTACCGGTAGTGCCGAGCGTGTGCGGGTGTAGGTGTGCGTGTGACTGGGCCGGATGTGGCAGCGTCTGCTGCTGTTGGTGATGTTGAAGGTGATGCGGCAGGTGATGTGTCGACTGGGGAAGTTTGTGGTGTGGTGAGGTGTTTTTGGTCAGTGTACCGGGCAGCTTGTGTCCAACGTTAGCGTACGTGCCACCCTCGCTAGTGAGCTTAATGTTCTTTACGTCGAAGTCGGTGGCGAACTTGCTACCCAAGTTGGCTGCACCGACACCGGCAGCTCCAACACTACCAAGCTTGGGGAACTTCCCTTTGCTCGGTAGTGGCTCAGCCGAACTTTCGTAGCTCTCCTCGGCACCGTAATGGCCCTTGCCGAAGTAGGAACCGAATTTGTAATTCTCTTCACTTTCGAGCTCGTACGGTGCTCGGCCAGCCCCATTGCCATTACCTATAAGTCCCTCGCCAAAGTGCTTGAGGGTGTTGAGCGTTGACTTCACCAGCGGCGGCGGTTCGGCAAAGTTAAACTTGTTCTTGGACGAGCCTGGACCACCCTGCTGCTGTTTGTTGCCACCACCGAAGCTGCCACTGTCGAAACTTCCCAGCCCGGTAAAGTGATTGCTGGCCGATGCAAGCGATGCACTGCTACCGAACGTGTCGTCGTCGATTGACACCTTCGGCTTCTGTTTGCCCTTGCCGGCAAGCGCCCCAATACCTCCGTCCTCGTACTTGAACGGTACCTTCTTAACCTTGCCCTCGAAACCGAACGAGCTGCCGGCGGCCGAAGTAAACGAGCTACTGGCACCACGGTGTTTGCCGGCTGCACCTAGCTTGGGCTTTCCAGCGCCGTGTCCAAGGCTAGCGTACACATCGTACTCCGTCGAGTCGTCCAGGTGAGCAAGTTTGCCGGCCGCCTTACTGCTACTGGTCGGAGTCGGATGGGAGATTGAAAATTTGCTCGAAATTGCCGAGGACGCTTTCGTCTTGCCACCGAGCCCTACGATCGAGCTCGTATCGAGCAGATGCGCATTGCCACCGGTCGGCAGCTTCGGTTTGGCAAAATCCCCACTCAAAAAGTCAAACGCTCCGCTGTTTGGTTTCCTATCCTTGTTGCTTGCATTGGTCGTGGGAAGAAGGGAAGCCTTTTTGTGATTCTTAAACGCGCTGAAGGTGGACTCTTCATCCGAGCTGGATCCTTCCAGCACACCGACGTCTGTACCACCGCCCGAGAGTTTAGTGCTGCCAAAGGTGTACTCCGAAAATGACTGTCAAATAGCAGAAAAAAAACGTAGCAAATGATGCGATCAACTACGAAATGGATCATTTCACAGAATCCATCACACTTACCGTGAGTTTATCGCCATCTGATTTAAAGTTGCCGGATACACCGCTACCGCCGATACTACCCGACACGGGATACGAATCGCTTACCGTGTACAAATCTTTGCCGTTCGGTTTAAACTTGCTCTCCGAACCTTCACTGTCATCCGTCAGCGGGCTTATTGTAGTTGTTGTAGAACCCCGACGATATAATGGCCGCCGCCGTTCGACACCTTCCGCGGATGTCATCACCACCAATACTACTAACAGTACTGCTGATATAGTCATTTTCGTGGACAACACCTAGGAAAACAAATCGCAAAGTTAGTATACTGCAATTGAATTCTTCACTTGACAAATAGAACATTATACTCATTTATAAATTACACTCTAGCTTCAAAGAAATTTGAAGTTTTCGACACTAAATCTTCAATATTTTTTTCTGAAACTAGATTTTATGAAAAAAAAACATTCAAAGTGAAACATGTAAAGAGAACCATGCAATGACATCATTCTGCTTTTAGAATATTTATATTTTCCACCCAAAAAACGTATCAAATTCATCTAACAAAGTTTATTCATTGACCTTGCCATTATTCTGTTATCAACTGACACGCGTCTCAGTAAAATTCAAAACTCAAAACAAACTTATCACTAGCACATGTAAAAAAACTGTTGAAAAATCCCATATTATTCTATTCGGGTACATTAAGCACAGCTGTCCTACTTCTGTGGTGAGATGTTTATGATGACTTGGTAAAAACAAACAAAACAAGTTTACATCTCTCTGCTGTCCCAAAATGTTTAGTCCAAATCTTTACCATCCCCAACTCAACATTCGGTTGCAGCTGACTCGCGTTGATTAAAATGGCCCATCTCTATGCTTTTGTCGCTCTTCGGATTTTTGTTTTTACTTTCCATCAATAACTGATAGCCTAATGAACTTCAAGTTTGCCAGTCAGCTGTGATCCGTAACCAGTTGTTCCTGGTGGTACGGCCGGTGTAATCACATCGCATCGAACGCTCGGTAGTTAAGGAACGATTCCGGCTTGCAGGCAGAACAAAGGTGAACACACGAAACATTTTGCAAATCAACTATCAAACGAAAAAATCACCATGAAACCGGCAATCAACCGTTTAGTGTTTGTGGCATTAGTGGTGTTTGTTTGCTTAGCATCCGTTTCGCAAGCGTATGTCTATATCATTCCCAACGCGAAAAGTCCAGGTAGGTACTCAAGCGGTATAGCTAATTCATCTTAATTTTTTAATCCAATTTACACTCTCCCCAAAAAAACATTGCTTATAAAGATCAAGAAGGTCACTGCTATGATGAAACACTAAAGATATCGGTTCCCGTTAATGAAGTCCGACAGCGTCCGGAGCGGTGTGAAACGATGAGCTGCGGTGATGATTATTCGCTGCAAGTTGCCGGGTACGTACATCAAGTGTGAAACAAAGGTGGAGTAAATGCAGGAGTAAATAATCATTTCGCTCGTCATTTTAGTTGCGGTGTAATTGCAGCGGGCCCCGGAATGACCATCACTAAGACGAATTATTCGAAACCGTACCCAGACTGCTGCCCGCACGTAGCAATGAGTGCGGAGAATGTAGTATGAAAAATATACCGATTGTTATAAAGAAACGTTTTGTCACAGATTCAAGAATCAAGAGACAGATGTGAGAACAAAATATATAACTCTTAGTTGCACAACACAGAATAGCTGTATATTATTCTTTCACCTTCTTATCAGCATATGTTTTTTTTGTGTTTCCTGCACTTACTTCATCATGGTACGTGTATGTTCTAATGCTGATAAGGATTCAGTATTAGTCAGAAATAATCAACATACAACGAAAGGTTTCAATAGTTCGCAGTATAAAATAAACTATTAAGAGTACGTGATAAGCGGCGCCAGTTGCACTAGGCAGGCTCGGGTATCAAATTTCATCCGGACCGTTCCCCAGTAGAAAGTATTCCAGAAATTGGCCGGCATGACTTCAGAGGTCGTAAAGCCAAAGAGAGAGAGACAGAGAGAGAGAGAGAGAGAGAGTGAGAGAGAGAGAGATAGAGACATAAACTATGCAAGACCTTCAGGGTGTTAAAGAACATGCTCTTATCAACGCATTTAGACATATTGTTGTAGTGATGGGTAAATTATAAATTTTGCTGGAGTCGGATCGGTCCGACTCCGCCACCATTTGGAGTAGGAGTCGGAATGACTCCGGCAGATTTGTTGGAGGCGGTGGTCGAGGACCAAGCCCTGCAAAACGTAGGAATGTACATGGCCATGACTAGTGCGGCTCGGTCGGACTCATCCGGAATCGATCGGACCCATTCGGACTCGTCGGAGTCGGAATCAATTTTTCATACGCGGAGTCGGAGTGGATCCACGATTCCACTCCGGATTACCCATCACTATAATGTTGAAACGGCTCTTGGCATTAGTGATGGGTGGATCGACCCGAACCTACCGGATCGGAACCATCATTAGCCGATCCGAACGGGCTCGGATCGATCCGTAGATACAAGTTAGTATGGTAGGTGGAAACTACTATAAGCGACTCCGACCCATGGGTGCAACGAGTTCGGATCGGACTCGGGTCGAAGTAGGTTCAGTAGGTCCAGTAGGTGCAACGATTCCAGTAGGCGACTCCGATCCGTGGGTGCAGCAAGTTCGGGTCAGGCTCGAGTCAAAGCAGGTTCAATAGGTTCAGTAGGTGCAAGC
This sequence comes from Anopheles funestus, assembly GCF_943734845.2. Classification (NCBI taxonomy): domain Eukaryota; kingdom Metazoa; phylum Arthropoda; class Insecta; order Diptera; family Culicidae; genus Anopheles; species Anopheles funestus. The sequence goes on along the minus strand of NC_064597.1, from coordinate 6,558,222 downwards.
TACCATGAGCGACTTCGACCCGTGGGTGCAGCGATTTCGGATCGGATTCATATCGAAGAAGGTCCAGTAGGTGCAACGATTTCGGTAGGCGACTCCGATCCGTGGGTGGAGCAAGTTCGGGTCGGAACTACTGAACTTACTTGCATTCTTGCGGGGTCTTCCTGGACCCGCTACACGCACGAGTCGATTCCGATTCTGTTGCAACCCGACTCCAGGTCGAGCCATGACATGAATCGTATGACCCATCACTACTTGGCATACAGCAAAATTGTAATTACCCGTTTTAGCCGGGCTATTTCCATTAAAAAAAAAACCCGCACGCGCAAGTGCGCTAAAAATAACACTTTCTGCAAAACCAAAAAAAAACCCCAAAGTGTTGCAGATAAACCCGTTGCAAAGCACCAGGAAGGGCAGTGATAGAAATGGAAAGTTTTACACACCAGCGTCGACCGTTTGTCGCACCTCCACGCAACCTCCACAGACGGCACGCGGGGTGTAAACAAGCTTTCCACCAACCTCCCCTCCCCCCCAAAAGTAAATGGGGGGATCGCTACCGACCCAGAAAAAAACAACCGAACCGCTGGCGTCCCCCTGTGGCAAGGCAAAACCAGGGAACAGAGTTGTGGAGATGAGGGGGGGGGGGGGGGGGAGTTGGTAATGGGGATGTATGTTGAAAGAAAAACCCAACCTCCCCGCCCCTCTCCTACCCTTCGGGGTGATGATGTAGGAGACGCGCATTCGGCACTTTCTTCTTTGTTCGATCACCGTGGTTCCGATTTCTAGCAATTTATCGTCTCTTCAGCAAACAGCAATCAAACCAACCCAATACGGGTGATAAGCATCTCCGTTCGATTTTTCCTCAAATTTTGTTTATTATTTTTTTCCCCTCATCTGATGTTTCCATCGACATCGTTTTGAAAACGTTTTCCAATCCACATGTATATGGGTTCACACAGTGCTTATAGCGGTAGATAAATGCAATTACACTGGAAGCTGTGAGCTTTCCCAATTGCTCAAGCAAAAAAAAAACCTCAAAAAGACGTTCCTCATTAAGATCTTATTTTCAAAGGTTTGGACAGCCTTCGTTGGCTGTACTGATTGTAGTGAATGTAAGTAGATGTTGCTGAGATAATAATTCATGCCATTAAGATCAGTTTGCCACTTGTTGGATTTTTGTACCTTCCAATTATTCGTTAGTAATTTCTCCTCAGACATGTTACCAAAATCGTTCAAAATTAAATTTATTCGCTTGCATATTTATGTAAGAAATTTTTTTTGTAATAATTTGTAAAGGTTGCTCAATCTTCTTCAAATTTAAATATTATGGCACTACGCTATAAACTGATGAGGTGGAAAATAGTTTCTACAACTCTTTCCGTTACGGGTTTTAACACGTGCTTCAAGCTCGTTTCATCGGGTCGTAAAATTCGTTACAGCAATAAGATTTCTTTACGCGCATCGTTCAGTTTACAGCATAATTGGTTAGTTTTATTTGCACCGGAAAAGATGCTTTTTTTTTGCTCTTTAGTTGTATGATTTAGATGCGATGATTCAATCGTAAATTTAATGGATTTTTTTTTGTTGTTGTATTGAAAGTCGTTCGTTATGTGAGATTTGTGGTGTTTAATAAGGAGTTTAGTGTCATTTTTTTTAGCTAGATCACAAACTCTACAACCACAAATTAGCGGAATGCAAATGTTAAATAATAAAAATAATCAAAATATAAATTCATTTAAAAAAAATTCTCTCAGTGAAGTTGACCATTAAATTCCAAGTATTTATCTCCTGAAGTAATTGTCGATATCTTCTCAAACTATCAACACTGTCCGGATAATATGTATTGTAGCATAGAGTTGATGATATTTTCAATATATTCCTGATGTTCAATTGGAACATGTCTGCCTCGGGTATCTGTTCGTCCACCTATTGGAAAGCTTTGGATCACTAAACATTTTGGAGATGCATCACTTTTACCAACAAAAACTCAAGATTATAAACAGTTTTTAAACCCTCCAATAGACTGATTTACCATGACAGTCGGTAGTAAATTCGCACGGATGGTTGATTGAAGTTTTGTCGGCTGATAAGCTACCACTTGACCAACGGAGTAAGAACGAGAAGTTTAAAACTTTGCCCAGAAATTTCTATCCAAAAAAAAAGTTTTTCTCACTCGCACGTACTCACTAATCGTTCTACTCGACAAAACGACGGTTCGGTAGGTCACTGTTCAAAGTTCACAAAACTACACACAAAAAGGACCTGGGCTGATCCTGCCGATCCTGCCGATCCACTCACTCTGTTGCTACTGAATTGCTTCTCCACAGTACACTCCGGTCGTGTTGGCGTGTTGGCGAACTGGCACGATCACACGTTTTGAGACCTGCACCGCATGGGATGGTAATCTGGCCGAAACTAAGCAATTTCCAGCACTTCCGATCGGTTTTATAGCCTTTCTCCGGCTGCGGCTTACCCAATCAGCCAACCCAATGATTTCCTATACCGGCTGGCAAACCATAGTTACCATTTCTGCCCGATTTCTTCCAGCCTCTTCCACAACAATGCCCTCCTACTCTCCTCTCGCGCCTTGCTACCTCGCTCCAGGCGGCGGGTGGAGGAGGGGGAGGGGGGAGGGGATGGGGAGGGGTTCGCGTTCCCGCTCTACCAGATATTCAACAAACCGTGTGTTGATTGAAGATTGTGGGGCTACTTTAAACTTTTGAAGCTCCAATTGCCATTGCCATATCTTACACCTCTTTCATTGCCTTCCTCTCGTTATTTTGATTCTTTTTTTTTGTACATCACTTCACTCATAGTCTGCCCAACACTGTTTTTACTATCTCTGCCCTTTTCCTCGTTCCATGTTTGCTGTACCATCGGTGTAACACACTCTTCTCCATCCTTACAGTTTAGCGAACCCACCCTTTAAGCCACCATAACCTACTGGCAGTTCATCTCTTTCCATTTCCTTTACGCCGGCAGAATTATACGGTCGCGCGCGCCGTGGACACCGTACACCGTGGCGGTGATTCCAGGTCCAAGATATGTATGCGAGCACGCTTCCACTGTTACCGGTTTTGGATCAAAGGTGGCCAACCTGCTCTTCTTAACGTTCGGCGGAAAGCACAACTCGTTTCCACGTGCCACACGGTAAGCACCCAAATGCTACCGCGCGTAGGTCGAAACGGCAGATGTGGAATATCAGATGACTGCAAAAAAAAAAAAAAACACGAGCCCGATTCTTCAGCTGTTGTGTAAAAAGCAAAAGCAATTGGCACAAGTTCATTTGGAAGGAAGGAAAGGAAAAGCGCGCGCCACGCAAAAACCGTAACCGTGGGACATGGGTCCGAACTGACCGACTAGTACACTATGCAATGGGGTAAGCTCCAATGCGCGAGATATTAGAAACACACTTGCGAACGGAGAAATGCTACCAAACCTGACGGGTTGCTCCCGAGATGGTATGAAGATTGTGCAAACGCGTGCGATCGTAGGTAGAGATGACAAATCTGTCAACTTCATTTCCTCAAGTTCCTCTCGATGAACAAACTGGATGTAGGTACGTATTTAATCGAAATGTAACAGCCCTATTGACGAGTTCCCCATCCAAAGATCACATGTATACTGCTAGTGGAACACACGAAGCGAGGTGTCACATCTATCAGCTTCAGCTTAAATTGATTGAGATAGCATCAACAAATGAAGGCAAGCTTAAATTTTTTTTAAAACTTTGCCTCATTAAGGTATCTTCTATTGTAATAACTTCCTTTCTTGTTTTTATTGGAGAATTAAGGATTTTGCCATGATGTAGTAATGCCCGTAAGGTTAAAGACAATAATATTAAAAGTGTCCCAAGGTTTATAGTGATGTAACCCCTATTCAAAAGAGACTTAAAGAGGTTAAAGACAGTAATATTAAAAGTGCCCCAAGGTTTATAATGATGTAAGCCCCATTCAAAAGAGACTTAAAGAGGTTAAAGACAGCAAAGATAAAGGTGTCCCAAGGTTATTAGTGATTTGAACCCCACTCAAAAGAGACATCATAATAGTGTAGTTGTAGTGATGTTTATGTTTCACCTGACAGGAGTGATATACTGGATATAGCAATAGGATATAGTAATATCTACTGGATATAGCGGAAATAGTAGACCAAGATCTTCAATATTGTAGTGCTGCAAAAGGAAGACGATATCTCCTTCAATATTGGAGAATGTCTTAAGAATATCTAAGAATATCTTAAGTTGTTCTATCTGCAACCCGTCTACCAGACTTTATAGTTACCCAAGACTTAGAAAATTTGAAGAAGACTTAAGCTAGACTTCAATACATTCATTTTGTGATGTACTTTTAAATTCTCATGTACCAACATGGTCTAGTTATATAAATGTCACTCAATTAAACGTCACCAGTTAAGCATTGTACCGGAAGAGGGAATCTGTAAGCGACATAATCTGTACCAGAGAATACCATTACGTCATTGATAGGGAACCGATGTGCAGCGCACTGATATAAACTTATCGTTTTTGTTGTCTCGCCGTACCAAGCAAAAAACAACACACACATAATACGCCCAAATACCGCCAACCCCGCCATTATGGCAAATTGAAAAACTCGAACAAGTTTATTTCCTTTCTTCTCTTCGGTTGGTTTACAACTGACTGCTCCGGGACCGTAATGCTAACGCGCACTAGTTACAGTATACAGGAGCAAACAGAGCCAAAAGCAACTACAGAAAAAAAACCAGTTTGGCAAACCTTTTACAGGAAATAGTTACGCGCAGAAAGTAGCAATCAAACAGGAACTAGGAAACGCTTTGCAGATGCATACCTGACACATATCTGAATACACAGCTGTGTGCCCCGGCACCGGCAGGAGAATGCTAGGCGCCCGTCGAAGTGAAAACTATTAATGCGCAAGTTTTTTTAATTTATTTTTTATTTTTGTTGCTTATAAAGCTGACTGGCAAAATTTTTGACACTTATCTTTGCACAGCACCCGGAACTTCCCCGTTAAAGATGTTAAATGAAGTGTTTTGTTTTATTATTTATCAATTTTTTTGTTTGTTTGCGGATTAGATATTGCGATTGCGACATTGCGTAACGGTCCCGTTTTGTTCGTTCAATTTAAATTCAACACACCCCGCTTTTCATTTCCTGTTATTAGCTTTTCTTTTATTTTAAAAAACAACTCTGTTTTTTGCTACATGAAACATATCGTAGCAGCAGCTGGTACTTGAAGCTTTGTTTTACACAAAATTCCTCAGACATTAGTACTGAAATGTATTATTGAATGACCAAAGAACTTTACTTGAAGTTGTTTTTTGTTGCTGTCGGATATAATAGTTTGATCCTGTCACTCTTAAATTGAGCCTAATCATAACGGGTTTCGAAATCTGAATAAAAATAGGTTTCAAAGATGATAATAAGGTCGTAGATCACATCGCTTGAACTACATTTTGTGAATCAATTTCAATGTCTCAGCTTATATCTACGAAGAACCTGCATCTCTAACATCGACACCTACCCTTTCATTAATGTTCGTTCCACATTCGACGATACGCCTCTCGGCCAATACTTTGGACTAATTGCAAGAAAGGTCTTTCTTCCGAGATCGGACGTTTTCAATAGATGTGGAATTTCGGTACAACAACAACAACAAAAAAAAAACAAACTTCTGCTAAAACTGATCTACTCTGAACATTCACACTTTCTCCCCGATTGCCAAAGCGCTGACCGTACGCATGATCGCAGTGTAGCTCATCCTTCGCCACAGTACGTAGCCCTATTGTCCTGGATGAAGTGAAAAACGGTTGGTGGAAAAAGAAAGATGTGTTTTTTTTCTTCTTTAATCAAATAACACGCTCAGTTTACGTGACGTCTGACGGTTAGGCGAACAATTCAGAAGAAGGAGGGTAAAAAAAAGCTGATAATTATCTACCACACTTCTGATGCTACTGACACCGTACCGTTGGTTCCATCGTCCGAGGACTGTCCCGCACATCGTCCGAAGGCACATGAGGTACTCAATCAGCATCTTGATTCATTGCAAGCTGGGAGAAAGTGTGTACGCGGTTTGTCGCGGATTGCTGGTACCAAAAAGCGAACTAAGTGAAAGATGCGTCAAAACTTTGTACAAATCCCGTTAAATGTTTCTTCCTAATCGCTTTGCGCTCGTGTATTTAATATGTACAAGGTAACAGGAGTTTGGTTTTGGGAACATTTTGCTGATGTTTTGAGATCTTTTGAGGACAGTGTACTTGTCTGTTATATGTCCCAAATTTTCGTTTACTTCAATAACAACAAAAGTCCTTAGGGTTATTGGTGGGAAGTTCACGCAAAGATCCTAATAAAATAGATAAAGAAATGCTAAGGTATTAGGCTACTTTAAGATTGCAGCATACAGCGATCATTCTGAGTAACAAACGGAAAACTTTCCGTTGGAAAGACTCTAACCAAAACGGGAAGCAAATTTGCATTCCGCACATCCGTTAGAGTCGACGAAAGCTTCATCGATGTTTTTCTTCGATTAATCAATCTATCAAAATGAATACCATAAACAAAATTCAAAATAGTAACTCGTCGAGAGAAGCAACTGTATGGATTTTTGAATAAATATTGAGTTTTGAAGTCGCAAATCGTCAAATGCAGAGTTGTTTGTTAGGCTCTATTACTTTTTAATTTACACGGCCATGTGTTCCGCTTCTTCGATCTTCCGAAGAAGTAGACGCAGTTTAATTCCATCATCCAACCTCTTCTCATTCCCGAGGGACAAACCTTGAGTCTTGCTGTCTATCTCTTGAGGATCTCAAATAAATCGCAAAAAAGAAAATTTTGAAATATTCCATTCCGTATTTTGATAATAACTTAAGTAGTAATGGTCGGACAAGAATGAATAAACTATGCAAAGACGCAGATTTGAATTCTACATATATCATGAGAACATTGTTGATGTCTATCTCTTCAGGATTTTAAATAAATCAAATGATCTACAGAGCTTTTATCGATTGTAACGGGTGTTCGGCATGCAAATTTCCTTCCCGTTTGGTTAGAGTCATTCCAACGGAAACTTTTCCCTTTGTTACTCAGAATGACTCAGACTTATATCCAGAAGAAGAGGAATAACTTCAGAATCTTTGGAGAGCTTTGTGAGATGTTCTCCAGGAATTTTGGGATATGAAAGTGACAAAATTTTTGTTTCAGGAATTATTCCTGTATAGCTCAATATTATATCCACGAAGAGTTGAAGGTCAGTTAGTACATTAGCCCTAATCGTGTCACTATTTATTTTCGCAGGCTATCCTCGTTTCTTAACACAAGAAACGGCAACTCGGGAACAGCGTATATTCCGTACGATATCTTGGAGTTTCTTCGTTTTTCTTCTTCTCTTTTAGTGTTTCATTACAATCTTTGCTAAAACAGTGAAACCCGAATTAGAGGAATCCCACTCAGCATTGTAAACGTGTTCAGATTTACACAACGGGAAGGGAGAGAGGGAAGGAGGGGGGGTTGGTCGGGAAATTTCACTTTCCCGTGCAACCCGGTACAACAATAGCCGACCGTGGCGATCTTCATATGCTCATCGTTTTTGCCGTCATCATCGTAAAGGGGTTAAATATGGTCGGATTAGACGTGGGTTTTGAGCGAGGAGTTGAGGACGAAGAAGCGGAGCGGTAACTCATACGATAACCATAATCATCATGTTCATCCTCATCTGCTACTCACAAAGATGAATAGACCCTGGATTGTTAGCAACTATCTTCCTTCCTTAGCAGTAGAAACACACGCACCCCTCCCCCCTCCTCATCCTCTTCCCCCTTCGCTTCATCAACCAGTTTTTCCTCTTTCGTTTTATTCTATGGTTTTTCGTCTTTTTTTCGAGGCCAAACGGTGGCATACGCAATTAGCGAAATAATAACATTCCGTCGCAATTGTTAAACGGAAAGGTGTATACGTATGGTTCACCTTCTTTCGTTTTTCTTCTTCTTCTTTTTCTTCTTTCTTTAGGTTCGTTTGCGCTTACGCCGTGTAAAGTGGTCAGAAGAAGCATTAAGAAAAAAAAACGACATCGTTTTCACGTTTTCACAATGTACGGATTGAACGTTCGAAACCGTGTGCGGGTTACATCTCCGGAAAAGAGATAAGACGTTATACATGTTTTGGGCTGTTTTTTTTTTGTTTCATCTCCCAACAGCCTCTTGCTCCCGCTTTCTGGAACTCTGCGGGGGTTTTTTTTTGGTACATTTTCCTTTTGGACAGAAAATTTATAAATCAATCAATTGAAACCGGTCCACCAGCACCATCATTTTCTTTTTTTGTTTTTCTTCTCTTAGGCCCTTAGTATTTAGGGGGGTGGGGTGCGAGGACGGAAGGGGCGAAATTGAAAGGTTAGTAAATCCCTCCGGAATGGGTCAAAATTTGGACACGCTTCTTAGGGTTGAATTAATAATTGGAAGCAAAACAAATCTTCCGTTCATCAATATGAGAATTTATTGACCATGAAAATGTTCAAAAACCTAGTTTTTTTTTGGTTTTTGTTTTCGTGTGCTTTACACAAATGTCAGAGAGTTATGTTGCTATACATAAGGAGTTGTTGTGGTAAAAGATAAAAGGCACATAAAACGTAGTATTGGTTGGTAATGCTTATCAGATATACCTTACCATACCTCTGATCTGGTAATAAACTTGTACAACGCGAAAGACTCCAAACAAAAGGCTTTTAGACAAAAAAAAGGTTTGAAGCATATCGTTTAACCAGGCAAAGCGAAACAGCACAAAAAGTCCAATCGTTGACTTATCGGCCCTTTTCAGCCGGTCATTGTACGTACCAAAGCAAAAATGAAATAATTACCGGATGATCGTTTGCACCCTTTTGCCGGCGACCCCTTTTTTTGAGGTGAGAGTAAAGATTTATGCTGCGCCGCCAGATTGCATAAATTTAAAATGCATAGATGCACATTCCATTCGCTTCAGCGAACCGACCAACAAAAAAAAGACAAGAGAAAACTAAAACTTAAACTAGAAATAGAAATGAAAACAGCATTTGAAACAACGACAACATAAAACCGGTAACAGAGAGAAACATAAATGTTCGTGAAACTCTGTTCGTTAACTCGCGATCACTGTACCGCTTTAAATATTGACTTTTCCTACTCCACAAAGTTAAGCTTTTGCTTTTTTTAAATATAAAAACCAAAAAAGTGAATAATAATCGGATTCTGGATGAATCGGATTCAGATTCATGAATCATGAATGAATCTTTGAACTGAATCAATGATTTAAAAATCTAAATTTCAAAGATTCATGAATCATCGAGGATTCAGAGAAGAGTCAGTGAAGATTCATGTGAATCACTCTTTTCAAAAGATTCATTAAGCACAACACTAGCAAATATCGCTAAACCTTATATCAAAAAACCACTTGCTCGAACGATAACCTGTCGAAGTATGCAAACTTCAACACTATTTGTTTACATGTGTGTGTATGTGTGTACATACACTCCTATAAAGCTAAGAGCAAAACACTTTTTATGCCGATTTGCTGAGCTGCACTTGAAAAGTCAATTGGAAACTCGAACCGCCACAAGTCTGAATTATGTTTTCTTTCTGTTTTTTCTTCCTGTTTGGCTTAGAAGGCCAAAAGTTAGCCAAAAGTGTTTTACTACCAACCGTTGAAAGGTTTTTTTGTTTGTTTGTGTATGTTTTTTGACAAAACAAAACCGAACATGTGCTTATGTCTGCTTTCGCCCCACGTGTGTAGAAAATGAAAATTCAATTTTTTTTCTTGAATAATTTAACTTTTTAAAGGAAAACCAGCAGTTAAATGAACACAGCTTTTCACATTTGTATTGTTTTTTTTTGTGTTGCACATTACAGGTAACATTTTCATTTACAGGCGGAATAGTGAAATACGCACGCCGCACGCCGAACTCGCTCTTCGTACTCGTAATTTGACGCGCTCTCTCGGAAACATCCTTCGGCTGTTAGGCGGCACGCTCACCTATGTCAGAACAGTTGGGGGCCCGTGATGCTCTCGCAGGAAATTCAATATTCTGGAAGTAGCCAGTGCCGCACTAAGAGTTTTCCATTTTGAACCTAGTTCCGACAGTAAGAAGTGCATCCGGGCCCTTTTTTTCCATCGCACATAAATATGCAATTTACCGAACCGGACGCATGATTCAAGGTAAGATACATCAGACGGGATAGCAATGAAGTCCATACGGTTCGGGACACGGTTTCGTTTGAAGTCGTTTGTTACGCAGTAATTACCGCATTCGAGTAGTCAGTGGATTAGTGCCGTGTTTTAGGTGAAGATGTTGGGTGCATTTTCCTGTCTGTCTGTGTCTTCGAACAAACTTCCATCAACCCACAGTTCAACAGCTCTAAATTAGCTGCGTTTTAAGCTAAATCTCCACTATCCGGTGTGGTGAAGAAAAGCCGATAAGCCGATACGAAATATCAAAAAAACACCAAAAAGTGAATCACCGACCCATCACGACCTTGCTCTGGGAGGGAATTTTTAGTGCATCGAAAAAAAAATACACGCATTTTTGTATTTCCAATATAGTTCGCATACAAAAACCCCAAATGTATTGTCCGTTATCGATCGATGTACCTCACACCAGCGATTAAAAGTGGTAGCCGGCTATGAATTGGTTTGGTGAGATCAAACCTCACCTCAGCGATTGAGCGGTGAGTTTGATGCCATCTCAGCACAGTGATACTGCTCAGAGTAAGTTGGCTCTTGGGCAAAACCGAACGAGCCACATACGATTTTGTGTCGTGCCCCTGGGAGGGAAAAACCCCGCTTTCCGGCAGTGAAAAGAGTGCGAAAATTTTCCTCTCCCAAGAAAGCAAGAAAATACTGTGCAAAACTTGACGTACATGTTTACAAATACTTTTGCTTACAATAACATTGCTACCAGGCCCAAAAAATTAGGTTATTCGTGTACTATTTGGGAAGAGAAAAAGAAGGAAACTCTGCATAACAACAATCAACACCCAAAACGCCCTACATTAAGGGTGCATCCTTCAAGACATTGGAAAAAAACAGCAAAAACATGCAAATGTCTCACATCTATCCATATCAAACCTTCATCGATCTTTGGCGACTCGGTGCTGCTCAAACCGGACATCGCTTCTGATTTACTACGTGATTTACTTCTCGCTCTCGGCTAACCGTGTTCCTTTTCTAATATCCTTTCCCTGGGCATAAGCTTACATCTAACGTGTTGTGGATTTAGTAGCTCTCAAAGCCACATGACCTTATATGGAACGACCAATGTCCGCAATTCCCCAACTTCGGCAAATCTTGGACCACCTCTGATTTATTAATATCTTCTCCCGACATCATTCGTATTTAGTTGGAATGCACCAGTATGCATCGGTACAAGAATTCTGAGAAAGATCCATCTTTCATAAATCTTATTGAAATTCATTCCCTTTCAGCCAGTATCTGCCAATTCGTTTCGTGTCCTTTAGTGATGGGTAATCCGGAATGGAATCGTGGATCCACTGTATGAAAAATTGATTCCGACTCCGATTAATAATAAAATTGACTCCGGCGAGTCTGATTGAGTCCGGTCGAGTCCCGTCGAGTCCGATCGAGTCCGGTCGATTCCGAGTCCAAACGAGTCCGGTCGAGTCCGGTCGAGTCCGGTCGAGTCTGGTCGAGTCCGGTCGAGTCCGATAGAGTCCGGTCGATTCCGAGTCTAAACGAGTCCGGTCGATTCCGAGCGATCCCGATCGATTCCGAGTCCAAACGAGTCCGATCGAGTCCAAACGAGTCCGGTCGAGACCGAGTCCAAAGGACTCCAACACCCCAACCTCCCTCTAACTTCACCCGCAGCCATGGGTAAACTGTTAATTGTCCAGGCCTCAATACTACCACCCCCCACCCCCCCACCCTCCCTCTCGCTCTTGCCGGAGTCATTCCGATTCCGACTCCAGGTGGCGGCGGAGTCGGATCGATCCGACTCCGGTAAAATTCACTAGTGTCACTAGTCACTAGTGTCCTTACATCCAACAAACACCGAAGTAGATGCTATTTTGTCATTTCTGTACCTAGAAGTTTCCGGTCCGGAAGAGATTTGAATGCCGGTCCTGTCATGTGAAGACCATCAATCAATTTTTTTTTAATAATTTCTATTTTTTTTGTAATTTGATTTTTTTAGAAAAGATAATTAGACTTTCAAACGTACTAAACGTAACGTACTAAAATGATTTAAATGGACATTCAAATTTAGAGTGCTTGTTTCCCGGTTTTACGATTTATCAGCTTGCCAACCACTGACCACAGGGAAACAAACATTTTCTATGTTGCAGCGATTATTTTTGAATGCAATTGTAAAGTAATGCATACGCTGCATAAGTTTAAAAGCAAAACAAATATTTTCAAAACAAATTACAAAATGTTTTACGAACAAAATAAAACTCCATTCCTCATTTCAATTGAATTACATTGAAAAAAAAATGTAATCCACAATGAAAAACGATAATGTTTATCAGATGCACTTTTATGAGTAGCTGTAATGTGTCTGTATGCGTGTAGGAAATAAAACAATATTCTATATGTTTTGACCCGTGTTGTGTACGAAATGGAAATTGTGATGTTTTCCGTCCGTCATGCCAAATTTAAATCCCCATAAACACAACATTTCTCGTTGAGGCCGACAAAAAATGCGTACGTCAACGGATTGTAAACATGCCCTTTCCCACCCTTTCGCATATCCCAACAAACACACACACACACACACTTGTATATTGGTTTTATGTTTTTTTCCTGTTTGTTGTTGCTGCTATTGCTTCTTTCCGTACGATCGATACGACCGATTGAAAAGCATAGCATAGCGCATAAAACATGCAAACCAGAGGAAGAAAGAGAGAGAGATAGCGAGAACGATGCGGGAACGCATCGAATGGGATAGCATATAAGCGTGGCGTGGTAGCAGCAACAGCTTCGATACTGCCATGACGCAGCGCTGCTTACGGATCTTCACGCAAAGTGCACACGCAAACATACGTACGCCCGTGTACGCGTGTGACGGACATACTTGACAGCTCGCTGACGGCGAACACTTTTAGTTTACATTTGGGGCAAACCACGACTACGGCATGTTGAACATGGCTGCGTAAACCAACTGACCCGACGGGAGGACAAATCTGCATCTTGGTTTTGTGGCGGTGCGTGCCACCGTCAGCGCCGATGCTGCTTGCCATTAAAGCTGCTCACAACGTTACATTAGTAAGAAGCCGCCGTTACATCACAAGGGGGCAATTATTGCTAAACAGTGTCCGCTACTTCCTGCGTCTAGCCATCGGCACCACCGCAAGGAATGTGGTTCCGGTTTTCCATTGTTTCTAAACGTGTGCTAATTTTGGCATCATTTTCCTTTCATCCGCAGGATGGAACAGTAAACGTTTGACACAATGACACCCGCACAAAAGAACGCCTACCTGGAAGCTCACATGGCCGTACAGCAGCAAATGGCCCAAGCTGCTTTGCAGCTTCAGCATCAGCATCACCAGCAGCAACTGCAACAGCAGCACCTTCAACAACAACAACAGCAGCAACAACAACAACAACAACAACAGCAGCAGCAGCAACAACAACAGCAACAACAACAACACAGTCAAAGTTATTCGCGTGCTGTAAAGAAAACAAAAACCAGCCACGATGGTCATTCGTTCATGCAACAGGGACAGCTAGCACATCAATCTCAGCAGCAGCAGCAGCAGCAACAACAACAGCAGCAACAGCCCGGCAGCACACCCTCCGCCCTCCCGAATACGAACGTCAGCCACTACGCAAGCACGATAAAGGTGCCGCAAATCAATGCCGGTACGCACGGTAGTGCGGCAAACGCAGGCAATGACACTGTTGCTTCTGCTGCATCCGTCACCAGTACCACCACCGGCGCTAGTGCCGCGGTCACCACAGCGACCGGTAACGGGGGTGGTAGTGGGGGCGGTTGCAGCAGCAGCAGCAGCGGCAGCAGCACCTTCACCGTGCCGGATGACGTCGGGATGGGATTTGAAGGTGGAGTACGCGTTCTGCAAAGTTTGGGGAATTGGTACATCGATCCTGTCCGCTACTGCTAGATTATATCTAACCTCACCATCAACCTTTTTCTTTTCCCATTTCCGCTATCGCACGACGTTTGCTGTAACCGAACGTACACGAACGTTAACGGTATCCCAGGTCACCGGAGATACCGCCCAACATACCGCGGCCGAACCTGATACCGTTCACCGAACCGTACGCGGAAGGTGGTTCGATGCATCCGGCCACCCGGCTGAAAGCGCTGCAGCAGGTGCAGCAATCGTCTGCTGCAGCGGTCGCTGCCGTTGCAGCAGCAGCGGCCGCCGCCACCTCCGGTGCCTCACGCTCGAAGACGACACCGGCCAAAGGGAAACCGGCGGTGTCGCCGGCGGATCCGTCCGCACCACCGAAACCCGTGTTCGAGTGTACCGTGTGCGGGAAAGGGTTAGCCCGGAAGGATAAGCTAACCATCCATATGCGCATTCACACCGGCGAGAAGCCATACGTCTGCGAGGTGTGCGATCGGGCGTTCGCGCGCCGCGACAAGCTGGTGATACACATGAACAAGTTCAAACACGTTACGCCGACGAACATTGCACCACTCGGAAAGCGCCAGAATCGGTCTCTCACGATAGGTTTGGATCTGGGCATGTTTGCTTTAACGGGGAGGGTGGTTTTTTGGAGGGGGTGAACGGGATGCTGAATCCCACATGTGTACAGTATCTATACCCAGGGAAGACACTCCGTCGCTTCTGATTTTCTTGCATCATAATCAACAAACAAAACGCTACCACTTTTACCATTTTTTGCATGCTAATCGGTTTCTCTTTCTTCTTTCCTCCCTCCCCATTTCCGTAATACCTTCCGCACACATATGCACTTTCCCCCGTTTTCCATTTGTTTTTAGCGGAAAAAGAAGAGTTCAAAACGGAAGACAATAAGCCGCCAATGCTGGTCGATCATCAGGCGCTAGCGACACAAACGTTAACAACCGTCGTGAACAACATTGCCGCACAACACCAACAACATCAGCAGCAACAGCAGCAGCACCAGTTGAATACTCAACTATCCCATCAACAGCAGCAGCAAGTTCCTTCCAACCAGCATTCGCAGTCCGCTGCATCGTCCGAAGGAACGCAGCTGGGCAGTATCGGCGTACAGCAATCGCATCATACACTATCCTGGCCCTGCGAACTGTGCGGTCGGATGTTTGGCACCCGGGAAGAGTGGACACTGCACGCGAAAAGCCATCTGGAGGTAATCGTCCCACAACTACCATGCAACCGACCACCGGGAACGTAATACCATTTCACTGCGCGACCCACCTAACCTGGGGCGGGGATTTTTTTTTTGTTTTTTTTTTCATTTTTCCTGGATGTTCCGGTCACGTCCATATATTACACGTAGTAGCGGGAGTTTTATGTTTCAATCATTCATTTCTTCCTCCAAACCCTTCTGCTCCCATCTTTCTCTCCCCCCTCCCCCCCTCCCACATCGCTCACGATCGCTTTCCTTCCCGGCGCAGTATTGACAATACGGTGAACGCCAAGCGACGGCGCTGGAGACACTGCCCTGCCTACAGCGAGCCGCCACTAATGACGCCGGGGTAATTTACCCAAAAGCATTTCACGAACTGCAGCCGTCAAAAAGGGTTGCGTGCGCTACTCCACTTCCGTGCAGTGTGTGACCAAAGTGGGTGAAAAGAATTCGCAACGTGTGCACGAAAGTGTGCTTCGGGGTTTTTTTTGCATAGAATGCCCTACCCAGCAAAACAGCGTCTCGTCGGGTGCTGGATCGAAAAGACATCGTAGAGAGGATTAATTATAAACACACAAAACCACACAATACCACACATATCGAGTGCAATCCTCTCTGGAGTTCCTTCTGCTAGCTTAGCGATTATCCAACGATATTTGCAATGATTGAAGTGCGTCAAGCGCGCTAGCTAACGTGGACGGGCTGGCCAACTCACGGCAGGTGACTTACGCAAACTAACTAGGCCACATTCGCATTCTATTTCGAATTTTAAGAAATAAATGTACTATCATACACCATAACCCCAACGGTGGTTATGAAATAAATTGTACTAAACGCACTGGATGTAGGATTTTAAAGGATGGGCTTCATCTTTTCATTTCAACTGACGATGACGGTGTTGCAGCGATGAAATGGCAAGAAGCGTTCTGGATTTCTGAGTCTAAATTTAACTTATTTAATTCACAACAATGCAGAACAGGATCACTACCCGCTGCAAAGGAAACAAAGGTAAGGCCTTATGAAATTTTCATATTTTTAGAACTTTTTAATTTTTTCTTATTCTTTTTTTAATTTAAAGCAATATTTGAGAGAAAAGACACCTATTTCAACCCATTGGCATTAAAATAAATCAATTTAATTTTTTGTGCAAAATTTCTCAGAAAATCGTAAGGGGTAAGCCTTATGAAATTTTCGAGTGGAAATTTTTTTTGAAATTTTTTTCTGATTTTTTATTCTTTTTTTAATTTAAAGCACTATTTAATTGAAAAGAAACTTATTGCAACAAATTCCCATCAAAATATATCACATTTAAAATTGTTGCTACATTGCTCAAAAATGAGGAAAATTTTACATTTTCTCAAACAGGGTAAGGAACTTGGTTCCTCGAATAACTTCTGGCACAGACATCTAAGGGCATGGCCGTCCAAGAAGAAAATGTAGCCATTGATGCCATCTATCGACCACAGGTTCAAGATTGGCGATCCGTTGGATACCGACCGAGTTATAGGCAAAAGTTGGTGCAAAAATGAAGGAAATTTTCATTTTTTTTTAATTTTTTGATTTGTTTTTATTATTTTTCACTCTTTTTTTTTATTTCAAGCATTATTAGAGTGAAAAGAAACTCATTGCAACCCGTTGGGATTAAAATAAAACAATTTATTTTTTTTTGCAAAATTTCCCAAAAAAATCGTAAGGGGTAAGCCTTATGAAATTTTCGAGTTGAAAATTTTTTTGAAATTTTTTTCTGATTTTTTATTCTTTTTTTAATTTAAAGCATTATTTGAGTGAAAAGAAACTTATTGCAAGCAATTCGCATTGAAAAAAAAACAATTTATAAAATTTTTGATAAATTTCCCAAAAAAATGCTTAGGCTATATGTAGCCTTATGAAATTTTCAATTTTTTAGAATTTTTTTAATGTATTGTTTTGTTTTTTATTCTTTTATTTGCCGATTGAGAAATCGATTGAGGATCAATGCGACGAAGACAAAGTACCTGCTTGCCGGAGGCTCTGACCGTGATAGAGCCCGACTCGGGAGCAGAGTATCAGTTGACGGCGACGATCTCGAGGTGGTAGAGGAGTTCTGCTACCTTGGTACGATCGTAACTTCGGACAACAACATGAGCAGCGAAATCCGATGGCGCATTGTTAAGGGAAATCGTGCCTACTACGAGCTCCACAAACTCCTGCGATCCAGAAGGCTCCAACAAAACACGAAATGTACGATATATCCCACACTGATACGTCCGGTAGTCCTCTACGGGTACGAGTCCTGGACTATCTAAGTGCTAAGGACTATCTTTGGCGGTGTGTGCGAGCAGGGTGTGTGGAGAAGGACAATGAACCACGAGCTAGCTGAGCTGTTTGGCGGTGCAGATATCCTGACGGTGGTCAAAGCCGGAAGGATACGATGGCTGGGGCACGTGATGAGGATGCTGGACTCATGCCCTACCAAGAAGGTGCTCGTCAGCGATCCGTTCGGCACGAGACGGAGAGGAGCACAGTGAGTTCGTTGGCTGGATCAGCTGGAGTCAAACCTATCGGAGATCTGATGCAGCCGTGGATGGAGGACTGCAGCCCTGGACCGAGTTTCCTGGAAACGGATTGGCGATCAGGCCATGTCTACGCGACGTGCTCGACCGTGAGCAGGCCAGAAAAGAAGATTCTGTCATTGATTCAAAGCACTATTGAGTGAAAAGAAGGGCGCGAAAGAGTAAAAATGAAATATTTCTTTTCCGTTTTTTGGTTATAACTTTAGTACTAATGATCGGACAACTATGCGGAAAATATGCAACGACGAAGAATTGAATTCTGAACAAATCATTTAGACATTGTGTGTGTCTATCTTTTCAGGTTTTCAAGTAAATCGCGATATGAAGGAATTTTTGAAATATTTCAATTCCGTTTTTTGTTTATAACTTTAATACTAATGATCGGACAGGTATGTCAAACACATGCAAAGATGCAGATTTAAATTCTACACAAATCATCCCAACATTGCTGATGTCTATCTCTTCAGAATTTCAAGTAATTCGCAAAGAAATCAACTTTTGAAATATTTCAATTCCGTTTTTTGTTTATAACTTTAATACTAATGATCGGACAATCATGCAAAACACATGCAAAGATGCAGAATGAAATTCTACACAAATCATCCGAACATTGTTGATGTCTATCTCTTCAGGATTTCAAGTAATTCGCAAAGAAAGAAAATCTTGAAATATTTCACTTTGGTTTATTGGTCATAACTTTAGTACTAATGATCGGACAATCATGTAAAACACATACAAAGATGCAAAATCGAATTCTACACAAATCGTCCAAACATTTCTGATGTGTATCTCTTCAGGATTTCAAGTAATTCGCAAATAAAGAAAATTTTGAAATATTTCAATTCCGTTTTTTGTTAATAACTTTAGTACTGATGATCCGAAAAGTATGCAAAAAATATGCAAAGATGCAGAATCAAATTCTACACAAATCATCCGAATATTGTTGATGTCTATCTCTTCAGGTTTTCAAGTAATTCGCAAAGAAAGAAAGTTTTGAAATATTTCACTAAGGTTTTTTGGTAATAACTTTAGTACTAATGATCGAACAGGTATGTCAAACACATGCAAAGATGCAGAATGAAATTCTACACAAATCATCCGAACATTGTTGATGTCTATCTCTTCAGGTTTTCAAGTAATTCGCAAATAAAGAAAGTTTTGAAATATTTCACTAAGGTTTTTTGGTAATAACTTTAGTACTAATGATCGAACA
The DNA here is from genome assembly GCF_943734845.2 of Anopheles funestus. Taxonomy (NCBI): domain Eukaryota; kingdom Metazoa; phylum Arthropoda; class Insecta; order Diptera; family Culicidae; genus Anopheles; species Anopheles funestus. The sequence goes on along the minus strand of NC_064597.1, from coordinate 6,539,168 downwards.
GGTATGTCAAACACATGTAAAGATGCAGAATGAAATTCTACACAAAGCATCTGAACATTGTTGATGTCTATCTCCTCAGGATTTCAAGTAATTCGCAAAAAACTAAAATTTTGAAATATTTCATGAAATATTTCAAAAATTCAAAAGTGTCAGAGAAAAAATGAAACTTTTCATGAAATATTTCAACGATGAAAAGTTTCACAGAAAAAATGAAACATTTCATGAAATATTTCATGAAAAATTTCATGAAATATTTCATCAATTTTCATGCCAACTGATTCATGAGGAGTCAAGGAGTCTAAAACAGTTGAAGTTAGGGGTCTAGGGGGCCTCAAACAGGTGCAGGAGGGGGTGCGGCGGTGAAAAACCAAAAAAGAAAAAAGCAAAAAAAAATTGGGCCCACGAACTGAAGAAAATGTGAAAAATCAAAGTGAAAAAATACGCTCCAAAATATGAAAATCTGGAACCATCGATTAGAAAAAAGCAAAAAAAAAATAGGGCCCACGAACCGACGAAAATCTGAAAATCCAAAGTGTAAAAATACGTTTTGGTTTTTGAAGTGCTACCTCCTCGCCTGGTATGCTCTCCTGTTACTTCAAACCATTTCGCCTGGTAGTTTTCGAAATCCAAAAGTACCCAAAAGTATCGAAAAAGTACCAGTTGCAGCAACCAAGTAACAGGAGAGCATACCAGGCGAGGAGGTAGCACTTCAAAAACCAAAACGTATTTTTACACTTTGGATTTTCAGATTTTCGTCGGTTCGTGAGCCCAATTTTTTTTTTGCTTTTTTCTAATCGATGGTACCAGATTTTGAATTTTTGAAGCGTATTTTTTCACTTTGATTTTTCACATTTTCGTCGGTTCGTGGGTCCAATTTTTTTTTGCTTTTTTCTTTTTTGGTTTTTCACCGCCGCACCCCCTCCTGCACCTGTTTGAGGCCCCCTAGACCACTAACTTCAACTGTTTTAGACTCCTTGACCCCTCATGAATCTGTTGGCACGAAAATTGATGAAATATTTCATGAAATTTTTCATGAAATATTTCATGAAATGTTTCATTTTTTCTGTGAAACTTTTCATCTTTGAAATATTTCATGAAAAGTTTCATTTTTTCTCCGACACTTTTGACTTTTTGAAATATTTCATGAAATATTTCAAAATTTTAGTTTTTTGCGAATTACTTGAAATTCTGAGGAGATAGACATGAAAGATGTTCGGATGATTTGTGTAGAATTCGATTTTGCATCTTTGTATGTGTTTTACATGATTGTCCGATCATTAGTACTAAAGTTATTACCAAAAAGCCTTAGTGAAATATTTCAAAACTTTCTTTCTTTGCGAATTACTTGAAAACCTGAAGAGATAGACATCAACAATGTTCGGATGATTTGTGTAAAATTTCATTCTGCATCTTTACATGTGTTTGACATACCTGTTCGATCGTTAGTATTAAAGTTATTACCAAAAAACCTTAGTGAAATATTTCAAAACTTTCTTTCTTTGCGAATTACTTGAAAACCTGAATAGATAGACATCAACAATGTTCGGATGATTTGTGTAGAATTTCATTCTGCATCTTTGCATGTGTTTGACATACCTGTTCGATCATTAGTACTAAAGTTATTACCAAAAAACCTTAGTGAAATATTTCAAAACTTTCTTTCTTTGCGAATTACTTGAAAACCTGAAGAGATAAACATCAACAATGTTCGGATGATTTGTGTAGAATTTCATTCTGCATCTTTGCATGTGTTTGACATACCTGTTCGATCATTAGTACTAAAGTTATTACCAAAAAACCTTAGTGAAATATTTCAAAACTTTCTTTATTTGCGAATTACTTGAAAACCTGAAGAGATAGACATCAACAATGTTCGGATGATTTGTGTAGAATTTCATTCTGCATCTTTGCATGTGTTTGACATACCTGTTCGATCATTAGTACTAAAGTTATTACCAAAAAACCTTAGTGAAATATTTCAAAACTTTCTTTCTTTGCGAATTACTTGAAAACCTGAAGAGATAGACATCAACAATGTTCGGATGATTTGTGTAGAATTTCATTCTGCATCTTTGCATGTGTTTGACATACCTGTTCGATCATTAGTACTAAAGTTATAACCAAAAAACGGAAAAGAAATATTTCAAAAGCAAATGTTATCAAAACGAGATGGTAAATTCAATTTTAAATATTTTTTTTAGGGATTACAAAAACAAATCGTACCTGTTATGTTATTTTCGTCAGCGTAGCTTTTATTTTTTTCACAAATGAACGGATACACAAAACCAACATACATATTTTCTCCAAGTACAAAGTTTTCGCAGCATTTACATCCATTTTACTGTAATGCAATGATTGCGTTGTTTATAAATCCCGCGCATTAAAATATTAAAATCTGCCAGGCAAGATTGCCGAAACAGGCAGCACAAAATTACACTTTTAACCACTTTCAACGCAACAGGTGGAAATGTGTTTAAAACTCTTATGTTGTAATCATTTCAATTGTTTTAAACGTTTACCGCGTCCCTTATTTACGTTGCCAAAAATAGGAACAAAACCAAAGTTTACATTTTCATGTATATCGCACATATAATGCAATAACATCACGAAAATGAATATCCAGTAGGATACTAGGAAAGCTTTTTTTCGGCATAACTGCTGCACTAAGCTGACAAAAATTGCAGCAGTTACCCTATCAAACAAACAACAATCAACTTCCTTCGTTCGTGAAGATGTTAGGAGTTCTTGTTGGGGAGTTTTCTCTTGTTTTAGTGATTGCTGACGCATTTTTTTTTAAACAGAAAGGGAACAATAATAATTCACCTTTGAACATGATTAGTTTGCAAGTCGTATGGTTAGAGACAATGAACGTGTTGGGCAAACGTCAGCCGCATATATGTTGTGTAACGTATTAGCGATAATAGTAATTGATTTTGTAAAACAACTGATTAAATACAAATTCCCAACCATTGCAGATCACCGTTGTACCATGTGTGTGTGTCTATTTCCGTTCCTATCTCTATTTTTTTTTTGCATGTAAAAAAAAGCTACACCTATACCATTCCTGTTTCGCTACGTTTCTTATTATTTGTAGAACAAAACGATTTTCTTTTCTCTTTTAACAGCCTGAATTTTTAACTATAATTTTGTGTTGTTTTTTTCTAATAGCTTCAGCATCATTTTAATGTTTCAAATATCGATCCCGACTAACGGCATGAGATGCGTACGTAATGATTCTCTCTCTCTCTCTCCCTATCTCCCTATCTGTACATTCACATCAACACACAACATGTTCCTTTTCTTTTCCCTCTAATTTCCGTAATCTTATTTTCTATCCTTTTTAAAAAATAGCACTTCTTGGTGTCGATTACATTTTTTGTTTCTTGTTTTTTTCTTCTTCGTTTCAATATTGTAAAAACTCTTCACCAGCTTCTCCCGTACAGCGGGGTCTTTTCGTCTGCGTGTACAATATACAAGTGGTGCAACGCATTCATACTGCCCATCATTTAGCAGAAGAAGGGTACTTAACACTCCTATACTCACGACCAACTATACAAACCATTTAGGCTGTTTCCATCCAGAAACCAAGTTTGCGCTCCTTGCAGTAAGTCGTCGACTGGGTTAGGAAGAAGAAATTTAATTCTCGGTAAAATGCTACAAAACAGGAAAAAGACACTTACCTTGCATTGTGCTGCGCTGGCTTCATCCTTGCACCAGTAGGCCGGTCCCCAGCTGCACTCGTTCAGCCCGACAAGCGTTGCCTCCTTCTTCTCCACGTGCTCCTCGACTGGTTCGTCAACGCTACGCTCGCCCGATGCAAACTCGGGCAGCGACAGCAACGTTGACATCATGCCGCACATGTCGATGTTGACGCACACCTGCTCACGTTCGATCGAATGCCGCAGTTGCTGCATCATGCTGATACCATACACGGTCAACATCTCATCGCACTGCGTGTAGTGCTTCGCCGGCAGTGCATTACAAATGCGATCCACGTACTTTGTAATGTGTTCCTGCATCTGATCACCATCCATCAGCTCATCGAGTGCCTTCACCGCACCCTGACATACAGCACAGTCGATAATTTCCACTAAAATAGATAAATAGAGAAGAAAGGCCATCGAGAGATCAAGGATCGTATTAATTATTATTATTTTTTATTTCTTTTTATTTAAAGCTTTATTTGAGTGCAAAGAAACTTATTTCAACCAACTGGCATTAAAATAAAACAATTTCATTTTTTTTTGCAAAATTTCTCAAAAAAACGTAAGGGGTAAGCCTTATGAAATTTTCGAGTTGAAAATTTTTTGAAATTTTTTTTTCGATTTTTTATTCTTTTTTTAGTTTAAAGCATTATTTGAGTGAAAAGAAACATATTGCAACAAATTCCCATTAAAATATATCACATTTTTCAATTTTGCTAAATTGTTCAGAAACAGGGTAAGGAACTTGGTTCCCTGAATAACTTCTGGCACAGACATCTGACGGTATGGCCGTCCAAGAAGAAAATGTAGCCATTGATGCCATCTATCGACCACAAGTTAAAGATTGGCGATCCGTTGGATACCGACCGAGTTATAGGCAAAAGTTGATGCAAAAATGAGAAAAATTTTACATTTTCTCAAACAGGGTAAGGAACTTGGTTCCTCGAATAACTTCTGGCACAGACATCTGAGGGCATGGCCGTCCAAGAATAAAATGTAGCCATTGATGCCATCTATCGACCACAGGTTAAAGATTGGCGATCCGTTGGATACCGACCGAGTTATAGGCAAAATTTGGTGCAAAAATGACCCTTAGTAAATTTTCATTTTTTGAATTTTTTGATTTTTTCATTATTTTTCACTCTTTTTTATATTTCAATCATTATTTGAGTGAAAAGAAACTCATTGCAACCAATTGGGATTAAAATAAAACAATTTCATTTTTTTTGCAAAATTTCTCAAAAAAAACGTAAGGGGTACCCCTTATGAAATTTTCGAGTTGAAAATTTTTTGAAATTTTTTTTTCGATTTTTGATTCTTTTTTTAGTTTAAAGCATTATTTGAGTGAAAAGAAACATATTGCAACAAATTCCCATTAAAATATATCACATTTTCCAATTTTGCTAAATTGTTCAGAAACAGGGTAAGGAACTTGGTTCCCTGAATAACTTCTGGCACAGACATCTGACGGTATGGCCGTCCAAGAAGAAAATGTAGCCATTGATGCCATCTATCGACCACAAGTTAAAGATTGGCGATCCGTTGGATACCGACCGAGTTATAGGCAAAAGTTGATGCAAAAATGAGAAAAATTTTACATTTTCTCAAACAGGGTAAGGAACTTGGTTCCTCGAATAACTTCTGGCACAGACATCTGAGGGCATGGCCGTCCAAGAATAAAATGTAGCCATTGATGCCATCTATCGACCACAGGTTAAAGATTGGCGATCCGTTGGATACCGACCGAGTTATAGGCAAAATTTGGTGCAAAAATGACCCTTAGTAAATTTTCATTTTTTTGAATTTTTTGATTTTTTCATTATTTTTTACTCTTTTTTTTATTTCAATCATTATTTGAGTGAAAAGAAACTCATTGCAACCAATTGGGATTAAAATAAAACAATTTCATTTTTTTTTGCTAAATTTCTCAAAAAAAACGTAAGGGGTACCCCTTATGAAATTTTCGAGTTGAAAATTTTTTGAAATTTTTTTTTCGATTTTTTATTCTTTTTTTAGTTTAAAGCATTATTTGAGTGAAAAGAAACATATTGCAACAAATTCCCATTAAAATATATCACATTTTTCAATTTTGCTAAATTGTTCAGAAACAGGGTAAGGAACTTGGTTCCCTGAATAACTTCTGGCACAGACATCTGACGGTATGGCCGTCCAAGAAGAAAATGTAGCCATTGATGCCATCTATCGACCACAAGTTAAAGATTGGCGATCCGTTGGATACCGACCGAGTTATAGGCAAAAGTTGGTGCAAAAATGAGAAAAATTTTACATTTTCTCAAACAGGGTAAGGAACTTGGTTCCTCGAATAACTTCTGGCACAGACATCTGAGGGCATGGCCGTCCAAGAATAAAATGTAGCCATTGATGCCATCTATCGACCACAGGTTAAAGATTGGCGATCCGTTGGATACCGACCGAGTTATAGGCAAAATTTGGTGCAAAAATGACCCTTAGTAAATTTTCATTTTTTTGAATTTTTTGATTTTTTCATTATTTTTTACTCTTTTTTTTATTTCAATCATTATTTGAGTGAAAAGAAACTCATTGCAACCAATTGGGATTAAAATAAAACAATTTCATTTTTTTTGCAAAATTTCTCAAAAAAAACGTAAGGGGTACCCCTTATGAAATTTTCGAGTTGAAAATTTTTTGAAATTTTTTTTTCGATTTTTTATTCTTTTTTTAGTTTAAAGCATTATTTGAGTGAAAAGAAACATATTGCAACAAATTCCCATTAAAATATATCACATTTTTCAATTTTGCTAAATTGTTCAGAAACAGGGTAAGGAACTTGGTTCCCTGAATAACTTCTGGCACAGACATCTGACGGTATGGCCGTCCAAGAAGAAAATGTAGCCATTGATGCCATCTATCGACCACAAGTTAAAGATTGGCGATCCGTTGGATACCGACCGAGTTATAGGCAAAAGTTGATGCAAAAATGAGAAAAATTTTACATTTTCTCAAACAGGGTAAGGAACTTGGTTCCTCGAATAACTTCTGGCACAGACATCTGAGGGCATGGCCGTCCAAGAATAAAATGTAGCCATTGATGCCATCTATCGACCACAGGTTAAAGATTGGCGATCCGTTGGATACCGACCGAGTTATAGGCAAAATTTGGTGCAAAAATGACCCTTAGTAAATTTTCATTTTTTTGAATTTTTTGATTTTTTCATTATTTTTTACTCTTTTTTTTATTTCAATCATTATTTGAGTGAAAAGAAACTCATTGCAACCAATTGGGATTAAAATAAAACAATTTCATTTTTTTTGCTAAATTTCTCAAAAAAAACGTAAGGGGTACCCCTTATGAAATTTTCGAGTTGAAAATTTTTTGAAATTTTTTTTTCGATTTTTTATTCTTTTTTTAGTTTAAAGCATTATTTGAGTGAAAAGAAACATATTGCAACAAATTCCCATTAAAATATATCACATTTTTCAATTTTGCTAAATTGTTCAGAAACAGGGTAAGGAACTTGGTTCCCTGAATAACTTCTGGCACAGACATCTGACGGTATGGCCGTCCAAGAAGAAAATGTAGCCATTGATGCCATCTATCGACCACAAGTTAAAGATTGGCGATCCGTTGGATACCGACCGAGTTATAGGCAAAAGTTGGTGCAAAAATGAGAAAAATTTTACATTTTCTCAAACAGGGTAAGGAACTTGGTTCCTCGAATAACTTCTGGCACAGACATCTGAGGGCATGGCCGTCCAAGAATAAAATGTAGCCATTGATGCCATCTATCGACCACAGGTTAAAGATTGGCGATCCGTTGGATACCGACCGAGTTATAGGCAAAATTTGGTGCAAAAATGACCCTTAGTAAATTTTCATTTTTTTGAATTTTTTGATTTTTTCATTATTTTTCACTCTTTTTTTTATTTCAATCATTATTTGAGTGAAAAGAAACTCATTGCAACCAATTGGGATTAAAATAAAACAATTTCATTTTTTTTGCAAAATTTCTCAAAAAAAACGTAAGGGGTACCCCTTATGAAATTTTCGAGTTGAAAATTTTTTGAAATTTTTTTTTCGATTTTTTATTCTTTTTTTAGTTTAAAGCATTATTTGAGTGAAAAGAAACATATTGCAACAAATTCCCATTAAAATATATCACATTTTTCAATTTTGCTAAATTGTTCAGAAACAGGGTAAGGAACTTGGTTCCCTGAATAACTTCTGGCACAGACATCTGACGGTATGGCCGTCCAAGAAGAAAATGTAGCCATTGATGCCATCTATCGACCACAAGTTAAAGATTGGCGATCCGTTGGATACCGACCGAGTTATAGGCAAAAGTTGGTGCAAAAATGAGAAAAATTTTACATTTTCTCAAACAGGGTAAGGAACTTGGTTCCTCGAATAACTTCTGGCACAGACATCTGAGGGCATGGCCGTCCAAGAATAAAATGTAGCCATTGATGCCATCTATCGACCACAGGTTAAAGATTGGCGATCCGTTGGATACAGACCGAGTTATAGGCAAAATTTGGTGCAAAAATGACCCTTAGTAAATTTTCATTTTTTGGAATTTTTTGATTTTTTCATTATTTTTCACTCTTTTTTTTATTTCAATCATTATTTGAGTGAAAAGAAACTCATTGCAACCAATTGGGATTAAAATAAAACAATTTCATTTTTTTTGCAAAATTTCTCAAAAAAAACGTAAGGGGTACCCCTTATGAAATTTTCGAGTTGAAAATTTTTTGAAATTTTTTTTTCGATTTTTGATTCTTTTTTTAGTTTAAAGCATTATTTGAGTGAAAAGAAACATATTGCAACAAATTCCCATTAAAATATATCACATTTTTCAATTTTGCTAAATTGTTCAGAAACAGGGTAAGGAACTTGGTTCCCTGAATAACTTCTGGCACAGACATCTGACGGTATGGCCGTCCAAGAAGAAAATGTAGCCATTGATGCCATCTATCGACCACAAGTTAAAGATTGGCGATCCGTTGAATACCGACCGAGTTATAGGCAAAAGTTGGTGCAAAAATGAGAAAAATTTTACATTTTCTCAAACAGGGTAAGGAACTTGGTTCCTCGAAAATCTTCTGGCACAGACATCTGAGGGCATGGCCGTCCAAGAATAAAATGTAGCCATTGATGCCATCTATCGACCACAGGTTAAAGATTGGCGATCCGTTGGATACCGACCGAGTTATAGGCAAAATTTGGTGCAAAAATGACCCTTAGTAAATTTTCATTTTTTTGAATTTTTTGATTTTTTCATTATTTTTTACTCTTTTTTTTATTTCAATCATTATTTGAGTGAAAAGAAACTCATTGCAACCAATTGGGATTAAAATAAAACAATTTCATTTTTTTTGCAAAATTTCTCAAAAAAAACGTAAGGGGTACCCCTTATGAAATTTTCGAGTTGAAAATTTTTTGAAATTTTTTTTTCGATTTTTTATTCTTTTTTTAGTTTAAAGCATTATTTGAGTGAAAAGAAACTTATTGCAACAAATTCCCATTAAAATATATCACATTTTTCAATTTTGCTAAATTGTTCAGAAACAGGGTAAGGAACTTGGTTCCCTGAATAACTTCTGGCACAGACATCTGACGGTATGGCCGTCCAAGAAGAAAATGTAGCCATTGATGCCATCTATCGACCACAAGTTAAAGATTGGCAATCCGTTGGATACCGACCGAGTTATAGGCAAAAGTTGGTGCAAAAATGAGAAAAATTTTACATTTTCTCAAACAGGGTAAGGAACTTGGTTCCTCGAATAACTTCTGGCACAGACATCTGAGGGCATGGTCGTCCAAGAAGAAAATGTAGCCATTGATGCCATCTATCGACCACAAGTTAAAGATTGGCGATCCGTTGGATACCGACCGAGTTATAGGCAAAAGTTGATGCAAAAATGAGAAAAATTTTACATTTTCTCAAACAGGGTAAGGAACTTGGTTCCTCGAATAACTTCTGGCACAGACATCTGAGGGCATGGCCGTCCAAGAATAAAATGTAGCCATTGATGCCATCTATCGACCACAGGTTAAAGATTGGCGATCCGTTGGATACCGACCGAGTTATAGGCAAAATTTGGTGCAAAAATGACCCTTAGTAAATTTTCATTTTTTTGAATTTTTTGATTTTTTCATTATTTTTTACTCTTTTTTTTATTTCAATCATTATTTGAGTGAAAAGAAACTCATTGCAACCAATTGGGATTAAAATAAAACAATTTCATTTTTTTTGCAAAATTTCTCAAAAAAAACGTAAGGGGTACCCCTTATGAAATTTTCGAGTTGAAAATTTTTTGAAATTTTTTTTTCGATTTTTTATTCTTTTTTTAGTTTAAAGCATTATTTGAGTGAAAAGAAACATATTGCAACAAATTCCCATTAAAATATATCACATTTTTCAATTTTGCTAAATTGTTCAGAAACAGGGTAAGGAACTTGGTTCCCTGAATAACTTCTGGCACAGACATCTGACGGTATGGCCGTCCAAGAAGAAAATGTAGCCATTGATGCCATCTATCGACCACAAGTTAAAGATTGGCGATCCGTTGGATACCGACCGAGTTATAGGCAAAAGTTGGTGCAAAAATGAGAAAAATTTTACATTTTCTCAAACAGGGTAAGGAACTTGGTTCCTCGAATAACTTCTGGCACAGACATCTGAGGGCATGGCCGTCCAAGAATAAAATGTAGCCATTGATGCCATCTATCGACCACAGGTTAAAGATTGGCGATCCGTTGGATACAGACCGAGTTATAGGCAAAATTTGGTGCAAAAATGACCCTTAGTAAATTTTCATTTTTTTGAATTTTTTTATTTTTTCATTATTTTTCACTCTTTTTTTTATTTCAATCATTATTTGAGTGAAAAGAAACTCATTGCAACCAATTGGGATTAAAATAAAACAATTTCATTTTTTTTGCAAAATTTCTCAAAAAAAACGTAAGGGGTACCCCTTATGAAATTTTCGAGTTGAAAATTTTTTGAAATTTTTTTTTCGATTTTTTATTCTTTTTTTAGTTTAAAGCATTATTTGAGTGAAAAGAAACATATTGCAACAAATTCCCATTAAAATATATCACATTTTTCAATTTTGCTAAATTGTTCAGAAACAGGGTAAGGAACTTGGTTCCCTGAATAACTTCTGGCACAGACATCTGACGGTATGGCCGTCCAAGAAGAAAATGTAGCCATTGATGCCATCTATCGACCACAAGTTAAAGATTGGCGATCCGTTGGATACCGACCGAGTTATAGGCAAAAGTTGGTGCAAAAATGAGAAAAATTTTACATTTTCTCAAACAGGGTAAGGAACTTGGTTCCTCGAATAACTTCTGGCACAGACATCTGAGGGCATGGTCGTCCAAGAAGAAAATGTAGCCATTGATGCCATCTATCGACCACAAGTTAAAGATTGGCGATCCGTTGGATACCGACCGAGTTATAGGCAAAAGTTGGTGCAAAAATGAAAAAAATTTTACATTTTCTCAAACAGGGTAAGGAACTTGGTTCCCTGAATAACTTCTGGCACAGACATCTGACGGTATGGCCGTCCAAGAAGAAAATGTAGCCATTGGTGCCATCTATCGACCACAAGTTAAAGATTGGCGATCCGTTGAATACCGACCGAGTTATAGGCAAAAGTTGGTGCAAAAATGAGAAAAATTTTACATTTTCTCAAACAGGGTAAGGAACTTGGTTCCTCGAATAACTTCTGGCACAGACATCTGAGGGCATGGCCGTCCAAGAATAAAATGTAGCCATTGATGCCATCTATCGACCACAGGTTAAAGATTTACGATCCGTTGGATACCGACCGAGTTATAGGCAAAATTTGGTGCAAAAATGACCCTTAGTAAATTTTCATTTTTTTGAATTTTTTGATTTTTTCATTATTTTTCACTCTTTTTTTTATTTCAATCATTATTTGAGTGAAAAGAAACTCATTGCAACCAATTGGGATTAAAATAAAACAATTTCATTTTTTTTGCAAAATTTCTCAAAAAAAACGTAAGGGGTACCCCTTATGAAATTTTCGAGTTGAAAATTTATTGAAATTTTTTTTTCGATTTTTTATTCTTTTTTTAGTTTAAAGCATTATTTGAGTGAAAAGAAACATATTGCAACAAATTCCCATTAAAATATATCACATTTTTCAATTTTGCTAAATTGTTCAGAAACAGGGTAAGGAACTTGGTTCCCTGAATAACTTCTGGCACAGACATCTGACGGTATGGCCGTCCAAGAAGAAAATGTAGCCATTGGTGCCATCTATCGACCACAAGTTAAAGATTGGCGATCCGTTGAATACCGACCGAGTTATAGGCAAAAGTTGGTGCAAAAATGAGAAAAATTTTACATTTTCTCAAACAGGGTAAGGAACTTGGTTCCCTGAATAACTTCTGGCACAGACATCTGACGGTATGGCCGTCCAAGAAGAAAATGTAGCCATTGATGCCATCTATCGACCACAAGTTAAAGATTGGCGATCCGTTGGATACCGACCGAGTTATAGGCAAAAGTTGGTGCAAAAATGAGAAAAATTTTACATTTTCTCAAACAGGGTAAGGAACTTGGTTCCTCGAATAACTTCTGGCACAGACATCTGAGGGCATGGCCGTCCAAGAATAAAATGTAGCCATTGATGCCATCTATCGACCACAGGTTAAAGATTGGCGATCCGTTGGATACAGACCGAGTTATAGGCAAAATTTGGTGCAAAAATGACCCTTAGTAAATTTTCATTTTTTTGAATTTTTTTATTTTTTCATTATTTTTCACTCTTTTTTTTATTTCAATCATTATTTGAGTGAAAAGAAACTCATTGCAACCAATTGGGATTAAAATAAAACAATTTCATTTTTTTTGCAAAATTTCTCAAAAAAAACGTAAGGGGTACCCCTTATGAAATTTTCGAGTTGAAAATTTTTTGAAATTTTTTTTTCGATTTTTTATTCTTTTTTTAGTTTAAAGCATTATTTGAGTGAAAAGAAACATATTGCAACAAATTCCCATTAAAATATATCACATTTTTCAATTTTGCTAAATTGTTCAGAAACAGGGTAAGGAACTTGGTTCCCTGAATAACTTCTGGCACAGACATCTGACGGTATGGCCGTCCAAGAAGAAAATGTAGCCATTGGTGCCATCTATCGACCACAAGTTAAAGATTGGCGATCCGTTGAATACCGACCGAGTTATAGGCAAAAGTTGGTGCAAAAATGAGAAAAATTTTACATTTTCTCAAACAGGGTAAGGAACTTGGTTCCTCGAATAACTTCTGGCACAGACATCTGAGGGCATGGCCGTCCAAGAATAAAATGTAGCCATTGATGCCATCTATCGACCACAGGTTAAAGATTGACGATCCGTTGGATACCGACCGAGTTATAGGCAAAATTTGGTGCAAAAATGACCCTTAGTAAATTTTCATTTTTTTGAATTTTTTGATTTTTTCATTATTTTTCACTCTTTTTTTTATTTCAATCATTATTTGAGTGAAAAGAAACTCATTGCAACCAATTGGGATTAAAATAAAACAATTTCATTTTTTTTGCAAAATTTCTCAAAAAAAACGTAAGGGGTACCCCTTATGAAATTTTCGAGTTGAAAATTTTTTGAAATTTTTTTTTCGATTTTTTATTCTTTTTTTAGTTTAAAGCATTATTTGAGTGAAAAGAAACATATTGCAACAAATTCCCATTAAAATATATCACATTTTTCAATTTTGCTAAATTGTTCAGAAACAGGGTAAGGAACTTGGTTCCCTGAATAACTTCTGGCACAGACATCTGACGGTATGGCCGTCCAAGAAGAAAATGTAGCCATTGATGCCATCTATCGACCACAAGTTAAAGATTGGCGATCCGTTGGATACCGACCGAGTTATAGGCAAAAGTTGGTGCAAAAATGAGAAAAATTTTACATTTTCTCAAACAGGGTAAGGAACTTGGTTCCTCGAATAACTTCTGGCACAGACATCTGAGGGCATGGTCGTCCAAGAAGAAAATGTAGCCATTGATGCCATCTATCGACCACAGGTTAAAGATTGGCGATCCGTTGGATACCGACCGAGTTATAGGCAAGATTTGGTGCAAAAATGACCCTTAGTAAATTTTCATTTTTTTGAATTTTTTGATTTTTTCATTATTTTTCACTCTTTTATTTATTTCAATCATTATTTGAGTGAAAAGAAACTCATTGCAACCAATTGGGATTAAAATAAAACAATTTCATTTTTTTTTGCAAAATTTCTCAAAAAAAACGTAAGGGGTACCCCTTATGAAATTTTCGAGTTGAAAATTTTTTGAAATTTTTTTTTCGATTTTTTATTCTTTTTTTAGTTTAAAGCATTATTTGAGTGAAAAGAAACTTATTGCAACAAATTCCCATTAAAATATATCACATTTTTCAATTTTGCTAAATTGTTCAGAAACAGGGTAAGGAACTTGGTTCCCTGAATAACTTCTGGCACAGACATCTGACGGTATGGCCGTCCAAGAAGAAAATGTAGCCATTGATGCCATCTATCGACCACAAGTTAAAGATTGGCGATCCGTTGGATACCGACCGAGTTATAGGCAAAAGTTGGTGCAAAAATGAGAAAAATTTTACATTTTCTCAAACAGGGTAAGGAACTTGGTTCCTCGAATAACTTCTGGCACAGACATCTGAGGGCATGGTCGTCCAAGAAGAAAATGTAGCCATTGATGCCATCTATCGACCACAGGTTAAAGATTGGCGATCCGTTGGATACCGACCGAGTTATAGGCAAGATTTGGTGCAAAAATGACCCTTAGTAAATTTTCAAATTTTTATAATTTACTTATTTTTTATAATTTTTTATTATTTTTCTGTTTAAAACATTATTTGAGTGAAAAGAAACTTATTGCAACCAATTGGCATTAAAAAAAATGAAATTAATTTTTTTTGTAAAATTTCTCAAAAAATCGTAAGGGGTAAGCCTTATGAAATTTTCGAGTTAAAAATTTTTTAGAATTTTTTTTCGATTTTTTATTCTTTTTTTAATGCAAAGCATTATTTTAGTGAAAAGAAACTTATTGCAACCAATTCGCATTGAAAAATATCAATTTATAAAATTTTTGATAAATTTCCCAAAGAAAAGATAAAATAGATAAATAGAGAAGAAAAGCCACCGTGAGATCAAGGATCGTATGTTATAGAGTGAAGCGAGCCCACTTTAGAGTAGCAAATTCAAACAAAACACTTACATTCGGTCTGCTTCAGTGAGGTCACCTGTTTCTCACACAATTCCAGCTGTGTGCAGATCGCTTGGGGTGGCAAGGTTTGCAAAAATTTAATAATAAACTCGCCATACTGATCAATCAGTTTGTCACACTGCTTGGTAATGGTGCTTGGCATTTTGTTACAGACGGTGCGGACCGCATTCTCAATTTCTGCACGCGTTTTCTTGTTCGTCAGTTCCGATTCGATCTTCACTATGACAAACTCGCAAATCGCACACTGGGGTGGTTGATTTTTTTCCACCTCGCGGGCAACATCGCTTGCGGATAGTAGCATATCCTTTGTCGGTTCCATTACGGCCGGTTCCACAACGTAATCGAGCAGTGCCTCATCAACATCCACTGTGAAAACGAGGAAAAAACGAAATAAAATTAAGTATTAGAGCAAAAAAAAATAATTACAGTAAAACGTTGATTATCCGGGGGCGGATTAACCGTGCGCCGCAAATTGAAAACCGTTCAACCGTGGTGAACATTTGTACTGATGTCAAGTTGGTTAAAATTATGAAAATCGTCACCAAACGATACATTTGAAATGATTTTTCTTTAGGTTCTAAATTTTAATTGTTATTTGATAATAATTTGCTTGATCCAGAATCATTTTAAGCATCAAAAGGACTACCATAGTATAGTATATAGATACTATATACGTTTTATCTAGATATATTTAAGGGAATATTATCCGTGGAAATCGAATAACCGGCATCAGGCCGGTCCCCGAGCACCCCGGATAATCGACGTACTACTGTATAAGCAAAAACGAAAATCTACTCACGCTCATCGTTGAACTCTTTCGGGATACAGAATCCAAGCGTGTTGCAAATTTCCTTCGGCGACAACTGTTTCATCAACAGATCGACAATCTGGTCGCTGTGCTGATCGATGTATTTTTCACATTTCGTACGATACTGACGCAGCCGATCGCAAGCATGTTCCAGTGCTTCCTTGATTTGTTCCTTGCTTTTTTTGTTTTTCACACGCTTTTCGACCGCCTTTACCATTTCCTCGCACACCAAACATTCGGGCGTGCTGTTCATCGGTGTGTGATCGACAGTGATCTGCCCGTTGACAGTAATGTCGGGTATTTCGTTCGTTTCGATATCACCGGACGGACCGGCAGGGACCGCCGCCGGTACGATCGATGGTCGGTGACCCAATCCGGACGTGCGCTTCTCATAGTCAAGTTCCATGCCGAGCAGGCTAAGATCCGGGCGCTGATCAACGCACAGCTTCAGGAAGACACAGATCTCCTGGGGCGTGAAATCAGATGCCAACATTTCCACCAGCTCCGCCGTGTACGTGTCCACGAAATCATTACACTCGAGCCGCAGCTTCGGTGACAGATGTGTGCAAAGTTTGCTGAGCGCACTCTTGATATTATCCTTGGAGCGATCGGTTTTCACCGACTCTTCCAGCTGGCTAACGGCAAACAGACAGAGCGGGCAGGTCGGCTTATCGTTGCCCGCCTGTGCCTCAATCGTCACCTCAACCTGACCCGGCGCAAAGATCTCCACATCCTCGTTGGCGGACGGACACATCTTCATCGTCGGGCAGATTTGACGTGGATCCATCGATTGGATTAGCAGCGCAATCACCGCATCACCATAAACGTCCACAAAGTTGTGACACTCGCCACGAATCGAAGCCGGCAGCCGGTTGCAGGTAGTACCAACCACCTCCTTAATCTCATCCTCGTTTGCCGGTTCGCTTAATGCTTCCTGTACGAAGTGCATGAAGTATTCGCAAAGCGTGCAGAATTTACCATTCTCCACCAACTTGAGGGCGCTTGGTGCACCCATGACACGGTCAATCGGTAGCTGGGCCTGCTGTATCTCCATCGCTGACAGGACGGGTTCGTTCTCACCCAGCAGCGGACGGCGATACGGTTTAGCTGTTTGACGCTGCTCATGCTGAGCTGCTACCGCAACCGGTAGCAACGGCATGATAGGACCGCTGCTAATCACACCATCCCCTTTCGGGCAAACGCCAATCATGAAGCATGCATCGTTACTGTTAAGATTGTGCACCAGCGTTTCGTAGATTTCCCGATAGTACTGCTCCACCAGATTGTTGCATTCGTCGGCAAAAGTTTTCGTTTGCTTGCAGAGACCCTCCAGCACCTGCTTAAACTCGAGCTCGGTCGTGTTGGCGATCAGTACATCGCGCAGATGATCTACCAGCTGCTCGCACAGCTTGCACGGCACATCATCGCCAGCGACCGGCAGCACACCGACACCACCCATCGGCCGTATCTCAATCAGCTCCTCGTGCGTGTGGAACTTGGCCGAACAAACGCCACTAAGGTGACAGACGGCGTCCGCTTTCAGATTGCGATCCAGATGGTCGTACAGCTCACCGAAGTACGTAAGCACCAGGCTCGAGCAAGCGTCCGAATAAGATGACATTTGGCCACAGACACGCAGGAAACCTTCCAGCACGCTATCCCGATCAGCCGACCGGAAGCGACGTTCGATTTGACCAGCGATTGAGTTACATTCCCCACAGCTAAACGCATCATCGCTGGCCGCTTCTAGTTCGGTCGATGGTGCATCGTCCTCCACGTCGGATTCCAGCATCGGCTTCGTGGCAGGCATTTCAGCCAACAGCTTATCGATAGCAGCATTATTACACAACCCAGCCACGCTACATACGACGTTCGGATTCATCTGGGAAGCGAGTGCCTCTACCAGCTCCGGGATAAAATCATCCGCCAGCTTGCAGCATTCCTTTTTCACCACCTTCACCGGTATCAGCTTGCAGGAACCTTCGAAAACCGCTTTCAGGTCCGATTGGGTTTCGTTGCTTTCCAACTGATCCCGTGCCTGCTTTACCATATCCAAGCAGATGTTGCAGATTTCATCATTATCCACTGGATAATGTTGCTTCTCCCATACAGTTTGGATGCAATGCGTTACCGCTCCACAGGTCTTAGCGTTTCTAACAATGTGACAAAGATAAAAGAAATATAAAAATGAGAATTTAAGCAGCAAGAAAGAAAATGTTGAAGAAAATCATTTATAACAAAATAATAAAAACTGATTTGTTGCACAAGGAATAATTTTAAAAATAGTTTACCCTTCAGCAAATAACAAAAACCAAAACTACTGAACTAAAAATTTATTTTTTCTTCTTCGTTGTTAAAGTTTGTTTGAAGTATTCTGCTTTGATATATCACAATGCTAACTGCAATGCAATAGGCAATAAAAAATTCCTGTTCTTTTGAGTAACAAGCAATGAATCATATTCATTTTAGTTATTAATAACACCGCTTACCTCACTGGACAAAACGAAAAAAAAAACAATTCCACCCAAGTAAACAAGTCGAGTGCCAATTTTCTTTACCCGTTTAAGAAACAATAACAAATAAAAAAAAGCTATACTCACAACTCGGGGCACATGGAACTAACTTTAGTGCAAAACATTTGCTAATGAAAAGTGGTTGTTTTCCCACGATTTCGTTGATAGAAAAACGGATTAAAATTATGCTTTCCCAGCAATGTGATTATTCTGGGCAAAATGTCTATTGTTCCGGAAAAATCATTCTCATCGCGCATTGGTGTGTAAGTGAACATTGATTGGTTTAAACCTGTTTGTTAAATATGGCTTTAAATGTGATAAAAATTGGCTAACTAGCAAAAAATTACCTAAAATTTATTATCAGTGGTAAAAATATTACTTTACAATATTTACGGTTCAACCAATTCGCAATAAAATAAATCAATTTATAAAATTTTGTTAAATTTTCCAAAAAAAAAGGTAAGACTATAGCCTTACGAAATTTTCAAATTTCTTTAGAATTTTTATTTTTTGTAAATTTTTTATTTTTTTTATTTAAAACATTATTTGAGTGAAAAGAAACTTATTTCTACCAATTGGCATTAAAATAAATCAATTTAATTTTTTTTGCAAAATTTCCCAAAAAAATCGTAAGGGGTAAGCCTTATGAAATTTTCGAGTTGAAAATTTTTTTGAAATTTTTTTCTGATTTTTTACTCTTTTTTTTATTTAAAGCACTATTTAAGTGAAAAGAAACTTATTGCAACAAATTCCCATCAAAATATATCACATTTAAAATTTTTGCTACATTGGTCAAAAATGAGGAAAATTTTACATTTTCTCAAACAGGGTAAGGAACTTGGTTCCTCGAATAACTTCTGGCACAGACATCTGAGGGCATGGCCGTCCAAGAAGAAAATGTAGCCATTGGTCCCATCTATCGACCACAGGTTAAAGATTGGCGATCCGTGAGATACCGACCGAGTTATAGGCAAAAATGGTCCAAAAATGAGGAAATTTTACATTTTCTCAAACAGGGTAAGGAACTTGGTTCCTCGAATAACTTCTGGCACAGACATCTGAGGGCATGGCCGTCCAAGAAGAAAATGTAGCCATTGGTGCCATCTATCGACCACAGGTTAAAGATTGGCGATCCTTTGGATACCGACTGAGTTATAGGCAAAAGTTGGTGCAAAAATGAGCCTTATGAAATTTTCAAATTTTTATAATTTGCTTATTTTTTATAATTTTTCATTATTTTTCTGTTTAAAACATTATTTGAGTGAAAAGAAACTTATTGCAACCAATTGGCATTAAAATAAAACAATTTATTTTTTTTTTGCAAAATTTCCCAAAAAAATCGTAAGGGGTATGCCTTATGAAATTTTCGAGTTAAAATTTTTTTTTTTATTTTTTTCTGATTTTTTATTCTCTTTTTAATTTAAAGCACTATTTAAGTGAAAAGAAACTTATTGCAACAAATTCCCATTAAAATATATCACATTTAAAAATTTTGCTACATTGCTCAAAAATGAGGAAAATTTTACATTTTCTCAAACAGGGTAAGGAACTTGGTTCCTCGAATAACTTCTGGCACAGACATCTGAGGGCATGGCCGTCCAAGAAGAAAATGCAGCCATTGGTGCCATCTATCGACCACAGGTTGAAGATTGGCGATCCGTTGGATACCGACCGAGTTATTAAAAAATTGGATAACTAGCAAAAAATTGCCTAAAACTTATTATTAATTGTAAAAAATAATACTTTACATTATTTACAATGTTCTGCCCTCTTGCGTGAGCTTTTTTTTCAAACAAAATGTATTCCGGTTTGAAGTAAACAATATAACTGTAGCTTATCTGCTGTACATGAACCGTTATGAAACTATTTTTTGCCATTTGTAACAAACAAAGCTAATCCACAACAAGATTGTGTAAGAGAGATTCAAATGAGTCATCAACAGAAAAGCATTTTTCTATTAACGTTATACTCAGAAAATTAATTCCACAACGCTAATGGCGGCGATAACGAATTGGCGGCGGTGCCCGTTCCTAATCAGCAAGAAAACATTTTAAGACGGAAATTCTAATTTAATCAAGCTAGGCTATAACTAACTTATCACAACTTATTTCACAGATCAATCATGTATGACATTAAGAAAACTTAATGGGTGTAAAAATGTTATAGGCTCTAATTAATTTTATTCTCTTCTTAATCTTCCCTTGTTCCCAGTGAATATTAATATATTATTCTTCAATGCGGGTTTTCTAAATTACGCATCGTTCGATAGGGGGAAAAAACGGGTCCCAACTTATACCATTGAAAGCACTTGGGTACTTCGACTCGGTTAAGTTTTAGTTGATTACATACAGAATCCTTCGTAATTGAATTAGTAAACTAAGTTGCCAGTCAAGTGCGCTGGGGTGTATTGCGCCATAATGTTTGGTTTGTTTTTTTGTATATTATCAATTTCTTACGGTCACAACAACCTTGAACAGGGTTCTATTTTTCTAGCCTATTCTTCTATTTGTATTATTCACTTTTTACGTCACACCCTAGAGTCACGTAACATAAAAACTAATCCAATTCGTACTTACATCCAAGTAGTTTTACAGCATCTGACTGTATGGATCAAGTGTTTTTGAATTGTTAGGGTAAGGTAAAATGTTTCACCTAAAACACAACAAATTGTAGATTCGAATAGAATCGAACTTCATCTAAAAGATGTCATTAATCTCATTGATTAAACTGTTACAATATTAACAAATCTTGTAATCCAGTATAAAAGGCATACAAGACACCCCCAAGCAACCCGAAACCCAAATAACAAAAATTAATATACAGAAAAAACATTCAAAAAAAAAATCTAATACTTAACTTAATATTTTCTACTTTCTTCCTTAGAGCATGAACGTACGCAAATCAAATCGACAATGTCTAGCAAGAATGAGTCAGAAAGTGCAAGAGCAAGTGCAGCAAGATAATTTTTGTTGATGACCCGTCATTGGCCATGATGGCTAAAACTGTCGAGGTTCGCACTGATTGATACCGATGAGGGTATACATATTTTAAGGACAACAAAGGCACAAACGAATAAACAACAGAGACTCCTACTAGAGTGCGGGTCTCCGCCGTATTCGTGTTCTATGCCGCTTTTCAGCTTCAGTTCTTTTTGACGAGAAGAAACATTTTAACCTTCGTCAACTTGCCGATAACCTTCCCCCTCTCTCTCTCTCATCGTTAAGGAACGTCGACAGCAAGATCATTGGAAGTCATGTATGCGTCATCATCCTTACTACCATAATTTCCATCATTGGCGTTAGGGGGAAAAGCGAGAAGAAATCAAATGAGGACACAAGTTTACGAAGCCTGCGAAAACATCACAAAGAACCCTCTCAAGGCAAATAAAACACAGCAGCAGTTTGTTGTGCCTTTTTTTTTTGTTGTTTTGTCGTTGCTCGATTTCTTATCACTTAGCACCTCATTCGTAATGCCGAATGAGAATGTACCAGCGCGATAGTCGTGATCAGTTCATACATTCCTTCATGTTAGGGAACCGTAACGATTGATATGGTTAGTGTACTGTTCTCCTTTGGAACTAATTCCAACTATTTGCACATAATCAGCGGAACTTGAGTTTCGCTATTATGCTAAGAACATGATGCGAAATGCTCACTGAAATAAACAATAATCTCAAATTATTCATGGTACATGTTAGAAGAAAATGCTTTTCTCCTGTGCGAAACGTTTCATATTACAAACTGCATATTATCAACAATACATAAAGTCCTCTGGGAACTCTTTCCTGTTACAGCGCATTGAACCTTAATCTCGAATTAGTCAGGGTACATGTTTAGAACTGCATATTATCAACAAAACATAAATATAAAGTCCTCTGGAAACTCTAGTCTGCTAACGCGCAAAATACTTCTTTGTGCAGAGACTTATCGCTTACCTGATATCCGAACACCAATAAGACGGGCCCCAAGTGCATTCTTTCGCACCCAACAACCGCTTGTTGCTTGATGAGTTGCTTGTTTGTTTGACTGGTGAGCTGAGCACGGTGGACAAGGCTAACGATTGATCGCAAACCGTGCCAAGTATGGAAAGAGAAAGAGAAAAAAATAAGTTAATATTTCATGATCTAAGAATGTTTATTGCGTTTCCATTTCCCCAGATGTTTGTCCAATTTTTGGCACCCAATCAACAGGACTGCATTGTTAGGGGGTGCATATTTGTTATCAGAGAGTAGTTATTATTTGCATTAGGGTTGAGAAATGTGTTAACCTTCGTTTCAATGACCACCTACGTGCGTTTTGCACTTTTAATTTCTAATAACATTTTTTTATAATGGAACTATTGGCTTGACACGTTAGAAATGTCTAGAAAAACATGTTTTCGATCACAAAATCAGATCTTTGATTTAAGTTAAAGATCCTTT
The DNA here is from genome assembly GCF_943734845.2 of Anopheles funestus. Lineage (NCBI taxonomy): Eukaryota > Metazoa > Arthropoda > Insecta > Diptera > Culicidae > Anopheles > Anopheles funestus. The sequence continues at coordinate 6,516,481 of NC_064597.1, read as the reverse complement.
AAAGGGTTTCTAGGGTTTTCTAAGCCTTATATAGAATGCTTAACAAACACATGAAAGTGGTTATAGAAGGGAAGGTGTAAAAATGTAAGAAAGAATAAAAAGTTGAATTGAAATTAATAAAGGGAACAATATGAACAGTATGAAACAGCTTTACAATAAAATGGGAGTTAAAGCATCTTTAAGAATTCAAGAAAATCACATTTAAAAGTGAAAAAGTACAAAATTCAATAAAAATTGTATGACATACTCGGGTAAGTGGTTTTAAAAGTAAGGGCGTATTTTTGATCATTGAAACGAAAGATAAGAAATTCTGAAATACTTTAAAACACCGACAAGGAAAGTTAATGCATACTTAATAATTACGTTCGGGGTATAGTCGACATTTCGAGAACAATCCAACAAAACCATTTCCAGCAAATGTAGATGAATCATTGCATACCATAAAGGTGAATTAGCAAACGCTAATTTTGTTTTGGAACTGTCGATCAACAACTCGTGCAAATAAATGGGGAAAACAAAAAATCGTCGCTGCTGTGGCAACCATTTTGCTTCCGAAATCGTCACATTGTTCATCGTTTGCTGCGTCTTTGTTTTGGCTTACAACTTATCGATACAGGTGAAATGGCTTGCAATGTGTCAGCATATTCCAATGCATAATAGGAGTGAGCAGGACAGGTACACGGTTTACAGATGTTTGAAAATGATTATTTCCTGCTAAGACGCCATTTACCAATTACGAAAGGTATGATGGGAACGCATAACTTCGCGAGTTATGGATGCACAAGTACGTTTGTTTTCTGATTGTGGTACATTTTTTGAGTTTCCTTTAACAACAACCCTAACAAATATTATTGCACTTACCCAGCACTATAATGCCAACCAGTCCCAGCAGGCGTGATTTCATCATCACGGAAACTTCCTGCTACAGCGATACAGCAGCAACACTAATTACCTATTTCTAATGTTTGCAACACCAAATAAAACTAATGCTTTGGAAACTACAATGAAAAACTCAATTCAATTTTACACGACAGCCAACAATTTATGAGTCACAACGAAAACACAACTCCAAATTCGCACAAGCGTCCTTACTGTATGCAGGCACAAACACTTTTGATGCATCATTCAGTGCGTGAACACTGAAGAACTACAAGTGATGGCATACGACGGGTTGAATCAAAACATACGCGTTGCCGCCATTTTTCATTACAAACGTTTGACAGTTGCGCACTCAAATGTCACTGTTGTAGAGCGTATTATATCAGAAGCTGCTAAGCTGGATTTTTTGGAGGTAAATCGACCACTGGCCAATTTTTTGCTCTACAGCAAATCCTCCAGAAGTGCCTACGTTGTCCTCAAAAAAAATATCTTCTGTAGCGGACACTTTAGTATGGAAGGAATGTGATCTAACCTTTTGTTTTTCGCTAGCTGTCACTCGATGACCTTATTGTTGTCATTTCGGGAATTTGACAGTAGGAGTGTCAAACGCAATAGAACAAAAATAAATCACGTCGGAAGATTTGCCAATTTCCTACATCTAACCGAAATATTCTGGAATTTTGTGAATATTACTTTATTATATCATGATTTACGCGTTCCGAAATAGAATCTGTGCGGCTCGTGGTAAGTGTAATGCTTTTCATGTACATTTAACTATAGTGTTCTATGTAACTTATGTATAATATTGTCTCCGACAGCTTTTTTAGGTTATATAAACAAAGCCGCAGCAGTGCGAGCTGCAGCAAGTTTGCCACTTCCAAGGCACTACACAACCAGTGTCGATAATAATGCCCCAGTCCAGTTGAAGGAGAACCCATTTGCAAAGGAAAAAGTACAGTGCATTTTGTGCAAACATGGTATTAATCCGGATTTTAAAAATGTTCAACTATTGTCGCAGTTTCAAAGTCCCTACACAGGCCGTGTTTACGGTCGACACATAACCGGTTTGTGCCAAAACCGACACGAACAAGTTGAGCGGGAAATTATCAAAGCACAAAATGCTGGATTTATGCCTACGTACCATAAGGCGGTTGAATTCCTAAATGATCCAAAATTGTTCGATCCCGAAAAGGCTATTCGTCCGCACAAATATTAATCAATGTTGGGCTGAACCAGTAAGGTAGGAATTCAATAAACTTGTATTAAAATAGTTAATGTATTAGATTACTTTACATATTCAGTACATCCGTATTGCTGGACTTGTCTTCTCATTTGGATTGCATGGTTTCATTTGAATATGCTACGTTCTTCGAATGAATCACGTGGTGTAAATCAATATTTACTAAAGAAAACGTCTAGTCCAATACTATTTTAAGTCTTATAAGACGAATTTAATCTACAGACAGCCAGTCATTACGCAAGGCAGACCAAAACAGATGATTGTTTTAGAATCACAATGAAAGAAAATAGAATAGAAGCATTCTGTTAAACAAATAATTTAAAATATGATATTATTTCCACGTAGGAATTGTCCATTAATAGCCTATGTGTTAGACACTCCGCAACTGATTAATTCTCGTGTCGTTTAAGTGTGGGAGATTTTAAACATAAACCGAATACATTGGAATGTTTCAATGAGGACAATGTTTTGCAATGAGGAATACTTTTTGTAATGGTTTTTCTCATACTTTGTCGTGCTGTCTTTACATTTTACTGCAAATCAAGCCACAAATCAAAATAGACTTGGACGGATAATATACAAACCTAAGGAGAAGATTGAAAGACAAATAAGATTCACCTATTCAATCATCGTTCATTTCATCCTACCTTCGTAGTGCCGTAATTAAAAAGGTACGACGGATAAACAATACATCACCTCACGGTTATTGTAACCTTTTTGTCGCACAGTTCAAAAAAGCATAAAGCACAACAACAAATATTTCCTTTGCACATTTGGGCAGTTCTCGCTGTTTCTTACCAAGCCCCGAAAAAATAACTAATTCAAATGCATTCAATATTTAAAGTGCATATATGACCCAAATGAAGGTTGAAAAGGTAGATCGATTTCGGAATTTCCTTTGCCTGCCTTCTGCTTCCTGCCTTTAGTGGTTTACTTCTTTTTGTATTCAGCAAGTGGAATTTGTGTATATAAGTCCATTAAAACAGAATAATCAACACTGTAGCTTTCCTTAATCGCATAACGGAAATAAAAAACCGGTTTTATACTTGCCTAAACTAGGCCCTTTTCTGTCGTCAAACTATGTTCTACACAAGTAGAGTAAGATATAAATTATACAAAAAAAACAATTCTAGTAGATGGTGAAATGTGTAATTTTGTTTAAGAAGTTCTGATATCATATTTGAAATATTGATTTCGTTGATTTTAAATGGTAAAAATATTTCTCTTTACACCTGTATCAATATTTCTAAACTTTTCGTTCTATCATTAATTATTCTTCAATGTTAAGTTTCTCATCAATTCCAACCGTAGCGGATTTCTGCTCCATTACATGTCATTGATCTTAGCCAGTAGGTAGGGTTCCATCCTATTATAATTAGAAGAATCCACAAATTTCTTTCGCATGGTATCACATGCTAATCGACATACACGCCCATTTGGAAAGGGCGAAGCTAACGCCCTCGGTAAAGTTTATGGTAAAAGGCGAAATGTAGTGTAACCGGTTTTCTTTTTTAAAGTGATAAACCAAATTCTGATTAAGGGAGAAGATGAATCCACACACTTGCACAGTGTAAAGGCGTTTTAGTGGGATTCTACAACCGTGGTTTAAAATATACGGTGGAATTAGTAAGCCTGTCTAACTCATTACCATATTATCTCTCTACCGATTGTGAATGTCGTGCCGACGAAAAATATGCAATGCTTCAGCTGTCGCATATTCTAGGTTATTTCCTGTGCGACGATCTCACGGATGCTTGGGTTACAAGATTTGATTTTTTTTGCTTGCTGTTTTGTGTAAATTACTGTCTTTTTTCTCTCTGCACAACAACGTTAAAAGCAGACAGCCGTTTTTTTTTTGGAATGGACGTTCCTCAGTTGACCTTCCTCAGACGAATCTCTCGAAACTTAGGTGTTAATCGTTAGTCCGACCTTAGCAGACAGATCTTTTTTAAATTTTGTTTATCTTACCGAGGCCAGCATGTAGAGCATGTAAGTTACAAAAGAAACATGAACGAAATACCCAAATCAACAACTAGGACACGAGAGTTCTTATCCTTTCCGGTTCTGCTCTTTATCCTTCTCAATGTTCTTCAAAATGACTTGAGTAGTCCATTAATATTATCGTGTGGATTCAAATTATATAATTTTTCGATAATATTTTCAACTGGAACGGTAACTACCTCCGCGGATATATCGTAATAGGGAGCTTTAAGCATGAAAAGTTGTTCCTATGACTATTCTACTACTATTCCGCACGAAATAACCTTAGACGAACCTGTTTTGAATGATTTTGGAAACCTTGAGTGCATCTGGTTGGAGAACTTTGTTTTATTTTTTTCCCCCTTTCTATTTCTTTTCTATTCGTTTTAGTGCCCAGTCTAAGTAATGCGTGCTTTTTAGTTCGTCACCCATTCTTCGTCATCGTCGTTATTGCTGGAGCGCGACTCACGAGGTCCCGGTATCGTACGATCGTTCATTCAGTGCGATCGTATCCACGCGGTCGGTCGCTCGTCAGTCGTGCTCGCGGTGCGCATTACGGTTGGTAGAGTTAGCGGAACACAATTGGTGCTAAACAGTGCAAATGTAATTAGCTTATTCGAAAAATTATTTAGTAAAGATACAACCAGAAATACAACCTCCTTCAATCAAGTGCATAAGATTTCCGTGACTGCCTGACTGATTCTACTGAGAAATAGAGAATTCTTCGCAATGCACACATTCTCCAATCATCCAATCGGGTTGCTACCGGTAGAGCAGAACTATGACCCGTCGAAACCTTCGATAGCGGAATTTTTTACTGGCCGTGACATCTTTGTCACCGGCGGCACGGGTTTCATGGGCAAGGTTTTAATCGAAAAGCTGCTGCGATCCTGTTCCGAGCTAAACAATATCTACATTCTGATACGCGAGAAGAAACAGAAATCTATCAAGGAGCGCATAGTGGAGATGCAACAGCTGCCGGTTTGTATTGCACGGAATTGATGCAATCGTGTAGGGAAATTTTAATATTTTGAGTCATTTATTTTTAAAATGTTTTTTTTCTAAATGTTTGTGCCTAGTTGTTCGATAAACTTCGCGAGGAGCAGCCGGAACTGCTGAACAAGATGGTACCGGTGCAAGGTGATGTTTCCCTTCTAGGGCTCGGCCTTTCCCAGACCGATATCGAGATGATGCGTAATGTGTCGGTCATCTTTCACGTTGCTGCTAGCGTACGATTCGACGATCCGCTCAAGACCGCAATATTGCTGAACACGCGCGGTACACGTGAGCTGGTCCGTTTTGCCGAACAATTGCCCGCGCTGCGTGTGCTAATGCACGTTTCCTCCACCTATTCGAACCCGGATCGATATGTGATTGAGGAAGAGGTATGTACCGTATGGCAGCCGTATCGGTTCTGGCCCAGGTGTAAGATCGATCTATTTTCCGCACAGGTTTATCCAGCTTATGCCGATTGGCGCGACACAATACGGATTGCGGAAACGTTCGACGAGCAGACGCTCGATGTGCTCGCACCGAAGTATATGGGTTTCCTGCCCAACACGTACGTGTTTACCAAAAGTCTTGCGGAACAGATTGTCAACGAGCATAAGGACCGGTTGCCAATGATTTTGTTCCGGCCATCGATTGTTATCTCGTCGATGAAAGACCCGATTCCGGGTTGGATGGATAACTTTAACGGTCCGGTTGGTTTGTTGGTTGGCTGTGGCATTGGCATATGCCGTACGATGTACTGCGATCCCAACAATATTGCCGACTTTACACCGGTTGACGTGTGCATCAAGGCAATGATCGTTGCAGCGTGGAAACGTGGCACCGAACCTGTGCCCAGGTGAGTGTTTTTTGTTTTTAATTTGAACGTCTCAAACATGCCGAGTAAGGGTAATTAGCCCCCCGATTAATAGATGCATCCCATTGATGCTACTGTTCTAACCTTATGTTCACGTTGTTTCCAATATCCATTGCGTAATCGTAGTTATGCACGGTGAGAAAGGTTAGGGTGGGAACCGTTTGGTGAAGCGATCAAATGGTTTCGAATTGAATAGTAACGAACTTAGTATCGTATTTTGCTCACAAAACACACATGCATCAATCCCCACCAGTTTGTGAGGAACTGAAAAGTGCAAATTAGTTGTATGACCTTCATTCAGACGAAATTAAATAAGCAGTCCCTTGAACTGCTACAATATCAAGGTCGCGTCTCAATCGCGTAGAGGATAGTTATAATTTAAGCATATGAAATTATTTGTTTTCTGCCTTAATTTGCGATGACCTTTTGCAAATCGCCCTGAAGCAGTTTTCCAGTAAACGCATATACTACCACAGTATTCTTTCGCAAAATTTTGAACCATAGTAACTACGCACATAATTCAATAAGACCACCGCCTGAATCTGCCCGCGCAGAAAATCAACAATTTTGATTGGCTGCCCAGTAACCTTGAATCTGATTTTTTGGTTGTTGATACTTGGTATGTTATTCGGTCAACGCAGCTACTCCTGCGTAACGAAAGCACAAAACAACACTAGATTAAACGAAGCTTTTTTCCTTTAAGCAAACAAGGGTCAGGCTGGTCAAGTGGCTAGACACGGTTTTTTTTTTTAGTTTGTGTTTCTTTGGAATTCCTTAAAAGCGACATTTGTTGTCGCTATGTAGGGTTAAACACGAATTATTAACGTCTTTTTCGGCAATATATATATTTTTTGTTTTTAGTACGATTTCAAATTTACACATTATAAACTTATAAATTTTAATTTAATTTAATTTACCATTCTATTTTGTTGTTTGTGTGTGTTTTAAACATCTTTTTACAGCAAATCTAATCAAGATCTTCCGATCTACAATTGCTGTATATCCAACTTGAGAAACTCTACCATGTCACAGATAGTGGAAATGGGACGTACCTTATCGGATGAGATTCCACTGGATAAATGCATTTGGGCTCCCGGTGGCGGTATAACACAAATACGTATTCACAACTTGATACGTGTGCTTCTGTATCATATACTGCCTGCTATATTAATCGATGGAATATTTCGTCTGATGGGTCAAAAGCCATTGTAAGTATGGTATCGTAAAGGAAAGTGTTGAATTCAAACCGAATAGTCCATTATTTCTTTAAAGCTTGGCGAAGTTACAAAGAAAAATCTACACAGCAAACGTAGCACTCGAGTATTTCATTCTGAATAATTGGGACTTCAAAAATGGCAACTTTATAAAGCTAGCATCGGAAATTAAACCGGAGGACAAGTACGAAACCTTTTTCTTCCCCCTTCATTTACCTTTGCCGAATTTGAATGAAATTCATGTTTTTATCTTCTCTTTCCAATTTACAGCAAAGACTTTTACTATCGGGACTTTATCGAGTTCGATGTAACGCTGTATTTCCGCAATTGCATTCTCGGTGCTCGGCGATACCTGCTAAAGGAGAAGGACGAAAATATTCCGAGAGCGCTTACACATCTTAAACGGATGAAGTTGTTGGATAAAATTTGCAAAACTATGATTGTGGCAGTCTTTCTTTACATCATTCTTATTCAGTTTGATATGCTAGGCATGATACTCTATCTGATTTCTTACAAACCATCGTATGGTTTAGATATCGATTGTAAATGAATAGCCTGCTCGTGCTTGGGCAGCTGAAGGAGTTTTCAATTATCACTGTAGGGTTCTGTGGTCAGTAAAGTTAATGGTAAAATAGCTCATGTATGAAGAAAATGTTAAATCATAATGTTTGTTTAGCAACGGTTTACAAATCGTGCCACTCTTTATCTTTTTTTTGAATAAAATGGGATTTGAATGGTACTGGAAGCAAAAAATTTGGCACAGAAAAATGTTCTCCTTCTGCACAGTAAAATGTCGATTATCCGAACCTAAATGCAATACCATTTTTTTAATAAATTACATAATTAATTTAAGACAATATAATCGCAGTGAAAGTAGATTGGTTCTTGACCCGTCCCGTAGTGCTGCACTTCAAAAGTCAACTCAACTTCAACCTAATAGATGTAAACGCACTTCGCACACATACGCACACACACATCAGCGGGAGCATTTGTTTTGGTTTGTTTTGTACACAGCTGTGGTTTAAATGTATGTAATAAATGCGTCATTTTCATCACACACGAAGTGTTGAGATGAAATTTGACGGTGATTTGTGTCCCAAAAAATCGTCAATACTATATTTGCTGTACTTCGTGTAACAAAAGCTAAGTCATACTACAAGGTTATCACGTTCCAGCAGCAGCCTCCCAATCGTAAAACTGATAACCCTCGTGGTAACCACGGTTTCGGCGGATGACTACCGTGATAGCCGGATTGGCGGTGTAGGGGACCCACTTGCCTGGGTGCGTAACGATGCAGTGCAGAAAACATCTGACAGCAGCGTAAGAAGGCCACGGCGCCACTCACGCAACCTTGTTACCGGCTTCCAGTATCGTGTGCGTCCCACTGCATAACTCCTTGAACTTGGTGGATAAAGGTGTACGACTGTGTTTGTGTGTGTAAAGGCGCCAAGAGCGAAAAAGAAGTTATCTCACGCAAACGATATTGAGCGATGGCCAGCGCACTGAGAGGATTTGTCTCGCTCGCACCGATATTCAGCGTGCGACGCCTGTCAACAATTGGACGAGTTGGGGCATCTTTGCAGGCACAACTGCCAAACCATTATTCTCCAGGAGCTTCCGTTACCGGTTTGCGGTTACACGAGCCTCGTGTCGCTAAAGTTAATTACGATCAGGCCAGATTTAGTTCCTCGTTGCCAAAATCTGCTCCTAAGGTAAGTAATCGTCCAAGTTTTGTCTAAATTGTAAAACTTTAGTTCTCAAGCTACAGAAGCGATTGAAAAAGTTCCCGAAGCTGTAGATAATTACATGTTTGCCAATCTTAGTGATCATGTTTGCAATCCCCGCAATAGCAGCTTGTCATATTCTTCAACATTTGCTCAACAAAATCTATCAACCACGAGAGAGATCTGCTCCCAACCTGTAATAAAAGGATATGGCTGGAATTTCACAACCGAAATCCTTCCTTCACGGAAAAAGGCCATTTGCAATAGAAAAGTACAGTATGATAGTTGAGTTTAGATGCTACGTAATTTCACATTGCTTTTTGCCAAGGATAAGTTTATAAATTTTGTTTACTTTTAGCTGTTTAATCAATGTTCCCTCACACATTAAAACATGCGATAAGAGCGATCGTCTAACTTCAAGTTCGCTGCTGCTTGTTGCCTACGAGTTTGTGCGTTGTTTCTTTTCTACGAGCAAACCAAAAAAAAACACTTTCTCGCATGTGGTAAACAACCCTAACCTCCATTCGGATTTCAATGCCTCATTTTCACTATACCGTAAAAGGAATTCTTCTACGTTACAGAACCGTGACGTCAAGTAAAAGGCGTGTTCTTGAAAGATTGTGACTGGTTACAGTCTACAGCGAATGCAGTAATCTTTGCCGCCTGACGACCAAATAATGATCGTGTTGGTGTACGGTAAAGATGCTGGTAGTCAGGGCACTCGCTATAATTCAAACATAGATAAGGGTACGATCATCGACGCCGCATCGAAAGATCCTCTTCACAACAAACGTATTATTGTTGTTTTAAGCTCCCCACATTACCATCCTGCAGCATCCAATGGAAATGGTTCCATCCAGCCCTATCATCCTTGTCATACTTCTTTTCTTTCTTTTCCACCACTCCCCCTCCCCGGGCTCAACGATTGCGCTTCGAACCAAGATCGTGATTTAATCAGATCACTTCATGCGTGTTTCGAATCGTAATGCGGAGTAGAGCTTATAAATTCTTCCGATGGTCTTCATCAATCAGTCAGTAGGATCGTATCTCACACTATACACCCATTTGCTGGGACTACGTTCGCATACGTTGTGCAATTAAGATCATTTAACAGTTTCATTTATAACGCGCCGCTGCTATCGAAGCATTTATCATCAATCAAAATGAGCAAGCACGTTGCGAAAACCTCTGTAAATAATCGACAATAATTTTGAAAGAAAAAACAAAAAAAAAACCATTCAACTATGGACCTAGTGAGAAATATAACCGGTGTCATGAAACACTTACACTTTTTTTTCAGATGGCTGGAAATGCAAAACTACTCCACGAGAACCTATGGGATCAAGATAAGGAGCTGATGGATTTGATACGAAAGGAGAAGAAACGCCAAACCAGAGGTCTGGAAATGATTGCCAGCGAAAATTTCACCTCTCTTTCTGTGCTGCAGTGCCTCAGTTCGTGTTTGCATAACAAATACTCGGAAGGGTTGCCCGGTCAAAGGTAAAGGTCGTTTTCAATGGTACTTCAAATTACTGCCAAGACAGAGCAACAATTTAGCGATGATATTTACATTTCACTCTCGGTTCCAGATACTACGGAGGTAATGAATTTATTGACGAGATCGAACTGTTGGCTCAAAAGCGCGCATTGGAAGCATACCGTCTAAACCCGGAGGAATGGGGCTGCAACGTTCAACCGTATTCGGGGTCGCCAGCAAACTTCGCTGTCTACACTGCGTTGATTGAACCGCACGGCCGCATAATGGGGCTCGATCTGCCCGACGGTGGCCATCTAACGCACGGTTTCATGACGCAGACGAAGAAAATTTCGGCCACATCCATCTTCTTCGAAAGCATGCCGTACAAGGTCGATCCCGTAACCGGGTTGATCGATTACGACAAAATGGAGGAAACGGCACGTTTGTTCAAACCGAAAGTGATCATTGCCGGCATTTCGTGCTATTCGCGCTGTCTGGATTACAAGCGATTCCGCGAAATTGCCAACCAAAATGGTGCATATCTGTTCGCTGACATGGCACACATATCGGGCCTGGTAGCCGCTGGTATAATACCGTCTCCCTTCGAGTACGCAGATGTGGTCAGCACGACGACGCACAAGACGCTGCGTGGACCGCGTGCTGGTGTAATTTTCTTCCGGAAAGGCGTGCGCAGCGTAAAGGCAAACGGGGAGAAGGTGATGTACGATTTGGAGTCGCGCGTCAATCAGGCCGTATTCCCTGGACTGCAAGGTGGCCCACACAATCACGCGATCGCTGGAATTGCGACCTGCATGTTGCAAGCACAGACACCAGAGTTCCGTGCCTACCAGGAGCAGGTAATCAAGAATGCACGCGCACTTTGTGCCGGTTTGCTCGAGAAAGGATATTCCGTGGCAACCGGAGGCACTGATGTGCATCTTGTGCTGGTAGATCTACGCCCGGTTGGAATTACGGGTGCCCGAGCGGAATACATTCTGGAGGAAATTTCTATTGCATGCAACAAAAACACCGTTCCCGGTGACAAATCCGCTCTAAATCCATCTGGAATTCGGCTGGGTACGCCTGCCCTAACAACACGTGGCCTGCTAGAAAAGGATATGCAGCAAGTGGTGGAGTTTATCGATCGTGGATTACGCTTGTCGAAGGAAGTTGCCAATGTTTCTGGACCGAAACTCGTGGACTTTAAGCGTGTCATTCACGAAGACGCCACATTTAGCGCCAAAGTGCAAAGCTTGCGCAAGGAAGTGGAACTGTACAGTGAGCAATTCCCTCTGCCTGGCTATGAGGAATTCTAAAGAAAAAATAAAGTAGATTTTATAAATTTACTCATTAAACGAAGCCCAACATTATGTTAACTTTTGGCGATATTTGGGAAATCACTTCCACGATTGATGTTTTCTAGGTAAGGTTTCTTTTCAGCGGGAATGTTTCTTTTCTTTTACCCCGTGCCTACATGCTTAGCAATTGTCGCGTTTGCGAACGCGACAATCGTAGCACAGTTTTCCCAAAAAATTTTGCGACTTTCGGCGCGACTTCAAGGTTGTTTAAGTTTTCTCGTGCAAGGTTCGTTTATGTTTTCAATCTGGCCGGTAGCAAAATTAATTTCGAATTAAATTAAATTAATTTAAACAAAGAAAATTATAACAAATAGCAAATTTATTGTTTGGATGAAGTTGATGAGAAAGGCAAGTTTTTTAAGCCCAGTGATATGATGATGATACAAATAACGGCTGTTGCTAACAGTACCGCAGATTTGTCCGTTTTGTTTTCTTGTTGTTTTCTTTTGACGCTGGAAAATTTATTTATTTTTTTATTTATAATTAATTATTACGGCTTCGGCCGTATTGTCAGCCTCTAAAGCTGAAGAAGTACATTTTTTACAAGGCATTTCCTCCTTGTATTTTACGACGCTGGAATATCTTGTTATAATTTTTTCCGGTAGCCAGAAGGAATTGTAACAAGATAAATAGGTGAACGAAGATGTGTTTGTCCACCGCGTCATACGCCGGGCAAAATAGAATTGGGATCGGCAGCTTCGAGTAGCATAAAGGTAAAAATCTTCGAATACGGGTAATCAAACGAGTATGGCTCTTTTTTTTCATTTCATGACCGTCACCGTACCCTCAATATACAGGTATTCATAACCACGATTCTCACACAGCTTCCAAACTACCATCAATATACAGATATTCATAACCACGATTCCAACACAGCTTCCAAAAGGGATCGAGCACTGTGCTGTGGACTATCTAATATTTTTTAACTCTATTTTTTGTTAACTCTAATATTTTTTCTAATTAATTAATTTAATTAATTATTAATTAATTATTAATTAATTATTAATTAATTTATCTTGTTCAAGCAAGTTCAACATACAAGTAATAAATTCATAAACAATGCAGCCATGCATTTGTCCACGATATGGGATTTTTGTTTTGCATTAACAGCGATTCTTCTGTTTTAAAAATAATATTGACATTCACAATAATTATATACAAATCCTGCGTACTTTTAAAAAATAAATAGCACTCGATTTGTTAATTTAATTTACAATATTTAATAACACTCAAAATATTTAATTTTTTAATTTGTATTAGTTTACCTTGGTATTGCCATGTTTACCTTGTTATTACAGAAAACTGTCATGGCGTCAAGTCGCGCTTCGAATCGCGATTTTTCGCTGAAAATACACGTATAGCGACTTTTCACAATTTTTTTTATATGGAGTTTCGCAAAAATTTTCTGATTCGCGTTCGCAAACGCGACAATTGCTAAGCGTTTAGAGCCGGGGTTAGGCAAACCACCATCGGGGTAGACGAAATAAAATCATTAACAATGTAGGCGAAAAATAAGGGCATTATTAAATTATTTTAATTTTATTTTTTATGTTTAACAAAAATGTATTTTATCAATAATTTATTTAAAAAATTACTCGAACTGTTATTCATTTTAACACAATCTGACGCGTCGGAAATCGGATGTTCTCAAGAAACCTTGGGCAGCTGTCAAAGTAGATGACGCTATTTGACAACCCCTGCTGAAGGGGTATTTTTCTTCCATTACTTGGAAAAAAGGAAAGGAAGACCCACTCAAGAAAACGCTTCAGGTGGGGGAGGTTGGAATAGCGTCTTGAATTAAAATCGCGGTAAAAATTGTGCTAAAGCTGATAAACTGATGAGAAGTAAGTTTTAAAGTGTTGTGGGAATGTTTGTGAATAAGTTACATTACAACCAGTAATGGCAAAATCGGTGCAAACAACTGAAATGTATTTGCACAACCTGCCTGCATTAGCGTTGCTTTCCCAATTCGTGTGCCATTGTTAAGGTTAAGACCATTACTCCACCTTTAATAGAAATATACCGTCTATCGATAAAAGAAAGCTCCGTAAAATCTTGTTTGTAGCATGATTGAACAAAGTTATTACTTAAAAACAATGTAGATACAATATTACAACTTATTATTTGATTACGATTTTTTCTCCCTCTCACACTCATGCTCTCTATCTTTTGCTACCTTTTTTTCCCCTTCGTTAACGATTGCATTCACCATTTTGTAGATGTTTCTGGCGGAATAAAACATTGAACGGCGTTTCGCATAACAACGGTGAAATAGAATAAGTGTGATCAATTCTGGTGTCCGTAAATCCGTGCGTTGCCCAACGGTGGCAAATCTTACAAACATGAATCCACAGCAGTTTTCGCTACGGTGGAATAATTACACCTCCTACATAGCCGGAGCATTTGACTCACTCCGCTATGAAGAAGACTTCGTCGATGTGACGTTGTGCTGCGAAGGGCGCAAGATACGCGCTCATAAAATATTGCTCTCCGCTTGCAGTCCATACTTCAAGGACGTATTCAAGGAGAATCCATGCCAGCACCCGGTCATTATTTTCAAAAATGTGCGCTACACGGACCTGATGTCGTTGGTCGAGTTTATGTACCAGGGTGAAGTGAGCGTGCCGCAGGAACAGCTACCCTCCTTCCTTCATACGGCCGAGATACTGGCGATCCGGGGGCTCACGGACAATACGACAGATTCGCGCCAGCAAACGAACACGACTACGTCCGCTATCGCACAGCAGCTGATACAGAGCCAAGCCGTACTGGACAAATCTGCCACGATCACAACGACCGACTCCCTGTATCTCACTTTGCCATCAAATTCGACCATAGTCCATCAACCGAAGCTTGTACAAGCACAGATACAGACCACACCGATCATCACCAAACCACTGATCAAACCATCACCGCCCGAAATGCCCGCCTTGACCGCTTCTACCACCACCATGGCTGTACCGATCACGCAACAACAGCAGCAACCAACAATTGCTAAAATTCAGGTACAAGCATCGACGCACCAACAGCAACAGCAACAGGTTCAAGTGCAGGTGCAGCAAGTAGCCGTACAGCAAGTGCAGCAAACGCAGCAGTCACAACAGAACCAGCAGCAGACAACATCTCAGGTGCAGTCACAGCCACAGCACCAAACTACGCAGGCTACTACCTTGCAGGAGGTGGTAGACAATGTCGTCCAGCCGAGAAAGAAAAAGATCAAGGGACAACAGATCATAACGTCGCAGCCAAACTCATCTGTTCCTTCTGCCTCGACGGTAACAGTTACAACCACCAGTTCGGGACAATCGGGCGAAAACGAAATGTATGAGACAGACACCTACACCATCACTACGAAAGATGCACGAGAAGAACAAGAACATGGTTAGAAAAGCCTCGTACAGTATAAAGTTTAATTCAGTTTTCTAATACTTCTTTTTTTCTTAGCAGAACAGTACACAGAAAACGGCCAATCGGGTGCTACGCTAAAGATGGAAATTCCGGAGTTTATCAGCGTCGGCGAGCCGATTAATTCTGGTAACGGCACAAATAATACGTTCCTCCAAGGTAGCTGCTGTACAATTGGCCTCGAAAAGTACTCCAAACGAGAGCCTTTTAGATTAGCTGTCTCTTTTTTTGTATCGGCCAGTTTTGACATGCGAGCAACTAAAACTAAATTTAAACTATTTTCCGTTTTACAGAAAGCTACGAACTTGTTTCGGAAAACATAGAAGAAAAGGATGACGACGAAGATATGGCGCAGGACAATATTGAGATCGAAGGCTCGGAAATGGATATGAGTAAGTAGTGTTGTTGCTAGGTAATTGTAACTGGACTCGTTATCTTACTATTATCTTACGTTTGTAGGTCGTATTTTCCAAGGATCAACCGATGAGCAGACGAAATCAAACATTTTGCAAGGTACGGACACTTTCATTTGCTTTCAATTGTTGGGATCAAATCAATAATATGCAGTAGTAGTCATTGCGGTGAACTGAATTATTTGACAGAAAGCCGAATGATTTCATTTGTTGTGGTTGCTATTGTTCACAATTATTTGGGGGAGGAGGTTGGAATACTTTTTCATTAATGAAACTTTCTGACTGTGACGGATATTCTAAATGTTAGGCAAGTTTCTACCATTCGCAATTGTCTAACGGATGCGTTCAATGGCATCGCTTTTAGATTGATATTCATCAGAAATTTCCACATTGTTTGTATTGCTCATACGATTTGTTTAATACAGTACAATCAATAAACTCTAAAATCTGACTGAAATGGGCTACACCCAAACACTCTTGTGCCATATAAGGGTTTATCGGAAAATTCAAACCAAAACAGCAAGAAGTTCCAATCCATTACGAAATTACATCAAGGAATATTATTTATCTGGTTTTTGTTGTTGTTTGGACTCTAAGCTGGAAATTGTTCTGATCATAAAATTTTCAATATCTTTATGGTCGAGCCCAATTGTAATGACAACAGAAATCTAAACTCTGATGTGAGCAGATGATTGATTGACAATTTTCAAACGTTTATACATTAGTCTATAGCACGAACTCTACAATTAGCTGAGTGCCATCCTTTAAGCAATGAATTTTATAAATTTTGACGGACCGATAAAGTTCTACGGAAGTTCTCCAGTTGTATAAAAACTTACTATTTGATCGAAATTTAAATTTTGTTTACATTTACCGCTCGTACTACTTGTTTAAACGAAACATACAGACAGACAAATCTGTATTCGACATTTTAATGAACAAATAAAGAACGTTCGTACGTAAATAGTGCATCAAAACAAAAATTATAGTTCAAAATAGCTAGAAGTCCGGAACAGTTTTGTTTATTGGAGACTAGAGATAATACCTGACTTGTGCAGTTTGAAAAACATGAGAGAGAGAAGAGTATAGTTTCATCTGTGTAAACTGTTTATGGTCATAACAGTTTCATATCGGTGATATGTTGTAGCGCTTAAGTACATTCATAGAAAAGTCATGTACATATTCGCCCATGTAATACAACTGTTTGGGAAAACAAATGTTTCCCTGTTTAAAGATTGAATAATACTCATTCCATCGTCGAGCGTACATAAGAATAATGTAAGCCCAATGAACACGGAGGATTTATGTTCTAAGCAACTGGTGCATTGTGGGTGTTCATGTTCATTCTGAATTTCATCCATTGTCTCTTTGCTTCTGTTATGTTATAACATTAATGGCTTTTACTATTCATGGAATGTTTTAACATGTAATGTTTTGTTTCCACGTTTGAATGTATTGTGCGTATTTTGTTACAAAAATAGCAGTGTCGCTTGGCGCCATGCGACAGTCATGCCTGTCTGCTGTGATGCTATTTTCTGTCCGCTCTTTACTCTCTGTCCCGTTGCGTCCATTCCTCTATTTCTCCTCTTCTCTTGTATCTCTAAACTTCCAGACACAGAGCTCCGCTTCCGGTGCAGTATCTGTTGGAAGGGCTTCAAGCACCCGATGTCTTTGACACTGCATAAGGATTTGCACTCGGGGAAAACAAAGTGTCCGGTTTGCTTGCGTTCTTTCTCGCGCAGCTACGACATGCGCATACACCTGAACAAAATCCACCAGGTGACGCTGAAGCTGGATGCCCGTTTCAACTTTAAAAACATGAAATCGGAGTAGTAGACAGCTAGTGTTGATACATTACGGAGTCTTTGTAAAAATTTAAATACAAAACGAGCGTTAAAAGGATGAAGCGATGTGCAATATAAAGAAGCATAGAGAATATTGTTTAATAGTAGGTTAGATGAAATCTACTAAAAGTAATTACAAACAAAAAAGGAAAAACTTCTCATGTTCAACGGACACGATGACTTCCAACATTTAATCTAAACGATTATTCGTTGTTTAATATATAAAAAGTAGTACTTATGTGACAATAGTAACAATGATACTACCACAATCTTTTTGATATGAGATAAGGTAGTATTAATATACATCTACAATATCAGATTCTGCTGATATTCATGAGGCTCAGATAAAAGAAACTTCGTTACAAAAAATTGTTTGTTGGTAAATTGTGAATCTACCAACCTTTAAACGTTAGGATAATTCTAAAAAGAAACAGTGAAAAAGAAATTTTATATTATAAGAAATAATGATGCGTTTCCCAAGAACCAAACTCCAAACTGTCCGTACACGAGGAGTTTGATGAGAAAGCAGGCATCATATGATCTTGAAAAATGATGCCATATTAGCGAAACATCATATCATATATGCCACGATAAGATGAATTTAGTTTAAAACGTACGTCTTTGTGATGATATGTGATATAATAAAATCATGCTGCATACGACAATACAGCATTTAAATGGTTTGTCCTTTTTTAAATATTATAAACAAATATCTAACGCCTTTTTTTAAATAATGATCTTTTCAATCATTAGATTATGGTAATAATATAATTGTTTACAAAAAAAAACATTGTACAAATAATAAAGAAATACAGCTGCAAAAGCAAACAAGAAGAAAACTACCAGGGTGTCTCATGAACGCGCTACACAGGCCAATATTTTTTAAATCGTTTTGCTCGAACACTTCTCCAAAAAAGGAATGCAGAGAATAGTGCCATATAGCTGCGGGTTACGAAAACGTGATTCCGTGATCTTTTTGGGTGACTTGTGCCTTTCTAACAGCGAACCCTAGGATAGATCGTTTGTTAAATAAACAATAAAAGAAATAAACATTTATGTACACAAATATTTGTCTTACGCAGTAAAGCTTTTTCCCCCTGCCATTTTAAGCGTGCGCTTGAAATGGCGATACATAATCCATGACCAAACAGGGATGCCTCGAATAGTGCGTAAGAAGTTTTGATTTGCATTTCGTAGTAATAGTCTGGCTGTATTACTATGCATAACTGTGAAAAGCAGCAACAACCATTATTATGAACAATCTCGGCATGTCACATAAAACGAATTTGTGTAACACTGCAACAGCAAAAACAAAAAAACAAAAACCCAAACCCTATAAACAAGCAAATCGAAACCCTACATAAGCAGCTCTTTTATGACAATTTCCTCTCTTCTCTCTTGCAGAAGTGTTTGAGCAAAAAATGAAACCCAAAAAATACAAGTGCAAAGATTGCGACAAAAGCTTCGCCGCCTGGAAATCGCTCACGATGCATCAGCATATACACAGGGGCCTCACGAAATGCACTATCTGCGGGGCGATCTTGTCACGCACGGCCAATCTCAAGCGACACATGAAGCTGAAACACGAGAAAATCATGCCATAGATGGCTCGCATTGAGTCGTAACCCCGGAGGGGGGTTACATCGCTTGGTACTTGCCTCACGTTCGTGACTAACGCGAGCTCTCATCATCGCGAGTGTGTATTATCTAATAATGTCAGGTATTGTATATAAAAAAGGTTTAGGCTAAACATGTGCAGCCGTTGCCAGATTCCAGGCGAGGTTAGGCCAGAAAAGGTTAAAGCGATATCCTAACCGTTTAACCTTCCGTACTGTTGATCAGAGTCTACAATTTAATCAATGGCAGGGTTCGGAAATGCCATTCGGTAACCACTTACTGCGAACTTGTAAGCCATTTGGTACAGTATGGTAAAAAAAATCCTGCTTATTGATCCTAGATGAATGTTTTTTTTGGCTCGTTATGTTTTTTTATAACAAAAGCATGACATTACAATGGCACTTTAACTGCTGCTACTTACGGCTCATAGTTCTGTTTCTTTGCTGTCAAATTCAATGTATAAAAGCATTTGCTTTGTGCACACATTTTGATAGGGAAACGAAGTAGCAAAATGCGTTATGCGTTATGCGTTATGTACTAGTTGTTTGCATTAGTTTTGATAATTTTAACATCATTTAGATGGATGTTGTTTTACTACACTCGTACGAAACTGTTTCCATTCGTATGCTAACTCCGATCAAATTGTTTGTAGTGAATTATGCTGATTAATTCATTTATTGTAATTACTTAACTATTGGTTCAATAAATTTTCTTTGTACCTATTTGGGCCATTTTGATTGCGCCCTGACAGTAAATCAAACACTTTTTTTAACCGTTGAAATTATTACCAAAAAATGGTATTTGGACCCTTATAAGCATGCAATATGGGTGAGATGGTTTGTTGTTGTAGATGCTTTCAAATGAAACAATCAATTGCGTTTGATAACGTGTTGGAACTAATATTTTGATAGTTACCAAAAGATTGTACTTCGTCTTGGCGTAACGATCTACCCTACTGGGTAAATTTGAACCTGGAAAAGCAAACAAAAAATCCGGCAAAATCCGAATGGGAATCCGACATTGCTGCCACCGCCCAGTCTCCCGTAAATTTGTACTACTTTATTTTAATTTGATGGAAATTTAATTGAATATTATTCAAGCCCCCCTCAAAAAAAGCATTCTTCACATCGAAATTGCTCATGTTGAACAAAACCCCCAAATGCGTCAAAATTAGTGCAAGAACTTAATGCATACCCCGCAAAGATTCATATTTGTATCTTATGGTTGAAAGTAAGAAAATATTATTTTAAAATGATTTTAGCAACATGATAAACATTAATTGTAACTATAAAACAGCATAAACATGAACATAAAGAAAGGAAGAGGAGATAAAAAGGGAGAGTAGCAACACACTTTAACTCATCTGTGCAGATATCAAAACATTAGGACTTTTTTTTAAAACAAAATGGCGGAAACCACCCATTCCCATTTCATACAACAAAAATGAAAAAAACCAACAGAAGAGTAAATATAATAGTAAATAAGTAATTTTAAGGAAACATTATAAAACAAAAATCTTGACTATATTGCGGAGAGTGGATATTTCAGAACCCGGACAAAATGATTTTGCAACCTTTACATTTTACGCACGATGCGTTTATGTGAAAGTATGTGTGAGGCTCAAACATAAACGAGTAAGCAACAAACTTGACCGTTTAAAAGAAATCTTAACATGCGTGCCGTATGAATGGAAAGCAAACATTTAATTGTTTGCTTGCATGTTCTCAATTGTTTTGACATACCAAATTCAATCGAGTGATTTTTTTCTGAAGGAAAAAATTGATGCATCATTGCAGTGTTCAGTTTGATGTTGTACTTATAGTTTAAATTTATATAAAAAAATATTAAGTGCATGCGAGAAAACAATAAAATAACAGAAAGAGAGAGAAGAAAGTGGAAAGGGACAGTGCTAAAAATATGTTTTAGGAATTTGTTTTATAACTTTGACCATTAAAAAGCAAGCAAATTCGTTACTGTCCACGCAATTCAGAATTAAGTGTTTAGTCACAATTTAAAAGCAAAAAATAATAGATAAATAATGGATATATTTCACAATAGTTTTTGTTTTCCTTTCATTTGTTTTTTTTTTTGGCAATTTTGGATTAGGTTGATCGAATGATATTCGATGTGTTAGATCGCAGCACGTTACGAAGGAACTGCCGCAACAAAATTTCGTTGTAAATTAACGGTTTAGAGCGTAATAAATTCCTCCAGCATGCTTGTTTCTATTAATTTTTTTTTCCTAGCATTCTTTCGAAGGTTGCGAAAAATGAAGCCTTTCGTGCTGATATTGTAACAGTTCGAATTCGAATATTCCACGATAACCCGTGTGGATGTTGAATATTACACACTCTCAATAATACATTGATTTCTCTTTTAGTTTTTTTGACAGTTATTTTGACATAAATGACAGATTTTTTAAAAACCATAATTAAATTTCTAATTAGATCAGGTTTGAAATTCAGCGCGGTATTTATTTTGTTTTACAGAAAAAAGGAGTTTGTTGTCAATTCTAGCCGCTTATTGGATCTGATTTATACTGTTTTGTTCTACACATAATAAACTATTTTCTGTATCAATTTTATCTAACTCAAATTTGTGTCCTTATTCACTGGTCACAGCAGAGGCTAGTAGGTTCTTGTCTTTAAAATAACTAAAAAATATATAAAGTTTAATTTAAAGTTTTATTCGAATAATACTTGGGTTGAAGAAAAGAGAATTATTTAAAAAAATAATACAACTTATTGATTTTTTCCCAATAGTCTGGATGTATCGCTTTGCTATAAAATAAAATAAGAAAAGAATTACAATTGTACAACTATCAGGAAGCAAACGCTGTTCAACATATGAACTTCTTTCTGGGTCAATGTAGCAATTGTATCTTTTGTATAGTACAATTCTTTTGTCTCATCAAAGCAATTCGCTTAATAAGGAAAACGTTTGCAAACTTTATAGGCAATGCATGATGGAATCTGACGGAACAGTGTGTGTTTCAAGTTTTGTTTCTCTGGCTGAAGGTTTTATAAACTAAACCCCTGTGTTTGTGTGCACTTAACTTAACGCGTATGTGGAAAAAGAAATTGATTTCCAATTCTTTACCATTTTTGATAAAGGCTCACATAAATGAAAATATTGAATGTACGCTTTACGCATCCGGTGCCCCGGAGTGTAAATAAAGATCGAACAAAAACCAAAAAGTTCCACGAAACCTGTTGTTGTTTAGTATGTATTGTTTTTTACATAGAATTGAATTGTTTAAAACTAATATCCTGGCATCTGATATCTGCCTTGTGGGGACCCCCCTACTTTGTTCCTCATCTTTCTATTTAAAGTTTTAATTTCTCTCCTCTGTCTACTTTTAGATATCGATAGCGATAACAAGTGGGCGAGATGTAAAGTTTGTCGGTTGCTAATCACGGCGAGCAATCTTTGGCGACATGTGCGCACGCAGCATAGCCGTCTCGAACCAAAACGGTGTGATCACTGCAACAAACAATTTAAAAACAAATACAGCTTACGCGAACATGTTCGAATCACACATGAATCCAAACAGCTGCGGGATGAAATGAACCGGGATTCGTTGCCGATTTCATTTCCTGGAACAGATTGAAATATAAAGAATCACTGTACAATACTATTGCAGTTGAAGAGCAATGTTCAATTCTACGTATGTTTGGCTTCTAACATGATTTTTTCTTTCGTTCATGTTATTTTTTTATTTTTCTTATTGATTGATAGCTATTGATAAACGGCTATAATATAGGGGGCAGGTCGTTCTATCATGAATTAAAAAAAAAATGACAAAAAGGCACATTAATTGAAAGCTCTCTAATCACATTAGTCGAATGGTGAAGATAATGTTTTATTATAAAAATAATCTTCTTTAAACATTCACTAACCCTAAGTCCAGATAGAGTCCTTGAGTCCTTATTCCCTTTCTGATGATCAATGTATTAAATGCTTGTTTTATTATTTTGGCTTTTATTTGTTCCAACAAAAAAAATGGCAGGAAGATCACAAAAGTAGCGCCATTTGTATACAGTGGAGCGCCGATTATCCGTGGTCATCGGGACTCAGCCCTTGCCGGATAAGCGAATATCACGGATAATAGGCACAACTCTTTTTATTGATAAATATTAGTGCTTAGTGTGTAATGAGTAGACTTTTTTTTGTAAAGCTAGATGTTAAATTTGTTTTTTTTTTCGAATTTGAGCAAATTATATCATTCCCTATTGAGGCTTTTATTTCTTGCCATCATTGGTTTTGCAGTTAATATGTCAATTCGCCTTTGGAACTGTCATTTCCGAGCTGCACGGATAATGGGACAGCCGGATAAAAGGTACCCGGATAATCGGCGCTCCACTGTATATTCGTAGTAAAAGTTAAATACTTTCATATCAAAATGTATATTTCCCTTAGAATTGAGTTTAAAGGCAGTTTTTAGAAGAGTAACCTGTGTACACTTATTTAACTACTATATTTCATTATTTCAGTTCGTTTAATATCATTAAGGAACGTGATAGACAAATTTGTGTACAAATTTATAAAAATGATCGAAATTATGGACACTGACGATGAATTTTCTAAATAAGACAATGAAGACTTAACATAGGAGACCCTTTTTTCTAACGTCGATCGTCCCATTTATCTAACAATATGTTGCAAACCTAACAAACAGTAAAAAGTAATAGTAATAATATAAATGGGTTCGCTTGGGTTATTGTTTCTCAGTAGGCCTTTGTTGGAAAAATTAAATGAACGAAGAATATTTGTAACTTTTTACACTTGCAGTAAGTGTGGAAAAGCTGGAGCTTGTCTCCGATGACAAGCCGCATAAGTGCCCCGAATGCCGCCGTACATTCTGCTCAATGAATGCGATGAAGCGACACCGACAGGCAAAGCATTTTGCGTCGCAGGACTCCTACGTGTGCATCATGTGTGCGGCACGGTTTAAAACGAAATGGTCACTGTCGACGCACAAATCCAAATACCACCGGAGTCAAAATGCGACCGGCACTGTCGAAATAGCGGACAACACGGTCGCAACCAACAAAGCAACGAACGCATCGAAACGACGGCATCCGGCTGGAACGACGGTAACGCGCATCAAGACGCGCTTTTCATCATCGGAAGACACCTAAGCACAGTAGCCGCAGTATATGTGCCATTACGAGGTGAAGTGTATAGGATAACTTTATCGTAAGATTAAAGTTTCAATTGATTAAGTCCAAATCGAATTAAATGACATTATAACGTACGTTCTACACATGGGTGGAAACATAGTAAAACAAAAATTGTATCATGACACAAATGTGAGAATGTCGGAATCAGCTTGAATAATGAAATTAGCATATTTTCACACTTGTTGTACACCTATTTTTGATGCTTTTTCCGCGATTTTCACCATGAATTTGATTGTCAAAATAGTGTGCTACGCTATTTGCGTAGATTTCTATTTTTTTTAATGTTTAAACAATATTTTTTTATAAAATTGTATTTGTCTAACGTATCCAATTTTTCCTTTTATACCTTTTCTGATTTTTTAAATGACTTTTTTTGATTATGACTGATCGACTGTTCCATATAGCTGTATCGTGCGTGTGTATTAGTAAATCTTTGTCCAAGGGACATCATTCACTCTTGATACAATTCCACCCCACGTGTGTTAGAGGCAAACGTCACCCGAAAGATTTAATTTTTCGAAAGTTTTCAAAAAAAAAATGTACAATGATTTGTGTACATTTTGTAATAAGACATAAATGGATACGTTTGAAGGAAAGATTACACGGATTCGATTACCAAAAAGTGCTTATCTATTGTGGAGCAAAATTACATTATAATTTCATAAGGGAAATAACTAGAAGGAACCTGAACCAAGAATTTGAGCAGACGGAAAACGGGAACATACAAAAGATTAAAATTTTTAAGGAAGGAGATTTTGTGTGTTATGTGACCTTTAAGCAGGGGTAAAGAGAGTAAAATACATTACTTATACCGAACAAAATAAAAACAAAGCAAAACCTTACAAAACCGAATCAAGAATGGTATCGAATCAAAGGTTTATTCAGTGTTGTGGTAATGGAGTAGATCATAAAAAACCCAACAAAATGATAACATAAATTTCAAGCATACATTTAAAACAATTTTTAAACAAATGTGTTCAGCAAATAATTTGCTAAATTAGTTCAGTTTGATTTCATTAAAATGAATTCTTAGTGTTGGAATCAGTACGAACAACAAAAAAAGTTGTTTATAGTGTAAATTCCATAATGAATTAGACGATATGTTTGAAAAAAGGAAACCCATTAAGCCCGCACTATGGTCAATCACGATAACAGAAAAGTTACTAAACTTTAAAAAAAAAGTTTGAGGCACAAAGCGTAATCGGTTTATGTTAATAATCAGCAAACAATAGAAAGGTGAACGCTACTGATGTTTATGTTAGGTTGAAGTACTCATCCCGAAACATAATTGGTTTAACATTGTACGTATCTTTCATGTACCGTAAAGTTGTTAGTGGGCAAGTAAATAAAACAAACATGTGAACGAAATTTTCAAACAAACAACAATGTTTCACCTTTTTTTTTGTTTACAATTGGCGGAATTTTTGAAAGATTGAATTTTGTTAAAAATTTGGAAAAAAAATTCTCATTTATTTAAACAATTTATCCGAAAGCAAAGTTTTGTTGAAAATTAATTTATTTCATTGTGGTAAGAGCTAATGGCTACATTATTTTAATAGTCCACGAAAAATTAAAGCAATCGAAAAATAAAACTGACTGCAACCACAATTTAAGTCTTATTTTGAGTTTTGTATATAATTAAGATATACTTAATAACAATACCTTATAGAGCAATGGAATAAAATGGATGGAACGTTACACGTGATTTCAAATAATTCTATTTTTATATAAAAAAAGTATAGTATAAGAGTATTATTGTCTGTATGAACAGTTGGACGGAATTTCCTGGAGGAATGCCTTGTGCTAGACCAAATCTAATGGGCATTATTTAACACATTTGTTAGTCGGTCTATGAAATCTAGGATAATTGGAACGTCAAAAACAGGAGCGATAGTAGCACCGTGCTACTGCACAGACCGATCCACTGGTATGAGTATCTGGATATGTTGGCAGTGTTGCAGAGATCTCCCTGACAGAAGCACATGTACACCTTCTTGTGGTTGTAGACGGTGTATGCGCAGCGATCCTCCGAATCCGAGGGTCCACGCTGAACGCACATACGTTGAGTAGCCATATCGTAATCTGAAGCCATAAAAGAAGAGACATTATAGTACAGGTTTATGCGTGTTCTACTAATGCGAAAATAAATTTGATTTACCATCCTCACGGAACGATCCCATTCCCTCGATCACTTTACCACACCAACCAGATGCGCACGGTACAGCTGACACGCCACGTTCACTTTCAACTTGAGTGGCATTTAGCAGAAATGGATCTTTGCAACTTCCGAGTTCGCTTCGCGATCGACATTGATAGCATCGTTTTAGCAGCGCTAGAATGTAATGAAAGAAAGTGAAACTATTAACATTTCGATTGCAGGGAGGTTTTAGGCGCACCCTCTTCGGCATTTAGATTGACACGCTGGCTTGCATCGCAACAGTGGCGAGAAGGTATCGTTGATTGTTCGAGACTTTCTAAAAGTGAACCCAGGTGGCCTTCAAAACGATCTTTTCGTATTGATTGAATTATATCCGCCATTGGCACGAATACATCCGCTTTACAGCACAATTTAAGGTCGAATATTTCATCAGGAACTTTTGATTATGAATATGTCCACTCACGGTTGATTCGAAGCTTTGCAGAAACCTGAAAGTAATGTTTGCTTAGCTGATTAACTCACCATTTGTTGTTGCGATCTCGGTCGTGAGCAATAACGTTGTCATCGATGCAAACCACACATGAAACGATCTGGTCCACATTACGCACTATGCGTCCGTCTTTCCGGACTTTGCTGGAACTTTATCTACCGCGGATTTATCACTCTTAAGATAGTTTAAACGGTAAGCGCACACGGTTGATCGGTTGGCTTTTAGAGCTTTCTAAGCAGGCGCAAGAAGTCTGAGCAATAGTGTGTATTGACTGTTTCTTTTCTCTTTACAGATTATGCGCGATAGCTCTGGCTACACGTCGTAAATGGTGAAGTGATGTCTAGATGCAGCAATATATACGGTTACAATTTGGATTTATTTACTGTCAAAAATAATATATTTCTTGTAATAATTTAATCCAAACTCATCAGATTGGACTAAATATAACTTTTTCTAACTATCATTAACTATTTGTACAATAAAACGTTACAGTTGAATCCGTGTAAACAGGTAAAATGATTCATATCTGCCCGCTGTAAAGAGATGTTTACATCGAGCGAGAAGAATAATTTGACGTTTCGACGTAACGCTCCGTAACGCTACTTTTTGTTGTGTTTATGTTTCCGCCAAACCTGCAAGGGTTGTTACAGGATTTGAAAAGTTCGTTATTACCAATTTCGTTTAATATTTACAATTATGTTGCAAATATGTTGTTTTTATACTTGTACTTATTGTTTCGTAAGACGTGTATTAATTTCATTGAATCTGTTCATTTGAATCAGTATTGATTTGAAAGAAATCACTCAAAAACAGCGAAATTAATGAAAAAAAGCTAAAATTAAGAGAATTTGAAGGTTTAATTGTAACCATTTAAGGACTTCTACATCGATCACTTCATTGTTGTATTCAATAATGTAGATGATGTAGTTAGAAAACGAAGGATAACGATCCGCTTGACTAGGGATTGGATTGAGTGCGAAATTTTGAATATTTTGCAGTAGAATATTCCAGGCTGACGACACTCTGGCTGCAGGAGAATACTCCAGGCTGACGACACTCTGGCTACAGGAGAATACTACAGACAGACGACACACAAAACAAATGAGTAGATCCACGATTTATTTTGTGGACCAGCTCTCCGTCTTCTTGACTTAACGACCTCTAAAGTCATTTTTACCACGTAGCCGGATAGTCGGTCCTAGCTGCTGGGAGACTTAGTCCGGATGAGATTTGAAACCCGGTCCTGTTGAGGGGAAGTGGCGCCGGACCACCAGGAAAGATGTCTCAATTTATGATAACTTCCGGAAGCTGATATATGCCTAAACTAATCGCCAATATACGGTAGGAGATTCCAGCTCCTCTTATGTGTAAGGAAGTCTCTGAACTCTCGCCCTAACAAACAGCTCGGGAGGTGTTATTGGCTTCTGTGACCGCGATAGTAATCTTTCAGAGACATGGGGAGATCGTTAATACAGAGCTAATGTTGTAGCGGAATATCTGCAAATCCTCAGTCAAGGAATGGTAATGATGTTGTGACATCTCCAACATCAACGTTGACTGAGGCGCTCGACCGCGAGTGATTCAGAGGACTCCTGCAGCAGGCCCAGACTCCAAGTAATCGTAGCGCCGGATATGGAAGCAGGTAAGTAAGTAAAACGTCAAAAACAACGCATAATGTCATTCAAACATTTAAGTTGGAACGTTGATTGAAACAATGGAATTCGTAACTGAGCTTATAGCTTTTTGCGGTTATACAAGATAGAGATACAGATAAGACACATATTCAAAACAATTCATTATCTAAATCAATGAATTTATGCATATCTTCAAAAATAACTCAGAAGAAAGATTTCAAACTATGAAGTCTTTACTGGTGATGCATCCCGTCTAATGCAAATTCAAACCGAACACGTGGTTGACAGTTAAAGGCTGATTTTATTCTACTAAACGCGATTTGACAGATGAATGGTGACAGAATATTCAGTGTTCAATAACTTCAAAAAAGTCCCACGAGCAATAACCTCATATATATGTGTATATAGAACAGCCTGGTAAAGTAAATTTCAGCTCCAATAGCCTCTTACACAAGAGGAGTTTGTACGACATTCGCAACAGGATCACGCCCTTAGCGCATACTAACTATCCAGCTACTTGGTTTAGTACATCGATGACCTAGAAGGTCCTGCGTGAAGAACAAAAATATGAATTGGGTATATAAACCCATTGTGGATATGTATATATGTACATATATATAATACAAATAAATAAAAATATGTACATATTTATATATCACCATGCGAAGGGGAAAACTCTTCGGAGGATTTGTAGTTTTTGTTTCCAGCATGTATGGAAGGCTAAGCTAACGTGCTCTATGAGTACGATTAAACAAATCAGGCTCCAGTAGGCTGCTCATGTCATTAGAATGACATCGGACGAGCTCAGTCGGTAAAGTATTTCTCAACCGTGGGCGAAACTGAAGTGGCCTAAGCGGTTGTATACTCACAAATGGTGTACACATATATGCATATACGTGTAGGTTTATATATATAGTTGTACATCATATTAAATATATGGTTTATATATTTACATGCGCTTGTTTATTCATATACATATGATATGTTCTGCTATTAATCTTCCACTTCCTATGTTTTCAGATAAGTGAGATCATAAGATTAATAGAATCAAGTACCGTGAACAATTTTTGATTCTTTAGCATAAACCAGTAAGACTTGAAGAGAAAAAAAAGTGAAAAGGGAGATATATCATATTCCGTGGAACCTGTTTTTTTTTCTCTCCATTTCCGGTCCATTCGTTTTAATGATCGTTGATCTTGGTTTTGAAATCAACACCTACACATTAGCGGCAGTATTCTATGTGATCTGGATCGCCGATCTTTTCATGCAACTTGTTTTGCTTTTAGATTTTGTTTCGTCTTGCGATACATTCATTCTCAGACTCCCCCCCCCCCCTCCCTCCCTCCCTCCCTCCCTCCCGCCACTCGCCGGCGCGGCTAAATTGGTGTTTGGAACTAAACAGATTTGAAGGTGTTAATTTTTGCATTTCTAAAGAAAAAGGTTTGTTGATAGCGAGGTACGTTCAAGCGTGTTGGTGGTGAGCGTGTGTGTGGTTTTTTTTTTGGAACTGAAGAAATATTTCATTCAATCTTTAGGCCGTTGTTTTCATTCATGCCACATATACAGGGTTTTACACATGATAAGCTGCGGAGAGCCCACTTTTGGAAATCGCGCAAGCGAATATGAAAGTGCGGAAGGTTGATACGAAAACACCCAATATGTTAGCAAACCGCCCAATATAGATACGAAATCGCGTGCAATTGATATAAAATGTCAGATTGGCGAGGCGGTTTGAATGCTGGGTATATACTTGTCGGTTCGAGAGTTGAAAAATGTAAACAAATATTTTAAAACAATTTTTAATTAAATTACGTAGTTTGTGCATTCTAAAATTGAATAAAAATTAATGTTTAATAATATTACTGTAATATTATCTCACTCCACATGAAATTGTGAACTATAACTGTAAACTGTATTTCAAAAACATGCTAATAATTCAAATTGGAGATTTAAACCAGTGCGTATATACACTCGCATTCAAAAACTGTTCTGACGGGAGAGGTAGATTCGTTAAGGTAGAAAAAATATTTCATATTGGTCTAGCAAGCGAAGCGTCTACAGTGTTACGGATAAATCTTTGGCGAATTTTGTGTGCTTTGTGGATATTTTCAATAAAGCATATCGCGTGTTAGTTTTTGGTGTGTACAATCATCCCCCGAAAGGTACGTATTTGTTTAAAATAGTGCAATAGTTCATTTAAAATAGTGCAAAAGTTTGAAACTCCCGTGCCTTTTCATGTCTTGCAGGCGCTTGGGTACGAAAGCAGTAATTTCTTTGCCGGTGATTTTTTGCTTCTAAAACGTACCGTGTAAGAGTAAAGTAAGTTACAATCGAGCAAAGGGCTGAAGCAAACTAACTCTAACACAAATCGGCTATTTTTCATTTCAGCAAACATGAGTTCTAGCCAAAGCTCGGAGCCAGCTCAAAGTGAAAACGGGGCAGTGCAAGCACCCCGACGTCGTAAGACTACGAGCAATGAGGATAGAGAGCGCGTGGTAACGGCGTATGAAAATGGAGCAACCCATGCTGCCATTAGCCAAATGCTCAATATCAAGCTTGCAACCGTCTACGGTATCGTAAAAAAATACCAAAAAACATTTGAAGCCGAAGCCAAGAAACGTGGTGGCAACAGGGAGAAGTTATTATCGCAGCAAGCCATAAGCGATCTGCAATCCTGGATCAATGACGACTGTACGGTGACGTTGAAATCACTGCAACAAAAATTGATGCAGGAACACGGTGTGCGAGTTTCAACAACGACCATAGCGAGGGAAATAAAAGGCTTCAACTACTCCTTGAAAATGTTGAAGCTAATACCGGAGCGGCGTAACACACCGACGACCATCGAGGATCGCAAAATGTACGCCACTAAATTTTATGACGTGGCGCGCGAAATTCCTGACAGTGGCCTAGTTTACCTGGACGAAGTTGGATTTAATGTCAGCATGCGCACGCTCAAAGGACGATCTCGGAAAGGTACGCCGGCCACCGTCACCGTACCACAGCTAAGGACCAGGAACATCTCCATCATCTGTGCGATGAATAGATACGGTGTGCTGCATTACACCGTACACACTCGGTCCGTGAACCGTGAACTGTTCGTACAGTTCATCGAAGAGCTGAAGAGCACATTGCGTTCCAAAAGTATAAGCAGAACATATCTCGTAATGGATAATGTGGCTTTCCACAAAACGCTAGATGTAAGAATCGCTATCGGAAATGATGAAGACAAACCGTTATATTTACCGCCCTACTCACCTTTTTTAAACCCCATTGAAAATCTTTTCAGCAAATGGAAAAATTTCGTACGACGAACAAATCCTGAAAACGAGGATCAATTAATGGAAGCAATAAGAAATAGCTCGAGCCTGATTACCGCACAGGATTGCGATGGCTACATTTCGAATATGTGGCAATATATGTCCCGCTGTTTGAGAGGCGAGGAAATTTTAGATTAAGTTTTAGATAATATATTAGATAGTAAGATGTTAGGTTTAATGTGTTAATTATTTATCTAGTAAACTGACGACTCTCTTGAAAAGAACAAATGGAATCAATTTTTCTTAACTAACCCATATCGCTTTTCATGTTTGATTTCTGTAGCATGTTTTTGAAATACAGTTTACAGTTATAGTTCACAATTTCATGTGGAGTGAGATAATATTACAGTAATATTATTAAACATTAATTTTTATTCAATTTTAGAATGCACAAACTACGTAATTTAATTAAAAATTGTTTTAAAATATTTGTTTACATTTTTCAACTCTCGAACCGACAAGTATATACCCAGCATTCAAACCGCCTCGCCAATCTGACATTTTATATCAATTGCACGCGATTTCGTATCTATATTGGGCGGTTTGCTAACATATTGGGTGTTTTCGTATCAACCTTCCGCACTTTCATATTCGCTTGCGCGATTTCCAAAAGTGGGCTCTCCGCAGCTTATCATGTGTAAAACCCTGTACATTGTGAATTGTGGTTGATTGATGTCTTCGTACCGAAATAAATGTATTCGGTGTATGAATGGTTAATTCATACATTTTTGGGCATTTTTTCTTAATGTCATGTCTGCCATATATTGACTTGCACAGTTAGGTTACGCAATGTACCATAGAATGATGTCTACTGGCTTCGGAACACTTTATTTAAATATTTGTGTACCTTCTACTGCTTGAAGTTTGTTTAATCCTTTTTGTGCAATAAGAATTGTTTACTTTATCATGTTAGTTTATATCTTTAGTAGGTGGTTAATTGCTGTTAATACTCGATATCCTCCCTGAGATACACAAACTCAGGGAATTGCGGAAATTCGCATCTGTCAAATATCTTTAGGTTTTTGGAATATCAGGTTTCTATCTAAAAGTTCGAATAGTAGCTTTTATTTAATTACTAGTAAAACTCTTGTTTTAAAGTAAAGTTTTTTATTAAAAATTAGAATACTTTCGACATATGAAGAAATTCGAGGAATGCGAATCTCACTGGTATGAATTTTTATATTTTCAGTTTACATACACACATACACGTGACGAACGGTTATCATCGATATTCAAATAAATGTGGCACGAAATGCACATAGGAATTCATAATAAGATGTTAAAACATGTGCTCCAGAATTTCATTCAAAAGATTAGAATGATAGTTTGAATTACTAGCTCAGAAGTGGCCCGTGTCGTAACCACGCACGGCTGCGTGAAATAGGGAACAAAACGGACCGCAAGAAAACTGCCCGAGTTTTAGCCGGGCATAATCAAACACAAAGGAGTGCCGCTTACGCGAGCAAGAATCGGACCGAACCTGTGAATGGGTTAACAGTGTTTAAGCCTTTAGGCTAGTGTCTTTTTCGGCTATGTTTGATTCTACTTTCACGTTCTGCTTCTTCCTAATTTTTCTACCGCATTGTTTCGGTCGCCTCATTTCAATAACTTGAATGAAGGAATCTTGAATACATTCATTTAGCCATCTATTCTTTCAGAACCTCAACGCAGGTGTCGCGTAGGTGGGTTTTTTTAGATGAATCAGATTCAACTTTTTTTTTATGAAAAGAAACAAGAATCAATTAATTAACGCATTACGATGCTTTGACATATAATATCGGAATATAGGAATATAATTTAACGGCTAAAGCATATAAACTAGTTGAAAACAAGCAATACAATAATCTGGAAAAATTAACTAAAAGCTGTTTGTTTAGATTCCAACACTTTTTCTAATTTTTGAATACTAGCTAATGAAGTTTATATCTGTCACAACATCAACATCGGGTGGGTGGCCCGGTGGTGTATATGGTAAACGACGCCGGTCCATTCGGCAGGATCGGAGATCAAATCCCATCCGGACCGTTTCCCCGTAGTAACGACTGACTCCCCGGCTTCGTGATAAAGTGAGTCTAGTGAAATAGGCATGACCTTAGAGGTCGTTAAGCCAAGAAGAGAGAGAGAGAGAGAGATAGAGAGAGAGACATAAACCCCGTATGCTACTTTTACGGAACAAAGTTTGACACAACGGTGGAATTACTTTGAGGCCCAAGCACCTGAACATATCCCTTTTAGGGACCGTTTCCCTTCAAACCATACGTAATATACTTAACATGTACTTACATTGCTGAACACTAATTAACAGTTCTACTATCAATTTCACATAATTAAGCGAATTTCATCTTCTTCGATTGCACCAACGCAATCCGTAAATAACGCAATCGTTACATTGTAATATTGTTCTAATTTGTTTAAAAATAAACCGATATTTGTGTGCTGAATGATGGCTGGAGAAAAGATTCGTTTCATTATTACGGTGCAGGGAAAACGATTTAAAACCAAAAAATATCAGCTGGCAGATAGAAATGTTCATTAACTACCCTATCCCATTTATTATTTCAACTCAATCAAATCATGCTTCAAACTATGCATGCTCTCTTTCATTCCATTTGCTAAGTTTTCGTTTATTGTTCTCCTTCGTTTGGTTTAAATTTCACAGCAAATTATTGTTTTTCTCGCTTGCATTAATTAAAATTAATCCAATGCGTAGCTCATATCCATAACCGTATGTGTGTATTTTATTTTGCCATCTAAACATTGCTATAACACAGCCAAATACGTTTTATGTCAAAATAGACTCCGATCCAAGTTCAATTAAAATAATTACCGATGGCGTACATGGAAGAAATCACAGCGCCTGCATTCACGAAAAGTGATAACCCCTCGCGTGGTATTCAACAGAGCAGCGAAGCTTCTGCTGGTATGCTCAATCTCTATTTGATATTCAACCGTCCATTAAGCCTAAATGCACTTACTCGGTTGCCTACTCAATTTTTTTCAATACTTCAATTAAATAATTATGTTAAGAAACCGAAATAAAAAAAAGCAGTAGAAGGCGGTAATGGAACAGCGGCGAAATGGTTAAAATTCCAAACACCTAGGTTAGTTTTTTAGTCGAATTGAATTATTTGGGTTCACTGTGCTGGATGCTTTGGTCGGTGATGGTACTGGCGCTGCTGATTGAAACCAAAGATTGACTGATTGAAAGATAGACTGAGTGAAAATGGTCAACACCTAAATTAAGCAACCATACATCATATGTATGTGTCTGAATGTGTATAACATTTGGGTAGTGAAGTGAAAAGTGTAGAAGTACTTATGTACTAACTGTGCAGCGTTTGTAACATTCTGCAACAAAAAAAGTGTCGTTCTACTATTCTACTTAAAGGTAAGTTTCATTTGTTTTATTTCATATTTTATGTCTTGTTCTTGTTCTTGTTCTTATTCTTGTTCTTGTTCTTGTTCTTGTTCTTGTTCTTGTTCTTGTTCTTGTTCTTGTTCTTGTTCTTGTTCTTGTTCTTGTTCTTGTTCTTGTTCTTGTTCTTGTTCTTGTTCTTGTTCTTGTTCTTGTTCTTGTTCTTGTTCTTGTTCTTGTTCTTGTTCTTGTTCTTGTTCTTGTTCTTGTTCTTGTTCTTGTTCTTGTTCTTGTTCTTGTTCTTGTTCTTGTTCTTGTTCTTGTTCTTGTTCTTGTTCTTGTTCTTGTTCTTGTTCTTGTTCTTGTTCTTGTTCTTGTTCTTGTTCTTGTTCTTGTTCTTGTTCTTGTTCTTGTTCTTGTTCTTGTTCTTGTTCTTGTTCTTGTTCTTGTTCTTGTTCTTGTTCTTGTTTCCCTAAATCTATATATTGATTGGAATTATTTATATTTCTTACAGCTTTATGTTTACTATGGACAACCGGACACCAGGTAACCTTCACGTTGATTCTAGCTTAATAATTTATTTTCTATTTAATATACTGAGGAATGTTTATAACATTTCGTCCTTCATCGTTCACTAAATTGTAACAAATCGTTTCTAGTTTATCCCCGCATGTGGATATCATTTCATCATTTGAATCCCTTAAATTCGGAAGAAAGTGTTGGTCTTCATAGTACCTTGCATTAGGTTATTGGGTAAACGGCTCTGCAAATAGCTCAGTGCTACCTCCGTAATTTACTACAGGAAGGTGATGTAGGATTCGTCGTTTCGTCCTCACGAAGAACATCCCCACCTCATTCCCTGTAGCATACTTCAATGCCCATTAGAATTTGTAGTTCTCTCGCTCTCTCTTCTTCGCTTTTTAACGACCTTACAGGTCACGCCGGCCATTTCTGGCTTACTAGACTTATTTTTACCGCGTAGCCGGATAGTCACTCCTTGCTACGGCGGGACGGTCCGGATGGGATTTGAACCCAGTCCTGCCGTGTGGACTGGCGCCGTTTACCGAATACACCACCGGGCCGCTCCGGTAACTTGTAGCTCAAGAAGCTCTTTAAAGGATCGGCACATTTCAGTTAAATTGCCCAAATTTTAATTCATCCATCTAGAGCCGTGGAGGATAAAGCTCCCAGGAGGCCCTGGGAATGATAGTATGGGCCTGTAGGAACTGTACTAAATGTCGCACTAAGGTTCTGCTGTGGCTTTTTATATATCAATGATGCTTGGTTGGCCATGGACACATTGGAAACAAATACGCCGGTTAATGATTTCTAAACTGTTGACTGGGGTTTGGGGGGGAGAGGGAGCAATTCTTTGGAGACCTCAGTAGCCACTTTGTGGCCCATGGAATGAGCGTGGGGGGGATACATTTGACAGGATCCCCAACCGGCAGGGCCCCTGGCGGCCACCCACTCTGCCCATAGGTGAATCCGCCACACTGATCCAGTGATTTCAAGCAGTTTTGTATCTTGAACTGTCTAGCCACTTAGGCTTAGACATTAGAAAGATGGTGAAAACTTAGGAGATGGTGACAAATAGATCGATCGGAAACTGTTAAACGAAGGATTCACACATCTAGAATCGGGTTCTTCTTGTTTTCGCGTATTACCTTTGAGCTCGTTCGTTGCACGTTCTGTCTCTTCTTGTTCTGTCTAGACAGTCGTTTTAGTATTAAATTTCTCTGTATATTCTACATTATAATGTTGTTGTGTGGATTACATTGTTGTGAATGATATCGAAGAGCATATTGTCTCTGACGAAGCGGAAAATGAGCTTAAAGTATCACAAATACCAACTATTGCATTAATTAGATCATACAACACGAACACCGGGGCGGCCTGGTGGTGTATGTGATAAAAGATGCCGATCCACACGGCAGGACCGGATTCAAATCTCATCTGGACCGTCCCCCCCGTAGCAAGGACGGACTAACCGGCTACGTGGTAAATATAAGTCTAGTAAGCCAGAAATAAACGGCGAGACCTTATAGGTCTGCCTAGCTATCAAACCTGTAGAAGCGAACAAGCGGGCTAGTCTGATCGGCAAGGACATGAAACGGGATCCGCCTCTGATAGGGAAATTTTTAATTTTTTTAAATTTTTATCCTTTTTTTTATTTAAAGCATTATTTGAGTGAAAAGAAACTTATTGCAACCAATTGGCATTAAAATAAATCAATTTAATTTTTTTTGCAAAATTTCCCAAAAAAAAACGTAAGGGGTAAGCCTTATGAAATTTTCGAGTGAAATTTTTTTTTTAATTTTTTTCTGATTTTTTATTCTTTTTTTAATTTAAAGCATTATTTGAGTCAAAAGAAACTTATTGCAACAAACTCGCATTCAAATATATCACATTTATAAATTTTGCTACATTGGTCAAAAATGAGGAAAATTTTACATTTTCTCAAACAGGGTAAGGAACTTGGTTCCTCGAATAACTTCTGGCACAGACATCTGAGGGCATGACCGTCCAAGAAGAAAATGTAGCCATTGGTGCCATCTATCGACCACAGGTTAAAGATTGGCGATCTGTTGGATATAGATCGAGTTATAGGCAAAAGTTGGTGCAAAAATGAGCCTTAGTAAATGTTCATTTTTTTTGAATATTTTGATTTTTTTATTATTTTTCACTCTTTTTTTTTATTTGAAACATTACTTGAGTGAAAAGAAACTCATTGCAACCAATTGGCATTAAAATAAATCAATTTAATTTTGTTTGCTAAATATCCCAAAAAAATCGTAAGCCTTATGAAATTTTCGAGTTGAAAATTTTTGAAATTTTTTTCTGATTTTTTAATCTTTTTTTAATTTAAAGCATTGTTTGAGTGAAAAGAAACTTATTGCAACAAATTCGCAGTAAAATATATCACATTTATAAAATTTTGCAAAATTACTAAAAAAGGTAAGGCTATAGCCTTAGGAAATTTACAAATTTATAGAATTTTTTCCATACAGAGCAAGAAGTATATTCATTTCGCTAGTTTGGGTATTGTGCACATGTATTCCGTTTCAACTCATGTGTATCAAAAGTTTCGTTTCAACTCACATATTTACTCTTTTAACGACTCGACTCAACACGGCTACATGCTTACACTCATGAGTGAGTAAAAGAGTCACTAAAACTCCTCGTGGTGAGTGAACGATAGTCGTTCAATAGTTTAGTTTTTAACTCACTATCTCACTCTTAATCACTTTGCACATCTCTAATCCCAACTCGTCTGTGTTCCAAAAGTAGAAGAGTAGGTGTCATGAAAGTTAACGATAAAGTTTTACGACTTTAACTTTACTATACTTGACAAAGACTTGCTATATCCTTAGCATAAGTTCATTAGTGATTTCACACTCCTTTGTGCAGTTTAATAGTGTGTTTATCAATCGTTTAGAATGAAAAGGATTTCCAAGACCAGGGACGTTGGGTGGTATTCTCTTCACATCAAGTGCTTTCGAAGGAACATGCGAGATTTTTGGTTAGTTTTGAAAACAATTCTACGAGAGATGTAAAGCGCCCTAGACTATGAGTGCTCGTCTTGTGATGTTAGACATGTATAGTATCATGCCCTAAATCTTCGGGTTCCGTACTGATATCTTAACATGCCCGGCTATCCAATTAATTCGATGTTCCAAAAACTACGTCTCTGCCCTGCCAAGAGAGTTTGGGTGAATCTAAAGTGCTCCAATCTAGAGTACTGAAACAGCTCACGATTCTCTGTTCTTCTTAATGGTTCATTATTAACTAATTAATGATTATTACGATACATTTGAAGTAAGAAAACAAATTGATAAAAATAAACAATCAATTCCGGGACAGTAAGGGGTTCGGCAGCATTTCGCCTAACCAATGTTCGATATGAGACAAATGGTGGAAATATATTTTCCTTCATCAAATATTTATCGAGCGAATATCGACCACCCCAACGACATCAGCTGGCACTAAAAATCGGATAGTACATATAAAATCGCCGTAAAGCTTCGCCCAAGGTTCAGATGCTTTCAAACTTAATCCACCTTTTGTAGTGCGTTCGCATTGTCTTGTCGGTAATTGTTTATGTTCGCTTGAACAGTAATGGATTTCGATGG
The DNA here is from genome assembly GCF_943734845.2 of Anopheles funestus. NCBI lineage: Eukaryota > Metazoa > Arthropoda > Insecta > Diptera > Culicidae > Anopheles > Anopheles funestus. The sequence goes on along the minus strand of NC_064597.1, from coordinate 6,477,190 downwards.
CATTGTTTGGTCAGTGATTGACACAATTAGCGCAATTGACATTTCTGATCTTCGTCTCTGGCGCACAGCATGGTAAGGTACACGAATTTTAACGTTCTCTCTTAAAGTGTGGTTGTTTTTATAATAAATCCACCTCATTTTGTATTCACATCCTTATGTATCTTCTTCTTTGTGATTCTAATATCTTGAAATATGCAAATTTTGGCTTTTCTTAACATTTTTCCCGGTATCGGTCATGTCGACATAAATTTTCATTTAACATATACACTTTATATTCCAATTTTGGAATATTATATATATTCATCTACATATATATACCACTCTATATACATGTATATGTATAGATATACATATATAAATCAAAATTTATAAATGGTTAAAATTTTCAACCTCATCAACAGTATTACATTGCAAATGTAATTAATATTTTAATTAGAATAATTTCAATTTTTATATTAAATTTTTGACAAAAAAAAATAATTTCAAATCGATTAGGTAGTTGTCATTGTAATGATAATTAATCTTTTTTTTAGTGTAATTGATTAGTAAAATTAAAAAAATATATATATGAAAATTTTAAAATTATTATTAATATACAGTAGAAGTCCGGACCGTGCCTACCTAGCAAGAAGGGACGACCCTTAGCTACGTGGTAAGAATATGTCTAGTAGCCCATTACTAGATAAGCGTGACCTAGTACGGCATTCAGGAGCGAAGAAGTATTTCAAAGATTTTGCCCGTTTATTGATTTGGAAAAAATAATCAAATACAAGACAACTTCATCCAGCTGTTTCGCATACATTAAATGTGCAAATAGTGGATTTTGAAAAGCAAAAAAAAAAAAAAATAAAACCAACTGATAACGAATTCTCTACTGGTGATTAAGGTACGAACATAAACACCTTTCGTTATGAATTTCGTTCCACCAGTTTCCTAGAACAAATAGAACCAATTGTTATGTCAGTGTGTTGTTTTTGTTTTTTTCCCTTCCCCCTCCTTCACGTGGTGTAAAACGATATGTATGTTCAGCTATTCGATTTTTGCAGTGCATTCGCTGATTATGCATGGAAGTGAGGGTTTTTTTTGCCGAGATTTAATGTTTGTTTCATTTATATTCATGGTTATAATCAGCTAATGGAGATGTTGAATCTGTAGTTGTACAAGCGTAAGTAAAATTAAGAAGAAAACGGAACCAAACAAAAAAACAAAAATAGCGAGCATATCTGTTTGACTGAAAAACATAATTTCACTACTAGCACATTACCGCAGCGCGAAGCATAAGTTTGTTGCTCCGCCTATAGCGTGCGTTCTCTGTTTTGTAAAGTTCGCCCTTTTTATCAGTATAAGCACCATGGTGTTCAGAACCGCGCCGGGGTCTCGATGCCAGAAAGTTCACGCGGTGCTACTAAGGGTGACCAAATAGAAGGCGTGGCTATTGCCGGGCAATGTTTTTTGCCAGCAAGGAGCGTCCGACAAAACACAAAAAAAGCAACCTACGCATTGCAATGCACACTGGCGGTGCTGAGCGAGCCGCTTATTCTCTCGTTTACTCCACCGCCAGGGCAACAAATTGGCCGCCCAGCTATCGTATGCGCTCTCTCGGGGTGTGTTTTTTTTTCACCGCTCCGAGATAGCATCCAATACTTGAACATATTTTCTGGTGCGCCTTAGCATTGTTATCCTCTCGTTTACGCTCACGACCGTTCGGCCGGCACGCTTTTGCCAAGCGGCTTCAGCGTTCGCCGAAGAGTTTCGCTGACTTCAGTGTATATCTAACGTTGCATGTTAAAGCATGTGTGGATGAGTGAGCTAGGCGCGATCATTTTCCATTAAAGCGTGTTACGTTTCACACACCAACAAGAAAAGAAAAGAAAAAAAAAAACGGGAAAAGTGCTACTAATACGATCCGTTAGTTTGCGATTTTCAATAGTTCAGTGCACTGTGTGCCAACTTCCAACTCCGAAGAGATAATTGTAAAGTGGTGTGTGCGCGGGCGCGCTTGTATCAGTGTGTGCGTGTGTGTGCGTGCGTGTGTGTGTGGGTATGTTTATGTGAAATATTGTTGGTGCGTGTGCATATACGTGAAGTGATGTGTATAATTGTATGGAGTTTTGTTTTATTTATTTGCACATTTATGCATTGCGTGCGTCCAATGCTTGTATTGCTGCTAGTGCATAAATGCATCTGTGTGCACCATTCTAAAGGGCTTATTCGTATGCATTTAAACAACAACTAGTGTCTTACTATACCAATGTTTAAGTGGTTCGAGTTGTTTTACATTCGTATGCCAAACAAAACCAAAGCAAGAAAACAATCAAAAAAACGCAACGGAAACCTCTTCTGGATCTTAGTACACCAATAGAAACATTCCGTTTGGATCCAACTGGGCTGTATTAAGTGGACACACCGCGCGATGCGATGCAAATAGTACAGGACAATCAATCAACTTATCAACTCTTCTACCAAAAAAACAAAAAAAAACACTACTCAAAATCAATCAATCGTAAAACAAACAACAATCGAACCAACAGTGAATTCGAAAGAACAAGTTAAATTTGTGCAATTTATTATTGCACAACAACAAAAAACGGAAACATTATCAAGAGTTGTGCAGAATTATGGTGGATGTTAGCTATTTTTGTTTTCAATTTAACATTCCTACAATTGGGGCGGCCCGGTGGTGCATGTGATAAACGGCGCCCGTCCACACGGCCGGACCGGGTTCAAATCCCATCCGGACCGACCCCCCGTAACAAGGACTGATTATCCTGCTACGTGGTAAAATAAGTCTTGATGCGGCCTGGTCGTTCTAACCGAGCAAAAAAAAAACATTTCTACAATTACTACCCGGTTATTTTATTAAAAAGACTTTTTTTTAGTTATTTTTTTTGTTTTGTTTTAATGTGTAGATTTATTCGTTTATTCAAAACGAATAACAAAATAAAAAACTAAAAATTCCATCGTAAGATATGAAATTCATTTTTCGTTTTCAAGAATATTTTTTTTTTATTAGTAGTTAAGAGAGCAAGATAAAGAGAGAAAGAGGTGTGTGCGTTAATGTGAAAAGGTAATAGACCATAAATGAAAACATTGTATAATTCGTTCAACCCTACTGTACTGCAGGGTTTACACACTGCTATATAGGTAAAAGCTAGATGACATACTGCTGATATCGAATTTTGTTTTTTTAAACACACACACGAAAAGAGAAAAAGAGAGTGAAAGAGAGAGAGAGAGAGAAAAAAAATACAAGTGTATGACCTTTATGTTTGGGGCCGCAAGTCCCCATAAATAAGTAGGCTTTTGAAACATAGAAAACACGCAAAGGAAATTAACAAAAAGGATTGGTTTTGCGTGTGCTAGTGTGCGTGTGCGTACGTGTGTGTTTTGCATGTTTTTTTTTGTTTTTTTTTTGTTTTGGTGATCATATGCATAATCATTTGTCACAATTGTAATTTTGTTTTTTCCTTTAGTGAAGTGATCATATGTGCAGTTAAACAAAGAAGAGGAAAGGGGGAAAAGGAAAGGAAAAAGGAAAAAAAGGAAAAGTGTCAATTTGGCCTCGTGTGTGCGTGCGTGTGTGTGTGGTTAGTGTTTGCCTTGCTAAGGGCGGCGCATATCGATATATTCTTTTTTTTCCTGTACGAACGTTATCCCAAACAGCCGTCAAAATCGTGCTCCAGTGGCATATTCCGGGCGAAAGCCCTTTCGACCATACCAATATTACTGGTCTTGCGGACATCGGTGGACCAGGGAGAGGCGGCGGGGACGAAACCGGTGGTACAGGACCCGGAATGACGGTACCGGTTCAGCGCAACTCCCTGGCGGTGTTGCAGCCGCCGAGATCGCGCTTCATGATCACCGATATACTGGCCGGCAGTGGTCCGTCGCCACCGTCGAACACGGGCCCGCCGGAAACGGGCGACGGTATGGAAACGCTCACGAACGGTACCGGTGGCCATCCTGCTATCAACCAAGGCGGTGTGGAGACGCGGCCGGGCAGCATCAATATCGGTGCGACAGGTGTCTCGCCGATCATCAACGGCAGCACAAACGGAAGCGAAGGACGCACGCCCAGCCCGCCGAACGGGCCGCGCGATCTTAGCCTCGCACTGCCCGGCCATGGTTCGACGGCGATGCTGCACGCCGGTGCTGGACCGCTGGCACTGCACGCCGCGGCTGCTGCTGCCGCCGCGGCCGCCGCTGCTGCCGCGATAAATGCCGGCCATGGTGGCGAAACGCAACACAATCAACATAAAAATCCTCACCATCACCATCATCACCATCACCATCACCATGGGCTCGATGCGCACAGTCTCGGGAGCCACGGGCTAATGGATGACCACGACCAGGAAAGTGACAGCGACGATAGTTGTCCGATGGATAACTCCAGCGTGTGCAGCAACGGTGAGCTTACTATTCTAATTATAAAATCAGCAACAAAAAAAAACAACCAGCGTACGACACAAGCGACAATCGTCATTGGAATGTTCGGATTAGACCAGCATTTTATCGCCGAAAAGACACTGAGATATGGCATCTAGTTATGTGACGAAACTAATTGTGTTTGGAGGTGATTTGTATTATTATAGCTTTACTCATTTGAAGCGCAGCGTGCCGCGTGTATTGTGTGTAGTTTTATGTTTTGTATATATAAAAATAATTTACTTTGATATGCATATAAATGTGTTGTTTTTATGTGTATATGTATATGTATATCAAGCTGTATGTATGTATATAGCATATACACATATACATATATATGCTATATATTTATATATATACCTATATATTATATTGATTAATATATATATACATATATATATATATATATATATATATATATATATATATATATATATATATATATATATATATATATCTTTATATACATATACACACTGTCGTACACAACATGACAACTTTTCAACGTTTTGTGGTTTAAGTTTTCTTGCTTCTTGCTTAACCACATTTGCCGGTCGTTCTCTTCCCCTTCATCAAAACGCGTATGTCTTACATGTCTTCCTTCATTATGATCCCTTCAAGTTCACAACACCTTACCTTTCGGTTTGGTTCGATTTTTTTTTGTTTCGTTTTTACCCCGCACACTTTAAAGAATACACCTCGCAACGGCTGCTGCATATTTAAGGCTTTACCAAATTGAAGCACGTAACATGATCCCTGCTGCTACTTTGATTCCATAATTGTAAAGTGTTTATTTATATACAAAGAAAAAAACGGAAGGTTTCTAAACAGTGTTTCAAATTAGGAAAATAATGGAAAAGAAAAACAAAAATTTTGTGTTACATTCCATCCATGGAATAAAGTAATTTTTTTTTTCAAACTACATTATTAAATGTCAAAAAGAAGTGTTTTAACTCTTGCAGTGTTGTGAAAAAGTGATCAAGCACATTGCACGCCGCAAATACAAAAGACTGCATAACGCACACAAAAAACAAGCGACGAACCCTCTAAATGCTAAAGTGAGCGAAACAAATTGTTTTATATTTTATTATCGTTTAAAACTTGATAGTGATGTTAAGGAAAATGTTTATTGTGTTTCCTAATGTGTTGTTGTAACATAAAAAAAATAATATAAATTGTGAAATATTTCCAATGTGAGAAATTATATACTCAAATTCTACTCTACCTTTTGCCCTTTAATAGACTGTCAAGTTGTCAATGTGATCTATCAATTTGTCACCTTAGTTCGTTCCCCACAATTATTGTTAGCGTTTTGTGTTCTAGTCTGCTCACTGAACCATGGCAGTAAAGAGGGCAATTGAAATGTACACCTCCTTAGCAAAAGCGTACATCTGCTCGACGTCGTTAGCAGGTAGAAGAGGCACTACAAACGTTTGTTTGTCTAGCGCTGAAGCGTCTTGTCAATTTTGCGGGTAATCTGTAACATGAATTATCCAGAGCAGAACAGCAATAAGAAATGCGGCACTGCTAAGGTAGTTATCAAAATTACGCTAATCACTGTAGTAGTTGAAATATGGGCAGATTGAAGATGTAATAAATTGAGAAGCACTTTAAGCATTCTTAATTTGGTTTACTTCTCAAGATTATATTTGTATTTCTTTTTTTTTCTAAAGCGATTAATCTTCTACAAAGTTGTTACAGTACAACATTAGTTAGAGACTTTGTGAGGCATTGCATTCTTACTGCCTTTTAAAAAAAAAGCTCTTCATTTCATTATGGGCGGAAGAACTTTATGTACCATTGCAAGCAATAAACACAATCGGCAAACGGAGGGAGTCTTACTAATGATGTTTTCGCTGCTTTACGTGCTATCGGCTGGGTAGTTGGGTTACAGTCTTATTGTCCGTCCGTTTCTGAATTTGATGCTTTGAAGCGATAATTTGATAATCACGGCATCCCCACGGAGTCTCTGTACACTTTATTGTGTCTAATGCTTCATTTCTTTCCATTTTTTTCTCCGTTGGATCCTTTTGTATAAACTACACTGCTACACTGCTGCTAAATGTTTCAACCTTTTTCAAATCAATGATTAATAGATTATCGTCAAAAGAATCGATCATTAAAAGCATACAAAAAACGCATTGAATAGGTGAATCATTTATAACGCCAACATTGTTTCCGAAATTCAGAAGCGCTTTTAAAGTTAAAGTTTTGCTCCTTTTTTGTTGTTGTTTAAATTCAAAGAGTGTTTTTTTTGTTATTGTACGGTTGAGTAGTTTCGTTTCATGCTTCCTATGGCTCCAGATGGAACATCTTTGATGGTTATATTTCATTTAAAAGAAGGAAAATTTAGCTTAAAGAAGTTTTAATTTCTTGTAGTGAAATTCTTAAATTTCATCTTTTAAAAACAATTTAAGTAATAAAAACATAGGAAAAAATGTTTTATTAACTTAACTTAAAAGAATTCACTTATCAAATCTCAAAATTTATAAGATCGAATGAAGAGAAATGAACATTTTTTTTCTTCTCTCTCTCTCTCTCTCCCTTTTCTTTCCTCATCGACATTATTACATTATACATCATTGAGAGGATTAGTTAATCGAATCAAATAGTTGCTAACAATCACTTTTTAAACTGTTAAATACGGTATGCGGATGGTAAAGCTTCCTGAGTGGTGTTGATACATTCCATTGTTCGGTGCAGATACGTTGCACGACCATCAACAGGAACAAACCAACATGTTCAGACACAGACACCGCTAGGTACTTCCTACCAGCGGGGCCAACGCAATAATTCCACACGTCTAATTTCCTGATCGGTGGATCGGTGTGTATCATAAATATACGCCACGACTATGTCTACACGAAACCAAACAAAACAACAACAACAAAAACACGAAGACATGTGTGTGTATCGAATTGTGTATGTGTATATGGGAAATTCCGTATTTTACGCTAGCGCGTTAAAAGATCCCACTCCTTTCTTCGGACAACACAATTTCGCTGCGATGCGTTAGCGAAAATCTTATTATACATGAAACTGCACAATTACAACCTGCTTTAGTACCGGGACCGAACCTCATGCGTGATATCCGGAACTTTTAACACTAGAACTACCGGATCAGTCATTTTGGGCTGAAACGCTTCATTTTTATCACATTATTTTTTTGAGGTTAAACAATCCTAAGGTAGTTAAAAACTTCAGTTTTACATTTATCTTCTATAGTAAGATCTCCAATAAAATATACTCCAACTCTTGGAAATTGCTTAGAAATTAACCACGAACGAAAAACGCTTAAAACGCTTGGTAGTTCTAGTGTTGTCAAAAGTGATTGTCAAAATACTAGTTATTCGAAACTTTTATTGGTACTTGGAACACGTTAAAGTCGAGACAGTTTTTAGTTAATTTCTCTATTATTAAGTAACAGAATTGAACTAAGTTCAGATGTATCCATCTTCTTCCCAAGGGACTCTAGAATCGTTGGGTATTTTTAGTCTTCCGGGTGGCTATCTTCAAGATGAATTACCCAAAAGGCAAACAGGCTGTAGCCCAGCATGTTCGGAATATATATTTATACATAGCCTAGCACCAGAATTTCTTGAATGAAACTCGCACCAAGACCGTGGGCGGTCATCCCTATTTCCAAGGTGTTGAGGATATACGATAATTAATGTCTAATAGCGCTCCCGCTGTCAAGCTATCGATGTTTTAAAACCCCAACAAAAAACAGACACTAGGGAAGGGAGGAAAAAATCTATAGTTTTATAAAATTGGGTCATTTGCTTAATTCGCAAGTTCAAGATTCTTCAGTATCATGGGTTTTTGTTTCAAGATATTCGATATTCTTGAAGAGAGAAAGAACTCAGAGAGAAAAAAAAACAAACATTACTGTGGCTAATATATCCCCCTCCCCCCCCCCCCCCCCCCCCCCCCCGCTTTGGTTAGCCTTTCTGTTGGGCTCACTTGTTTTCATGCTATCAATCTTCTTTGCTCCATTTAGTTTTAGCACGATGTTTTTGTAAACTTGATGCTTTCAATCTTCCAGCCGTTTTCGGGCGAGGGGGGGTTTTTGCTACCTACAAACCATTGCAACCGGTTCTACATTCATTTATACCACACTCCGGTTCTCTCTACGCTGCAAATGCAACCACTCTTTAGAAGTCCGAGCATTATTTACCTCACTTCCAACCCTTGCGTCTTGTTTTTTTGCAGGACATCAAGAAACTAGGCAAGAAAGCGATTTGTTACATTAAAAATAAAATAGAAGGGTGAACATAATGCTAAACCCATTTGGCTGCGTGTGTGTGTCTGTGTGTGAATGTGTGTGAGGTCGCGTGTGGTAAGTTGACGTCAGTTCGCATTAGTGTTGAACCGTATATATGTATCTGTGTATACATAAAAGCTAAGTTTAACTATTAACACCGATCACCCAGAACATAAGCAAGGTGTTTAATGGGTTAGTGGCCACAGCCTAAACAGCCTACAAAACCAAGCAGGCTGAGCTATTATCACAACGAAAAACAAAAATAAAAAAAATGTGGCAATACAGACCGGAAGTGGGTCTTCATTTATCTTATGTTTTTTTTTATCTCTACACTAACATTTTAGCATAAAATTGAGAACCAATATTATTGGAACATCTTTTTTAAGACTGTAAAAAAATAATCTAACCTTTAAAAAGGTTGTTTTGACATTGAGACAGCAATCGTACTCGGGTCTTTAAGTCATCTGTCCACTTGCCGTTGCCTAAAGTTAACTCAAATATATACGCACCGCCAAACAAAACGCAACGAGCCGTGACGATTATGAAATTGGAATGGACTGGACTCGTATACCTACAGCGACGAACTTTACATGGACAGTAAACGATGACAGTAAAAAGTAGCCAGTAACGTTAACGAGCAGTATGGAAATGACCAGCTACATGAGCTGAAGCTCAGTCAGTTAAACCCTTGTATACATTTATGTTTGATGGTGGTAAAGTACGGCCTGTAATCGATTACTGCTGCGAGATAACAACATTATTACTTTCCTGCTTATAGTTTGCTTTTTCTTTTTTTTGCAACACACTGCCATGGCTAAATAATGACTAATATCAATGGTGTTAAATGAATTCATATGAAAAAAATAATTAAAATGGTGTTTAATGCGCTTAACAATTTGAATCACACACATAAAAATTGCATTGTACGATTTGATGTTTGTTTATTGCAGTAAACTATAAAAATGATTAAGTTGCTTAAGAACAAGAAACGATTATAGCAGTAAAAAATGATATTGAAGGTGTTAAATAGTGTTTGGTCGTGAGCGAAAGAGCTACCTGAGCTTCTCACTTAATGTGCTCCGTATTTAAAATCAGGTTGCTCTTTACTGAGCGAATTGCGCTCCAAAGAGCGCCTTGGATGAGCGCTGTTCAAACTAGCGCTCTAAAGAGCGCAGCGTTCCAAAGAGCGCGTTGGTGGAGCGCTGCTCAAATTAGCGCTCCAAAGAGCGCAGCGCTCGGAGCGCTCTTAGGGATGATTCATCTATTACGTAACGTACACATTGGGAATTTTTTATCCCTGCTCCCTCCTCTATCATAACAAAACACTGGAAGTATCTCTCCTCTATTTTTTTTGTTTCTCAAGCCGTATCAAGAGTCTCTTGTCTATTAATTACGTAATAGATTGGTCACAAAATCACAAAAATACATTTTCTATTCAACAATCCTGTCATTTGTAACAAAAGGATATTGCCGTGTATATTCTAAGAGTCCTACCAGACTGATTTTGGACATCGAAGTATATAATTTGAAATGTTTCTCATCTCATCGGTTTCAGAAGTCTCTTTGGTCTACATTGATTTTCGATAGTCACTTGCAACAATCTTTGCTGAGAAAATCGTGATCTTAGTTTAGTAAAACCAATCCAGTGTTTCTTAACCTTTCGCTGCTTGATGGCGGATCTTTGAAGAAAGCTTCCAAACTCTTGTCCATTTTTAAATAAAACGGTATAGTTATAAGTAAGATATAAAAAAAATCTATTCTTAGAAAAAATATTAACTGTATTAAAATTTAAAAATGAGTTGAAAACCCCTGTTTAGCTCGATCACCGTATAGCGTGTTGAAAATCAATGAAAATGAGTAATATATCATTTCAAAGGAATAGAATTACTCCAAAAAAAAACGTGATACATTTAGAAAAAAAACCTGAAAATAATGCCGATCACATCGCTAATTAGTCTGATAAACGCTGCTACAGCGCTATTCGCTCGGAGCGGAGCTACCTCGCGCTCACCGCTCACCGTGGTGAGCGTGAGCGGTTCACTGCGCTCATTCGAAAGAGCTACTTGACTCATCACTTTTCCTCTAACCATTTGTGGTTACATTTAGATGACGTATTTTATGCTCTAGAAAAAAGGATAAACGGATTGTGAGTGATTCCTTTAGAAAATACTATTCGTAGATTTGAATCATTCCATCACGTCAGTTCTTTTTTTTCTCTTTCACTGTTATTTAGTTTGTTTGTTATCGGACGGCATATCAGACGGCACACAGTCATATTTTCGAATTAATCATAATGTGCAGTACTTTAATAAGCCTTCCCCCTCCCAACCCCATTAGTCTAGCGATCATACAGCAAAAACCATTATCCATGAGAAGTGTGATTGAAACAAAACATGCGCAACAAAGTTATAAAATCCAGAAGCCCTGAACGGCTAACGTGTAACCTTATCCATCGAAAAGGCTCGTTGTTCGTTAACCAAATCGTGGGCCCTGTTTTACTTTTTGTTTTTTGTTTTTTACCTGACCAAAGAGCCATAGCCAGCGTGTTAGTGTGTTTTGTTTTATTGACATTAATGCTACCACCTTTGCGGGCCACAACCGTTTTCACCCTAGTGTGCCATGGGCACACTGGCTTCGGTGCACGGAAATTCGTGGTAGTGTGTTTCGGCCGCCGGGTATGTATTATTAAAATACTTTTTCACGGTTCGTTAAATGATCATTCTTTCGACGAATTTTCATTATATTTATCCACCCCTTTGCTCACCGAGCATTTTCACCACCGGTTCGGTCGGTGGTAACCTGTGCAGCCAGCAAACCGAACAGGAAGAAAAAAATAGAAACAAGAGGGGGGAACAAAAAACATTAAAAATATAAATAAAGCGGTCAGTTATAATAGGTGTAAACTCTCTCTCCATGTCTTACTGTAGCAGAACACTTTGAAATTGTGGGGTTTACTGATTCTGCTCACTTCATGGTCAACCATGTACCTCTGGACGCTTTTGCGCGACGCTGTGAACGGGTATGTTAATGCAAACCAATTTCTAAGTCATATGTACGTTTACAGCGAAAGGAAGTTTAACTTCGAAACATGTCATGCATGTGTGAATGTGTACGAATACATGTAGAGTGTAGAATAGATAGAGAGATAAAGCAACAACAACAACAACAAAAAACGGTGAGAAATATAGATTGATATACGTGGCGAGCAAGACAGAGAGGTTATTGAGGGAAAATGAAAGATAACAGATCAAGGAAAATGAACAGGCAAACCTACCGAGAGGAAGTGAGGAAAAAATTACTTACATCATGAAAACGGGGGTGAGGCGGAGGGGGGGGGGGGGGGGTACTTGCAACTCGCAATAGCCCCCTTGTCAGCAGCTGTGAGAAAAAAAAAGATCGTCGGTGGCTTTTACCTTTTTACAATACAAGCTCGAGCTACCTTTTGCTTTTCCTTTCTTTTCTTTTCTTTTCTCGTTTGTTGTTGTTGCTGCTGTTGTTATTATTTGTGTTTCGTTTTGTGCTTTAACACACCACAGGGGCACTTCTTTCGGTACTTTAATCATTGCTTCCTTTGGCCTTGTTTTTTTTCTCCTGTTGTTGTTGTGAGCGCTGGTAACATTTACATTTTATAATCATTTTTTCTCTCCTCATTTTTAAGTATGGAATATAAAAATAGGTGGCCAAACTTTATCTGCACACGCGAGCGCACATTTGCTGGCTCCCTATCAAATCATCCCTTATTCGTTTCATTAACGGTTAAAAACTTATGTTTCTTTCGTTTTTTTTTTTTTGACTGAACCGCTTCCTGTTCTCATTTTGTGTCTGTGTGTGTGTTTTGCTTCGTTAAAGAAAACACTTCAAAAGAGTTGCCTAGACAATTAGTGTTACGAGCTACCTTTTGTCCCCCCTAAAAGTGAGGCAAAATTAAGGAGAGTAAAAAGAAATCAGGAATAGAATAACCTTTCCACTGCTGCATTGCATAGGTTATTACTAACTGACACATGAGGTGTTATACGAATTATTTTGAACATGAATTTGAAATCGTAAAAAAACAACAACAACAACGGGGTTAATTGCAGCGTTTGTTAATTCAATGAATTGGTGCAATTCATTCCCATCGTGAAATAATAATTAATAAAGTAATTTTAATACAATATTTTTATTTTTTTTAGCATTTATGCATTTCTTCAAACATTTTAACAAATTAAAAAAAAATAAAACAAGTTTTTCATTTTTATTTGTTAAAATTTAGTTCGTCTGCTCTATTAATTTTAAAGAAACGAACTGAAACGCACTCGAAATTAAATTGTTAAAAGCCATAAAGTTTTTTTTGTGTTATCCTAACTAACAAATCATTGTGGTTTAAAATTAAGCGTTTTACACCGTTTACCAGTTTGCGCCGAATAAATTTCGAATCCTTATGATACGGTAACAATGTTTGGTGCTTTCGCTTGCGCGCGGTTCGTCGCTTGCCGCCATGCGTGAGTCTTTAGTTTTGCTCTATTATTATTAATTTATTCTAATCTTTAACCGGGACAGATGGGATGGGTCTCGGGTTTTTTGGTGGATAGATTGGTTTGGGGTAATGTAATAAGAAAAGAAAACAAAAACAATATTAAATGTAATGAAATGCAGTAACAAATTAAGGATAGCTAAATTCGGCGTTGCTTCACCGGTAGCTAAAGCAACGTTGATAATGTGACAATCTTTCACAAATTAGCTTTAAATGGTATTTGTTATTAAAAGAAGGATAAAAAAGAAACCAGAAAACAAAACGCCAAATATAAACAACACCTTTCGAAGAATGACTCCTACGTTAAATTCTTCTCAAGGTCAATATTAGCCGCACCGGGTTTTTTTTTTTGGTAGTGTACGATTTCAATGCATAGTTGCCTGAACGGGGCTCATTTTCCACCAGGCAAAACACCGAACCGTAACTAAATACTTCAACTTATTTGAAGCACATTTCGCTGGTTCGTAACGTTCTGCTTGACCGTCTAACAGCCACCAATGGCGATGATGACGATGCCTAGGGTGTGCACTGAAAAGTGATCGCTTTGGAGTGAAAAATAAAACCATAAATAAAAAAGCTGTAGTTTTTTTTTGCTTTTCAAAGAACAACAGAAGGTAGACAATAGACTGAAAAATAATTTCAAAACAAAAAAAAACAACAACCAAGCCAGGCACAAAAAGAATCGGTCTGAATATCTTTTCACAAGTAAACGAACAGCAAAAGGCAGGTCAATTTACTGCTCATAATGATGGTAAATGGTTAACCGCAAGCCTCTCAAACCCCCTCCCCACACACCCTCGCCCCCCCCTCCTCACTCACCCGCTTTCCCCCAGTACCGAAGGGGTTTCATAGCCTCTTCCTCCCCTAGCGATGGTTTCTATATTAGCAGATCGCACCGGAAGAGACCGGAAACGACGATTCTGCCGAGACGCCAACGTCTTCACTAGCCAGCAAGCGAATGGATTAATGAGCCATCCAGTGGCATTATCGGCCTTTCAGCACCTTCCACCTCGGGTGCTGCGAGCAAAAGGGGGCGATTGGCAGCATTGCACTTCTCGACGTTGTCCCTAGCTGCCTCACGCTCGGATCAAAGCACGCCTCTGCCCTCGTGTGCTTCACCGTTCCCGTATCGGAGCGAACACTGCCGGTGTTTTGTGAGAGCAAATTATCCAACGCGTTGCTTCCGTTAGCGCTTCCACGAGTGAGTGAGCTTTTAATTGTATTTTAATGATCTTTTTAAACCCCCTCCTCCCCCTCCCCTTTCAGTTCAAGATTAAGTTTCATGCTACATCAGTACCTTCTATTATAAGCATTGTTAATCAATAAACGACCAACATGCCTACGCTACGGGTTGGAAGTAGGAATTTGTTGGGTTATTGTAACCTTATTCATAAAATAAAAATTTTCAAGTGTTTTTTTTTGTTAATTGTTTCGATTGACTAGATGAATATTATACGTATCTTAGGAGCGATTTTTCGTTCGATATGTTATACTGGATGGCGTTTTTATTCGAATTTCTAAACTTTATTTTGGTGTTAATTTTTTTTACTAAATTTTTTATCAATTATTTCAATTGTTTTTAAATTTAATTTGAACTAATACCGACAAACTTCGCCGTGTATGAAATATTCATTTTCACTATTGTAACAAGGGGGTATTTTTTTCACATGCAAAATTAATTACTCGATTACGTTGGTGTAGCTTCGTACGTCGGGTAAAACTAATTATAGCTAGATGAATTGGCCCCGGCACCGCAACAGTTAATGGTGATGGTTAATGTGAAAAATGACAAAAATTGCTTTTCAAAGCAATTTTTGGGCAATGGATCCTGGATGTAGAAACACCAAATCCCAATGATATGTTTGTGACCGGTGTGTGTGTGTGTGTGCGTTTTTTTCCTTCTCTCTTTTAATACAGTATATTTATATGAAACAAAGACAATCGTACCCAACAAACCGGAAACTGAACGTAATATTCCTGGATCGTTGAACAGTGTTGTGTTGAAAAATTGACGTTCTCGTCATCAAATTAGCAACAAAAAAAGGAAAAAAAAACAAAAACACCCTCCCCCCCCCTCGGGCGGAAACTCAAAAGAAGCATCAAAGGCGTTAGATTAGTCTAATTATGACTATTGGCAGTAGCCAAATTGCATCAGCAAAAGCCGGTTTCCAGTTTTTCCAGTGCAAACGCAGAAGAAAAATTAAGATGCCTACACTTTTGATTACGCTCTTCGCTCCACACCATCGTTTAAGTCTTTTGTTCGCAGCGGAATGGGAAACTTTGCCTGCTTCTGGTTGTTCGGGAAGCGCTTGTGTTCATGTTAATTTTCTTTCGAACCTGGGAGGGGGGTGGGGAAGGTGGAGGAGGAAGGTTTTTTTTACCCTCTTCTCATTTTTGGTTAACATAATCGATGGCAGTAGTGTTGTGTTTATTCAAATGCATACATAGGCATATCCTGATGGGCATGATGTGCCTCACCTTCACAAATGTTGATTTGTACAACTCGGCGAATGGAGTGTTGAAATGTACTATATGCATTATAAAACTATATGATTAATTGTTATTTCGAGTGTGAAGTGTGTAATAATCTTTTCATTCGTTCTTACAAATAGGACCAAAAACCTTCTTCTCTTATGAATGGAAAAAAAGATAAAAAAAAGAAAAAATCAAAACACAAAACAAAAAAAAAACGGTGTCTGGCCGTTCTTTCGTTGAATGCCATCACTGTATTGACTCTTCAAAACATACATTCACATAAAGTTGTGTGTTCACAACTTGCAGAACGTTGAACTCTTCCGTCACACATGGTTCATCAAATTGTTCCGTATGCAATGCCTTCCAACGATTGGAATTCAATAAATAAAGAACTTTAGAAGTATGATAGCGCTTCCGTGATTGTCTACCTAATCACGTAATATGATTTTAATATTTTAATGTAATGCAATATCTTGTACTTAGAGTTGTTAACACTAGAACTATCAAGCGTTTTAAGCGTTTTTCATTCTTGGTTAATTTTAAAACAATTTTCGAAGAGTTGGAGTATATTTTATTATTTATTGGGTACCTTTCTATAGAATAGATATGTAAAGCTTATGTTTGAACTACCCTAGGATTGTTTAACCTCAAAAAAATATTTTGATGAAAATGAAGCGTTTCAGTCAAAATGACAAGTCTGGTAGTTCTAGTGTTACATTGGAAAAAAAGCATTTTTTAATTGTTTTCGAATTTAAATTACTCAAATAAATATAATAGTGCCCAGTGTTTTGCCAAGATTTGCACTCTGGTCGTTATATTTAATCGATAAACTTCCGAATTTCCCAACCTCCGACGTGGATTCAGCTACATAGACATTAGTCTAATATATACACGATAGTGTTTACGATTTCCGTAGGGTTTGTTGATTGGCGATTAAGCACAATTTTGGAAGAAACAAAATGACATAATACCTCGAACAATGAGTTTTGTTATACGTTAACTGGTTTATCACCCAACAACAAAAAAAAGAAGAAAGAAAAATAATCCAAAATATTCTTCCCAAAAAACTATCGAACCGATTTTTAGCTTCGCGCGTCATGCCTAATTGGTTTTACGTGAGACAAACGAATAATAGGGCAAGAAAACCAGGAACAAATAATATCTTTCCACCGATAATCCTGTCGTGGGGCGAGAAAAAACAAAATAAGGTGAAAAGCGCGATAAGTCAAATCAATTGTGGGACACTAATCACTTAATCAGCTTTAAAGTCGGTTTTGAAATAAAACCTGTTTGATAAAACTTTTTTCTTTTTTTATAACCGTACATGGGGCGCGAGTCCTGCTTTTGTTTTGTTTTTTTTTCTGTTTGTCCTTTCTTTCTATTGATATTTTGTTTGTCACTTAAAGCCAAGCTCTTTATCGTGACCGGCAGTATAGTTTATTAGGCGTCTGTGTGTGTGTTTTTTTATTTTTCGTTAACTGTTTCCCTTGTTGTTCCTTTCTTTTTTCCCCTTTTTGTTCCCCAGCTGTCGCCTTACTTCTTTGTTCAATCCCAATTGACGAACCTAAAGCGCGATTGATTCAATGTGGCACGGTATCAAATAATCGATTATCCCGTTGAACCGTTGAACCGAATTAAACTCAATATACAAAAGCAAAACTATTAAGAAGAAGGTAAAGAAAAGCGAATGCGTGAGAAGAATGTCAACAGCCGACTGTAAAGGAAAGTGGCAATGTACGCGTGTATCGAAACACACAGCTAGACAAACTAGTAAGGTGTAATAGTTATAGCATGTACGTATACATGTATATGTATATTGATTTCTGGCATTGGTAATTGATTTGTTATAGTGTTTTGTGTTATTTGTTTATTGGTTTTCGGTCTCAGCGCTACACGCACTCATGCATATGTTAAAATTTGTTTTATAGTAAAATTATGCAAAATAAAGTTGCTATAACGATACTTATTCTATTCAGATAAATACATATATATGTATATGTATACATAAAAATCGAAAAATACGTTGGCGGAGTCTGGTCAAAAAGAGGAAAAAAAACACACACAATTTATCGGGAAGCGGATAAAGAGTCGGTGGTTGAGGAAGGGTTGAAATTGATCACAAAACCTAATAGAAATGTGTTTATTTCCTTTTGTTATCATTTTCTATTTTGGAACATTATTTTCTAGCCCCGATCAAAGCGAACGTTTTTCGTCGCGGTGTTGACTGATCTAAAATGCAACAGAGAGAAGAACAAAAAAAAATACAACCCCGTTTCCAGTTAAAAGGTTCATCACCTCGCGTCGCAAATGGATTAAGTTCTTTCGCTCTAAGCAAAGCGGCTCGCCTGTTAAAAGCTATATCGTAAAATCTTGATTGTCTCGTGTGTCCCCCTCCCCCCCTCCTCGGTTATTGTTGGCCTTTTAGGAATGTTGTGTTCTTATGTCTGTCAGTAGGCTGCTCAAAAAAGACCTGTTCTTATTCGAAACGGTGTTAGATTATGTTCCATTTTTTTTGGTTTTCCCTCTCTCTCTTCAGATAGCTTATCTCATTACTTTATCCTAAACACAGATCAGATGAGTCGTCACTACGATATAAATCAATTATCGTCGAGTTTGTTACACTTTTCGCGCAGCCTGTTAAAAATTTTGGTACGTGTTTAGCCTTAAGAAGTTAGAATCGATTAAACTCACTGACAAATATCGTCACGATGCTAATTTAAAAAAAAGCTAGCGTAATGTAACGATGCGGAACATGAAAGTGTACGATGGTGAAAGTACGAAGGAAAAATATTGTTTCTTTTGATTCTATATTAATGACAGTTAAAATTAAGCGTCGAAATAGAAGTTTAAAAAGTTTATATTTCTTGGAACGAAGACTTACCAAAAGTCTTGCCAACTTAAGCTAAAGAATGTTTTATGTAAGTCAAAATACAAGAAAGAGATTCAGTGATGTGGATGTGCCGGATCCGGAATCGGTTCCAGAATCGGTACAAGAATCGAATCAAGATTCGGAACCGGAATCAGTTCTGGAATTAGTTCCGGAATTGGATCAGGAATCGGATCCGAAATCAGTTCCGGAATTGGATCAGGAATTTGATCAGGAATCGGATTCGGAATCGGATCCGGAATCAGATCCGAAATTGGATCAGGAATCGGATCCGGAATCGGAGCAGGAATCAGATCCGGAATCGGATCCGGAATCAGATCCGGAATTAGATCCGGAATTGATTCCGGAATCGGATCAGGAATAGAATCCGGAATCCGAGCAGGAATCGGATCCGGAATCGGAGCAGGAATCAGATCCCGAATCTGATCCAGAATAGAATCAGGAATCGGATCCGGAATCGGTTACGATATCTGATCCGGAATCAGCTCCGGAATCGATTCCGGAACCAGAAACGATTCCGAACACGGAATCAGACTCAGAACCGATTCCGAACACGGAATCGGAACTAGGTATTTCCGATTCCGAGTGCCCATCACTAGTGACCAAATATTTATGAGCCGTTTCACCACCAAGCATTAATCAGTATGAAACGAACATCTTTTCAATCATTCGTAAGGATGTGTTAAAACAGACGGTAGAAGAAGCGGATAATGTATCTAATTAGTACCAATTATAAACTCAATTAACTAATACCTCTTTTACATATTTAACGTTTTATGTGAATGGTTTGTAAAACTGTTCAGCTCATGTTTGTTATTTAAGGTTATATTGCAACCTTTTCCACCAATCTACGAATGTGTTTTTTCTGATTGTTCCCAACTATAAGGTTTCTGTAAGCTCTTTCAACTACTTACAGTTAGTGTTGTGTACTGAGTTCGGGAGCTACATTGAGGCCTCGCCTCAATGTAGTGAGGCCTCTGAGGTAGCTCTTTTATTTTCTGCATGTAGCTCCGCACTCTCCGTTTTCTTCGAACGCTGTACCCACGGAATGCTATGAAACACGTTGTCTTTGTTAGTGTACGTTAGCTAAATGTGAGCAGACCAGAGCTTCTCGCTCTAGTAGCTTTGATTGTTAGTTTGACAGAGCGAGAAAGCATTAAGATTTTCGTACTGGGGAAAGGCCTAATACACGAAGAGTGCAGAGCGAAAACAATTTTTTTTATGCATGTAGATCCGTACTCTTCTTTTTTTTCGCGCTCTGTACGCTCGGAGTATAATGAAACACGTTGTCTTTGAAAGTGTGCATTAACTAAATCTAAACTGACGACGATCTACTTCCGCATGTGGACTAAACTGTACCAATATTTTTTTACCTTTAAAAACTAGCATGCTTTCTCCTTTTGCCAAACTAACAATCAAGCCTATCAAAGAGAGAAGTCATGTTTGTTTGCTGGTAGCTCTGTACTCCGCACTTTGTACTCACTTGCACTCTGCACACATACCCTGCGCAAGTGAGTGCGGAGCTACATGGAGCGCTCACCTCGCAGATGTTAGAGAGCTCTCGCCCTCTCCTCTTCAAAAAGAGCTACTTAGTACAACACTACTTACAGTAAAATGCTTATAATTTCAATGTTTTTCATAATTACATCACATTAAAGGACCAATTAAAAACAGCGCAATATGTCATTGATAATATTTTACTGTTTTGCTGTGTCGCTAAAATGGCACGAATATTTTTTATCGTCCGTTCCCAGTGTAATCAGGAAATGTAAGTCAACGTTGTGGTTTTGTGTCCAACTTTGTACAAGCAATTTAAAAATAAAGAGGGAATTCGTTGATGAATTCTATTGGTGATCACATGAAATTGACCTCGAGCACGCAACACTTCGGGTACGGGAAAAAGAAATTGTAACAAAAGTCATCCGTAGGGGTGAACAACGCTCCCGTTATAGACAGGTGGTAGTTTTCCTGCGGTAAGCTCCTATGCCTGCCACTAAACACAGAAGGGGGGAGGGTGGGGGGTACATTCGGTTTTTGGGGTTATTTGATATCGCTTGTGGTACCTTGTGCTTACGGGGAAGCATGTGAAAGCAAAAAAAGGAATGATTGAAGTAGTTGAAAGAAAACAGAAGAGGGAAAAAAACCGGAACAAAAAATACTCGGCCTAAACAGCCGATATTTGGTGGAGCGCTTCCGATCATCGGTTTCCGGTACGTTTAACTTTACGCCCGATGAAAAGAATCATGAAAAATATATCATGCATTCGGTGTAAACTATAATACTACCATCCACACACTTCTACACAGATATATGTATATAAATAAATGTATATGTGTTTGTATATGCATACATGTGTACATATACATGCGGAGCTGATGTGGACAAGTCGCTTAGTATCTTGCGAACTGTAGTGATTTACCACTACACAGACTGTCGGATCAAATCTCCGATAATGTCCGACACGCACAGGGTACGCTGTACTAGATGATAGACAACGTTGCTTCTTTATTGTGATTCGTATGAAGTTTTCGTGCGACTAATTATTGACAATATAACACACTTCCGAGAGACTGTTGGAAGTTGTTAATTTCTCAAGAGACTAATCAATCGATTTTTGTGATTTCTTTGAAACATATATGTACATTAAAAGCAAGAAAGAGAGAAAAATTAACAAAGAGAGTTAAAGAGAACAATACAAGCAGCAAAACGAAGGAGTAAAGAGATATAAGTACCAAGAACAGGAATAAAAATTAAACAAGGATTCATACACTAAGACAAATTTTATAAAACCTTTAATATAAACACATTAACACATACTCTCTGAAAGTCAGAGACATAATTAACAATTAAAGTTATAAGTTCTTCAAGGATTTGTGACTTCAAACACTTTTCTGACTTATTAACTCAATTTCTTTGTGGAGAGCATTTCGTGATAAATATAATGGAAATGTAATGATTTATGTCGGAATTTTAGGGGTTCCAATATATTTATTCACGAACTAGCCATGGAGTGATGGAGTCATGGAGAAGAACTATTTTCAAAATTTTCAAAGTTCAATTTAATAAACTTCAGGCACCTAAAATTATTACCTGGTTCTTTTTGAAATATTTTATACAGAAGAAAAGTCATTGCTAATCCTCATTTCTTAGCATCTGGTAAACGTAGTTCAAGAAATCTAAAGTTGGAGCTATACTCGTCTAAAATTCTGTTTATATTGAATATATTTAAAAAAATAAATTGATATCTCAATTGTGAAACTAGCGATGAAGAATGTTTGCCTCTAGAATTGAAGTTTGTTGCAATAAACAAACAACTGTTCAACAATTCTCAATATATGCCATCTTAAACAACTTAAATATTTTTAGGAAAAGCAATAATTCATTGGTAGTTACATCCTTAAAATAGCATCAGAGCCTCGTAATTCAGAAATATTGATTATTTCCTACAAAGAATTCCACATTTTTCCAGTCCAATTTTAATCAATCTGCTATTTCTGATTCACTTGATTGTTAAGCAAATATTTGATTTAAGTCCTGCAACTCGAGTTACAGGTTGATTAACTAGAATATATGCTTTTCTGTCAAAATTAGGGGATTTTATGTACTACTGTTAGATACTCTGGTTGTATAGTATTCTCTTAAATAAATAATTTTAGGAATACAACTAATAAAACTGACTTCCTGACGTCTATTTGACATAAGTAAGTAAATGTCAATATTAACATGTATTGATTTGTTATCATTCCCCCGATATACTCCTACGCATGTATTTGTACCACCTCTGTTAGACGTTGCATATAAGCTGAAATCCTGCCAAATAAAATAATGTGTGTGTGTAAAATGTTTCAACTGGAAACACACAGGGCACATTATTTTGCAATGCTAGCAGAGATATTCGACGTCCCAAAAACTCCCAAAAAAGAAGGTGTCACCCAATTGTGTATCCTTTTTAAACGCCAAACCAATTTAATCACACCGAGAGAGGGGGGCGGGGGGGGGGGGTTGTAAACGGGACGCCGAGCATTAGAAAAAGGGAGACAGACGTTGTAATCCACCGCTATCTTAAAGATGCTAATAGGGCGGATACTGTTTACACATCGATACCGAGAGCATTTCGCCTTTCTCTTTCGCTCATTAGCGTTTCGCCTGTTCTGTGATTGGCTGTTGTGTGTCCTTTCTCGTTTTAAGCATCTCTTATGCATGATTGGATACCGCGCTGCTCCGTTATTTGCTTTTCGGGTTATGCTTTGCAGCAAAACGATTTTTCCTTCCACTTTGCGCTTTAATTTACTTCGACAGTGATCCAAAGAAAGGCAACAAAAAAAAAAACATTGTCTCGCATTCGCTGTGTTTATTTAGCGTGATATTTTACTTTTTTTTCTCTTACTTTATTTTGCTCAATTAATAGAAGTGTTCCTGGTGGCGTTATACTAAAGCGAAGCTGTCCGTTCAGTATTTGCCATTAAGGTGAAGAAAACAACAAATAATGATTTGTGAGGTGTTATATTATATGGAATTTCTTAAATCTTTGCTGTTAACGACTCGGTTGGTTGCACCGTTTTCCCAAATTGTGCCATAAGTCCATAAGTCTTCAAGAAGTAGCATCGAAATTGACATGTACATGAAAACCACGCCCTGATTCGTAATATTTATATTCTCGAAAAAGTGTATGTAAATGTATATGTATATAGGCTTATGTAAATGTATACATATATATAAATATGTTTACTCCATATATTTATTAGTACATATACATATATATGTATTTGTACATGTAAAACATAACTTTTCATGTTGTTTGACCTACGAAGGTCACGTCAAATCATAACGAAGGAAGGAATTCTTCGCATGCTGTTCAGCTCCAGCTGGTATCGGTGTCTGTTCCATCGTTCGCACCACCATTCGCTGAAAGGTACATTTAAAAGGTACTTCCTGATACAATGTAATGTGCTCCACCCGCCATCGCTTTGTCGACGTATAGACGTCGCGTTCTTCACTTAACACCACGATTTATTATGATGTACAGGTATATGTATATAATGTGTACATATGTGGTATATATAAGATTGATACATGGATATACATATACATTATTATTTTTGTGTATGTCTTCGTAACATCACTGGTTTATTAGACTTAATTTTCTCTTGTCGCTGGGTAGGGTCGTAATGGAATTTGATTCCGGTCCTGTCCTGTGAAACACCAGCGCCATTACTAACTAAACAAATGGAACGTTTTTATACATTTATTCCTTTTTTACTTTGCTCTATAACATTTTACATGACTTTTTCAGCCGAACGGTACTATTTGCATGGGCAGGGAACAAGTTTTAGTTAGTATTTGTTTAAAGCCGAGAAGTAATAAATTCATTCGGATCTAACTTTTCCCCGACTGTCGCTGTGTGAAGTGTTTGTTTGTGTATTAATATCAATTCCAACCCCTCTCTCTGTGGTCTATCCAAGCATTTTAAATTGCTTTAGCCGTGAAGGATCGTTCAGCAAAGTGCAGGGGTTGGGCCGGACGGAAGAACAAAAAAAAGAAAAAGAAAGGAAAAACAACATCCAAAGCCGACAAAAGTCATCACAAGCACGTTAGGCGGCTGACGATGACTAGCATAGCTGCCGAACGGCCGTGGCTAATTGTCTCTTTACGCAAGAATTATGAACAACAGTAATAAAATACTTCCGCATCACGCATGCACCCTTCATTATCACAATCGATCTTTTTTTTTTGTTGAAGAATGTATGTTAAAGAGAGAGAGAGAGAGAGAGTGAGATAGAAATGAAATCAAAAGAAAGAGTGAGAGAGAGAGAGATGGGGAGAGAAAGAGAGAGAGAGATAGAGAGAGAGCGAGAAAAATGTGTTGAAGAGAGTGGGAGAGCGAGAAATGTTTGTACGAAGCAGAATGAAAGTGTATATCCTGTCCGCTTTAATCTAAGCAGCGAGGCGCCGATGGGGACCTAAACTTGCCACTTCTGACTCTAATTCAAAACGGCTCCAAAAAGTGCTGAAGTGTGTATATTCTGTGTTTTCTGTTTTTCCCCTTTTTGCATGTTTCGCTTGTTAGGAGTTTATCTTTATCTCTCTATTTGCTTAGAACCGTTTTCTTGTGTTCGACAGGGACGCGCGCGCACGCCCCTGTGCCATAATAGAGTCAAGTAGAGGGTTGCTTTTTTTTTTTGGTAAACAGCTTTCGATGTGAAGTACATGGATATATCAACAGTACATATTTTTATTGTAGCCTTGCATAACAAGATACTTCATGCCGGCCCCAATACATTCTTAGGCTTAGTGTCACTTTTGCTGTATGTTTTTATTATGTGTATACATACATATATACCATACCAATGATATATATTTTTTGTCAACCGGATTATTATGGTGTGCTGGGGAATGTTTTTGGTGGAGCAGAGTTTGTGGATTGTGGATTAATAGGGGCATTTAATATATAAAAAAATACCCGACATAATATCCACAACAAAAATTATAATATTATATATAATATGTTTATATTATATATTATATGTTTATATAACACAATAACTTTTTTTACATAAAAAAAAATTATTGTTCTATTTCTATATTCCGCATCTAAAAACATTATTTTTCTTATGCTTAATTGAAAATAATATGTTTTTTTACTTTTGTATTTTTATTTATTTTTATTACGCATTTATTTTTGTTACGCACTGTACTATACGGTATACTACGTACCATACACACTAAGCTGATTTAAATGCATCTTTGCTCTTATCAGCACTCCCGAGAGGTGAAGATCAGCAAAATAAAGCAATTTAAATCCTCTGCCTGAATCAGCTAAGAGTTGGTTCGTGGCATGCATGTCACACATTTCGATTATTGTCACCAAAAACACCCAAGAAAAAAAAACCCACCACCACGTTGTATGCCGTATGAAAGCAGCAGGGGACGATTTTTAGGATGGATTTATTTCCACGCTAGATCGTGTTTGTTGATAAATGCAATCTTTGAAGTTATTAGCATACATAATATTGTCAGCAATAAATGTCACCGATAGAACTGAACTGTTTGGTTATCCTGGTCGATCAAACATACCATTAGGCCTATCTTAATCTTATCTTTTGAAGAAGAAGAAGAAAAAACGATATTAACAATAGATTTATTTTGGGGCACGTTTTTGGGAAATTCGTATGCAGTTTTAAAAGTGGAGTGTCGTTTTGTTAGATAATCCTTCAAAGTTTATATATTTAAATGATAGTTTGATAATATTTACCAAGGAAAAGAAATAAATTTATAAAAAGTCTGTTTAATAATCAAAAGTATTAAGGGACGTTTTGTAGATATTAATTACTTTGACACTAAATATTGTTCCAGAAACTTATTGAAATATTGACAAAATTGCTAAATCTTAGATTAAACAATATAAAATAAACAGTTGATTGAAGTAATATAAAATGAACCAAAAAAAACTATTGCAAATAAAAGCATGTATTCCAACAAAACTGACAAGTACTGCTACCCATCCAGTACCTTTAGTGTAATGGAAAATGTGCTGCGTGAATGAGAAGGAATACGTATACGAGACATGCAGAAGGGGATTTGCTATATACCGCTGATACAATGGACAGATTATGTTCTTTACATAATTATATTTCGAACACTCTTCACGAAAATTGGCCATGGGACTAAGTAGAGGCGCTCTACCGCGCTCCTTTATCTCAATCCACTTTAGCTTAATATACATGCGCGATTTGCATTCTTGTGAATTTACAATTGGGTATCGTAGGACTGATTGCCCTATTAGCATTCCATGTAGGTGTTAGATGGCTTACGAAAGATAGGTTAATTTGCGCTGTACTACGCTTTACCAGAAGTAAATTCAAACCCAATACCGTTACAAATGCGTAGAAAATACAATTATGTTATCATAGATTATATAGTTCAGGCGGAGTTTATTGACTCCCAAGATAACCTTATAAACTACGATGGGGGGAGGGAACGTAGGCAAGACAAGCATGTCGATAATGTTGAGACTAGGCAACGGATACGTGTACGAACATTGTGAAGCGATGAATTATAAAAGAAGAGAGACGATGAAGAAAAGATGCTCTGCTATAAGGCAACCACCGGCTTCACACTGGTGAAGAGCGGTTATTGATTTTTTTTATATATATTGTTACAATTGTTGTTTGTTGAAGCGAACATTGCATACACTATCAATGTCATAGTAGTAATTCTCAACCTCCAAAAGATCCTCTTTCATATGACCTAGAACATCTAGAGCTAGACACCAAGCAAAAGAACACATTGGATCATTTGATTGAGACTAGATGTGGTGACCCGGCGGTGTATGTTGCCAGTCTTTACACGACCGAACCGGATATCAAATCCCATCCGGACCATTTTAACAAATTCGCATTAAAATAAATCAATTTATAATTTTTTTCTAAATTTCCCAAAAAAAGGTAAGGCCTTACGAAATTTTGAAAATTTTTGATTTTTTTGTTAATTTTTCATTCTTTTTTCATTTAAAGCATTATTTGAGTGGAAAGAAACGTATTTCTACCAATTGGCATTAAAAAAATCAATTAAATTTTTTTTGCAAAATTTCTCAAAAAAAACGTAAGGGGTAAGCCTTATGAAATTTTCGAGTTGAAAATTTTTTTCTGATATTTTATTCTTTTTTTAATTTAAAGCACTATTTAAGTGAAAAGAAACTTATTGCAACAAATTCCCATTAAAATATATCACATTTTAAAATTTTGCTACATTGCTCAAAAATGAGGAAATTTTTACATTTTCTCAAACAGGGTATAGAACTTGGTTTCTTCAATAACTTCTGGCACAGACATCTGAGGGCATGGCCGTCCAAGAAGAAAATGTAGCCATTGGTGCCATCTATCGACCACAGGTTAAAGATTGGCGATCCGTTGGATACCGACCGAGTTATAGGCAAAAGTTGGTGCAAAAGTGAGGAAAATTTTACATTTTCTCTAACAGGGTAAGGAACTTGGTTCCTGGAATAACTTCTGGCACATACATCTGAGGGCATGGCCGTCCAAGAAGAAAATGTAGCCATTGGTGCCGTCTATTAACCACAGGTTAAAGATTGGCGATTCGTTAGATATAGACCGAGTTATAGGCAAAACTTGGTGCAAAAATGAGCCTTAGGACATTTTAATTTTTTTTTAATTTTTTTATTTTTTGTTAATTTTTTATTTTTTATTCCATTAAAACATTATTTGAGTGAAAAGAAACTTATTTGAACCAATTGGCATTAAAATAAACCAATTTTTAAAATTTTGCTAAATTACTCAAAAAAAAGGATATGGCTATAGCCTTAGGAAATTTTCTAATTTATAGAATTTTTCTTATGCGTACTCCTCGTATGCAGGACTGACTATTCTACTATACGGGAAAGCCAGAAATAGTATTCCAAGACCTTTCCTGAAGTTGTACAGAGTCACAAAAGGGAACAGAGTTTGATTGACCATGTCCAAATTTGGAGATTGAAGATCTTAAGGATGCTGACACAAAACACTGTGTCCTCTTATATAATAATGTTTTTATTTCCAGATACTTTGACCTCCAGTAAGGGTCCTTAGCGTCAGTAAACAAAAGACGGCATTCTTAAAGCTAAACAGCATGACACCAACAAGATGTTAACTTCACCTTTTTCCAAAACTTCCCCTAGTTATTTTGCTAAAAGAAAATCTGTGTGGCTATTGGACACAGCATCAACGCTGAGCAGTGCTTCGTCAGAAACCAGGGATATCATTTTATCCTTCTTCAACAAAGAAAGCTATTTCTTTGCACCCACTCGTAGCTCCATTACAAGTGTCTGTAATCAAGTGGTGTTTCCCTCTAGCTCTGGAAGTTATGCGCAAGTCTTCTTTCGTGATTTGACGCATAAATTTTTTAAACAGTGTATTGTCCTCTACCTCTACTTGCCTGGACGGTACATACCCGCTTTGCGAACAATCCTTGCACGGAGCACGAAGCGATTTGATCACGTTTGGCGTACGTGCAATCATCGGACCTCCGCTTTCCGGCTGTAATTGCTTAGGATCATCCCTTTACTTCATGCGATAAACTGTGCTCAAATGACATGCTACACGTTTTTCAAATCTCTTTCATAACTATAGCCACTTCTTTGGAGTGTATGTGCACAAGTTTGACATAAATAATTCAGAAATTTTGATGTAAAAAGCGCTTATAAGTAAATATTAACAAGCTAGTAGTCAAACAAGACATAGTGCTCATCTTTGCCGAATAAGCGAATATCACGGATAATAAGTACAGCTCTTTTTATTGATAAATATTAGTGATTTATGTGTAATGGGTAAACTTTATTTTTATAAAGCAAGTTGTTAATTTTCATAGTTACTAGTTGCAAAATAAATATTTTCTGTTTGGTCTAACTTAAGTAATCCTTCCCTATTGAGGCTTTTGGTACTTGTCGTCATCAGTTTTGCAATTAATATGTCAATTCTTCTTTGGAACTGTCATTTCCGAGATGCACGGATAATAGGACATCCGGATGAAAAGTACCCGAATAATCGGCGCTTCACTGCAAATAATTACTGATACAGGATCACTTAAATGGGCTTCAGGATTTCTAGTGTACTTGCTATTCTGATTCCAAGTAGATATTTAAGTTTCGACAAGAATAGTATATGTTTCTTCTATCTCAGGAAAGAAACTCTGAGGCATTAGGCATGGATATGTAAACTGAAGAAATGCCATTTCAATGCTCTAAAGTCGCGGAGTCCGTGAGGCGAAGTTAGGGCGAGTAATGTGATCCTGGACTAGTTCTCGGTATCTTTCCTCTGAACCAAGCCTCAAAGACTTATTAACTCTAAGCAAACTAAATTCTTGACTATCATAACATCCCATTACCGGTACAATAGGTACGGTATAAATAAAATGATAAGAATTTCCAAAATAGAAGATATCTAGTGGGCGAATTCTTAAAAACTGAGAGCTTGCAACGCAATATAGCTAGCTTGAAGTATAACTGAAAATGTAACCACAAAAAAAAGAATCTGTTAAAAATATACTTTATAACATTACAGTTTCAACCAAGTATGTCCCTCCCATTTGACATATGCGAAAATTTGAGATACGCGAATTCTGTGGTCTACATTAATATTCGCGAACATTCTGCTTTTCTTAATTTACTTCTCGCTGTAGCACATGCTGGTGCGATACAAAGCAGATAAGGTTGCGAGGCAATATCATTTGCTCGGTTTTGTTAATGAAAATTAATTTCCTGTACACTCAATGACCAGCTGATAAAATTACTCTGTGATTCTTTGAATAAGAATCAGCAAAACCAAAAACAAAACACGCATAGCAAGGGAATTTAGAAGGATTCGAACAATGCCAAAGATAAACGAAAACCAAACTCGTTTTTATGGGGAACACAAGCCAAGCAGACAACATTTTACGCAATCAATTTTATTTATTATATAGTCATGATTGTTTTTTTTGTTTTCTTCTTCCAAAGTTCTTTTACGTTGCTTCCCTGTTGGACGATGCTTTTAATTCGCGCAGGAGACGCAAATTTGTTCACATCTTCCGCTAATCTTATGATCTTAAAATATGAAACATCAATCTTTTTTGGATGCGCAAATACAAACTTACCACGCTATCAAAAATACTATAAAAATAATTTAAACAGACACTGATCGCTGTTCGCGTGTTTCGATCCCGGTCGGAGGTCGATGACGGAAAAGTGTGAAATCAATATCTTTATTTTACGAAAACTTGGAAATTGTAAATGTCGATCTACCCGTATAATTGTCTTGTTTAAGCGGTGCTTTTTTCTCTCCAGAAAGGAGATCGAATTGTTGACATGTCTATTATTTAAACAATATTTAATATTAAGTACAAGCAAAGTTGCTTTTATTGTAGAAAAATTTGGATATTTTTTCTTAAACTAGTTTAAGTGTTATATCATATGCGGAGTTCTTAACATGAAAATCGTGGAATTTTAGAAGAAAATAGTGCTCTTTAGTCTAGAATGTTATATTTTTCATTCCTTAACTACATGGTCCGAATACAAGGAGCCGACGGCAAGTGCCCCAGCAGGACTCTGAATGGTATTCGCGACGGAATGCAAAGGATCCTTTGGAAAACCAACATTGTTCAGAGCTGCCACGTGTGGAACGGTCATTCAGACCAGCATTAGACGAGTGTCTGCAATCAGAAACTGCATATAAAGACTACGACTGGGAGTGGCTAAACACTATTATGCTAATTTGTGTCAAAAATACACTCTCTTGCATCAATGAAGCAATATCGGATTGGAGTTGGTTCGGCGAAGAATAAATGAACGCTGCTGGAATACATACTGAGTAATGCATCAGCGACACAGCGCCAACGAGAATCAAGAATGAATGTAGTTCGTATGCATTTCACCGAAAAAAAAATTGGATACCGGTACACAACACAACGTGTGACTAGAGATTCTCGACCACTCACTGCTAGATTTTACCTCCGGTGCGCATGCCTAGAGCAATGTAACATGTTTTTAACATCATCACTCATCCGGCGACGATTAGCGTTGCTAACTAATCCGTGAAGTGTTAAAACTGTATTTTAACAACTTGTTGTCCAATAGCTAGTTGCTGTTTACTTTTGTGAGCATTCGGAAGTCGAGATGTAATTATAAGTGTGGTGTATATTGGTGTATATGAGTTTGTAAAAAGGTGTAGAAGAAATTCTTTATTACTTGCTACAGGACACTGTGAGGTGAAGATGTTCTTGAACTTCTGGACATCCTATAAACAAATGTCACAGCTCTAAGTTGTGTGCATCATTTCTCAAATAAGATGTCCATGTTTTAGTTAATAATGCGCCAAAAGCTAAAGATTTGACATCTACAGGGATACATATCGCTGCCAGGAGTCATTTGACCAGATTCTTCAATAGTTTGCGACTGTTGACTGACTCAGCCAGAGACTGTGTTCATCCTAGATAAATTCTTCGCCAGCTATTTACTTCCTGTTGGAATAGCGGGTGTAGTATATTCATACCTCAGATATATTGAGAAAATTAAGGCGATATTCGGAAAATAAAGGTATACTAATCGCTGAGAGGAGTCATTTGAGCACATCCTTCAATAGTATGTGGCTCACTCTGAGACTATGTTCATTAGCTATTGACTTCCTGTTGGAATACCGGGTGTAGTATGTTCATCCCTTAAATATAATGAGAAAACTAAGGCGATATTCGGAAAATAAGGGGATACTAATCGCTGAGAGGAGTCCTTCTACCAAATTCTTCAATAGTTTGCGGCTGTTGAATTACTCAAACTGAGACTATGTTCACAGTCTCTTCTAATCCAGATAAATTCCTCTAGTACATTCATGCCTCGGATATATTGAGAAAACTACGGCGATATTCTCCAAATATCCAGTATTATCCTGTGTGTCCTGTGGCGTTGATAGCTCTTTTGAAACTTCAAACTTTAAAACTATATGAGACTGTACATCCTGAATCTTAAACGTTCAGAGACTTTAATTCTTAGACTCTTAAGCATCGTCGAAACGTACAGGAACTTCCCATACGGTTTGAATTTCCCAGATTTCACAATAATGTGCACAAATGTATCTTAGCGCATATCAATAGAAACGTTCCGTCGTGGAATAACTCGAACAGCAGAAGTAAATTGCACGAGTCGGCTGTTGTTGGTATAAGGCGAACCACATCAGACGCAAATTTCCGTCTTCCTACCGGAAACGTGAGAACCACAACGCCTTTAAACAAGGCTTTTTTTTAAAACCATCCTAGTCCTGTATGTTATAGGTATGCCTTCCCAACGTTTGCCATTCTAGGCTTGATACATGTACACTAACGATTTTTGGCGCCGTTTCCTGTCGAACATGCTCACGCTTAATATTGGCAGGATCGCGACAAACAATGCACCTCTTCCGGAAGCCGCACCTCGTTTCTCGCCCTCCTCCCCATAGGCTTGCGTTACCCTCTCTGAATGCTAGTGTGTGTTTTCGATGATTTGAAAAGGAAACAAGAGTTAGCGTACCAATCGAAGCCGTAATTTTGCTGATGTAATGCAGTCTAATAGATTTTTAAATGTCCCAATTCAACTTTAACAATAGTTTCTCTTTTGGTAGCGCGCTTGTGATCGAGAACAATGGCAAAGAAACGCTAAAAGTAGCAGCAGCAGCAGCACCACCGTTTGTACGGCAGCGGCTGCAATAGCGTTAACGTAGCCGCTTACCTCCTGGCGCGTTTTGATGGTTGATTGTTATTATTGTTATAAATATTTAAAAGCATAATTAAGAGCACCCCGAGAATGGTGGTGAAGTTATGGTTCCGATTTTGAATTACATACGATAATGAAACAGAAGAAGGGATCATATGCCATGAAATGGATAACGTACCTGCACCGAACAGGGGGCTGGAGGGGAGGGAAGAAAAGAGAAGGGAAGCAACAAATTGCAACGTCATTACGACTTCTCACATAATTGATATCCCATTCCATTCGAAGGATATATCTGCCGTGCCGTGGTGCTGTCTGCTGTCGATTCCTATACAGTTGTACCCGCCGATTACTTTATTCCCGGTTCGCCTTTTTTTATTATGATCAATCTTAGTGGAACTGTTTTATTTTTTATAACTCTTAATTTGTCGTATTTTTCTGTTCATTAAATAGTATGCTTGCCAGTTTTCTTACCGTTTCAATGCGGTTAATTGGCTTCTAATTATAGATACACAGCACAAAATAGCACAGAATGCTCGTGTACATTATATTTACCCTTTCCAGCAAAGAATGTCTTGCTGACAAGTGGAATGGTTTTGAGTATTTTAAATAATACATATTTTTAGCATAAAACGGAAATTTTTTTCAACGTTTTTGCATCGTTTAAAAGAATGCTTTTTGCTTATGAATATAAACAAAAAAACATATTTCATTCATGTCATTAATTTTCATGTTACGTGATACCGTGCATGATTGATAAAAAAAACTTATGTTGATTTTTTAATAAGAAAAAAATCATGAAGGAAACAGAGTATATTATTACACGCGTTAAACTCTTTTACATATGGGTTTCATTGATGACAGTTTTAGGGTTTCCAAACCGCTTGTATGATCTGCCTTTTAGAAGAAAAAAAACACGTACCTCTTCATTCTTGAAGTATGATATCTGAAAAAGAATCAGAAAAAGAAAGAAATTAATAAAGTGGTAAAAGAATTGTGTGATATTACATGAATATATAATTTTTTTTCCTCTCAAAACAATATTCAAGTGTTATTAAACAGTTTCAGATCTTGTAGATAAATATTGTAGAATAAAAAAAGAAAAACAAACATATAATGCTGTAATTGGAGACTATTATATTGCTTGTAAGAATTAGCAATTTAAATAATTAAGTAATCTCTTTTTAAGTATGTTAGTTAATATAGGAATATATTTATTTGTTTTCCCTTTTTTACTCTTTATTGTTTAAAGGTGGAAAAGACGAGGATGGCAATAGTATTAAAAACGGTCTCGGGCTTAACACTTCCTCCGGGCTGAGTAAAAAGCAACGAAAAGCTCGCACCGCCTTTACCGATCACCAGCTACAGACGCTCGAGAAAAGTTTTGAGCGACAAAAATATCTCAGCGTGCAAGACCGAATGGAGTTAGCAAATAAGCTCGGGCTGAGCGATACGCAAGTGAAAACGTGGTATCAAAACCGAAGGTGAGTTGTTTTTTTCTAGGTTAAGACTGAAGAAGTATGAAGTAGCTGTTCATTTACAACAATATTTTTAATCAGTTTTGTTTTCATGTGTTTTTTTTGCTATATAAAACAAGCCACAAAGTTTTCAACTATTTTACTATTTTTATTACGAAAGTTTACATTTCTACGGTTACTGTGGAAGTCACAATCATAGCAAAGGGGATGTAAAATGAAGTTGGGAATTTTAAGAAAGTTTTAATTAAAACAGTTTGCTGTTTTGAATATTTAAGCATCATTCTGACTATGTAGAAGATAACTACAAGTTAAAAATAAAAAGCTAAAATAAGTATAAAGTATCTTTTCCATGAAACAAAATAAGTTTTTAATGTATAATTAACGATATTCTTCTTTTGGGTTCAACAGTTTTGAATGTAAAGTCTTTTATTTAATGTCTTGCTTGACTTATGTTTCACCACCCAACTTAATAGCTAATTCTTGTGGTCTAGGATAGAAAGGGCCCGGTGGTGTAAATGATAAAGGGCGCCGGTGCCACCCGACAAGACCAGGGATCAAATCCCATCCGGACCGTCACCCGAAGCAAGGACTGACTATCCGGATGCTTGGTAAAAATATGTCTCGTAAGCCAGAAATGAAAAGAGAGGGAGAGAACAAGAGAGAGAGAGAGAGAGAAAGAGAGAGAGGGAGAGAGAGAGAGAGAGAGAAGATGCACTATTTGATCCTTAAATAATTTGTGTGTTTCGGAAATTAGTTGAGAATTCACTGACGAATAAACTGTTGAAAGTGATATCCAAGGATTTCAGAGTACTTCCCAATTTAGCCTAGACATAGAAGACATGTGAGATTTGTGTGTGATCCTAGCATTTTCATGGTAGTACGTAACTCTCTTTTCCAAATTAAATACTTTGTCTAGGTTTTAGAACCTCGCAATGCAAATTATCTTCCAAGATGATCGTTTTTGCGACTGATTTTCCCACTTGTCCCATTTGTCATCAGCCATTATCTGGTATCTCAGGCAATGGACTAACTTCATTTCGTTTCTCGAGGAGATCGCAGCAAATTGACACTCGATGTGGCAAAATTTTTGAGTGAAAATGTATGCCGCACCCAAGTTCAAGGATCCAGACTTCTTCATTATGAGTCCTTTTGGAAATAGACGATATTACGGATGTTTACCAATAAATTCTCAAAATCCTGATATCTTCCGAGTCGATCCTATTCTACTAGAAATACATTTTTGTTCGCTTTTTCCGGACATTTAGCCGGCATATGTCGGTCTAAGGACTTTTATGCTTAAGTTTTTAAAAATAAACTCCAAGAAGCAGATTATTTTAATGCGATATAACATACAATTTGGATTAAAACTGTAACTAATGTCTCTGCTACTTATATTGATTCATGCATCATGATGCTCAACTATTAAAGTATCAATTATAACCTCTCACATGGTGTTCCTGCTCTAGTTCGTTAGCTATTGTTCTTCTTCCTCCTGGCTCAACGACCTTCTTCACGCCTGCCATAATTGATTCGAATGGAATTTGGTACCGGTTTTGCCGCTACCGACCGAGATCTAGTTATAGAACTTAATATTTGATAACAATTATGTACCTTGGGGATCTGTACAACAAATATTAAGGGAATTGAAGTCTTTTAATTCATTCAACATTGAATGTGCCAATTGAAAAGTTGTTACAAAAAAGTAATATTAGGAAGAAATGCTTAGGAATTAGACATTAATACTTTCAAACAAATAATGTAAATTTGAAGAAAAAAAGTGTCCTTAATATCTGCCGTTAGAAGAGGTTTTTTTTTATTCATTTCAACGCATTGAATAAGTGGAATTACAATTAATAAACTAGCTGTTCATGTCGAATGAAAGACAAACACAGGAAAGAAAGAACATCGGTTTCAAATTAGATCAATCTAAACTCACCTCAGCGAGTGTGCGGCGGGTGTGGGATGCTTAAGTAATGCTCAATGAGAAGGGCAAAGCAGCGGTGCCTCCAAAAGTAAATGAAATGAATCAGCTACTTTTAATGGGAGCTAGCCTCCCAATGTGTCAGTTTGGAAAGATCAAACACGGTATGATAACCAGCTGAAAGAAAATATGCCGACTAATCATGTTTCCGGGTCTGGTTAAAGGCTTCAAAGACCCGATTTTCCTATACACCGGGGCCGGGGCATCGGCGTAAAGGCTGAAAACAGTGAGGTTTATCTTTTTTGTTTTGAATACCTTTCGTCACTAGTAGTAACTAGATACAGAAAAATTGAATGATTATGGGATGATTGAGAATAGGTGAAAAAGGCACGAGAAGATTGAAATTAAAAGGTGAGTGTTATGATATTCGGTTGCTTCACCATTTCCAGCATTTTTCGGGAGGCCCTTTCTTTGCAAGATTTGAATGAAACGGGCGCAAGTTGGAATAACAAATCTGTTTTCCAACGATATTAAAACTATTTTAGGTGAGCGTTACGCGAATTTGTTTTTTTTGCAAAAGCAAGAAAAAAATTTGTGAATCAAAAAGGGGAAAAAAATAATGCCAAAAAAAACCCCTGCCTACACTTTGCTATTATTGAAGATTATAAAATTGATACAAAATTATAAAACAAAAAAAAACCAGAACCCCAAAGCAACGAAAATTTCAGTGTGCTGGCTTTAATGGACACCCAATGCCTTGTCTCTGCCGCCAGAATGGCCTAATAGTTTGAAATGGAAGGCACGTATAATTAGAGAATGATTCAGTAAAAAGCAATCAGCAGTTCCGTTGTATGACGTAGAGAACGAGAGAGAGAGAGCGAACGAAGTTGAGTGGCGATGTTTACCAATTGAGAATGCTGCCGACCTAGCCCCGGTACGGGATTATTGCCGAGTCAGTTTCCGGCGCCGTCGGAGGCTCAAAAAGAAGGAAGTACACCCCCTCGAGGAAAAGAAGCTACAGAAGCTGAAAGGTCTTGTCTGTGCTAAGTGGCGCCAGAATCTGACTGACCAAACCGGGGGCGCGCTGCTACCCGCTAGAGGCGGCCGAAACCCGGCTGTCGGAAGGTTTTGAGTAAGGCCTTGAAATCTTTGTGATTGGTGCCAAATCGTTGTTAATTACAAGCCAAGATGAGGCTGCTTTACAGTGTACGACATTCGAGTAAATTATCCCTGGGCCCGACCTACGAGCGAGCTGATGGATGGTCTTTATTTTATTTCGTTTCATTTTTTTTGCGCATATCGATAATCATGTTTCGTCTTTCATTAGACCTCTTCCGGCCAGACCTAGGAAGCGGGAGTAGGATTTTTTAAAAGCAATTTTCGCTTTCTTATCAATGATCTTTCACTTGATCATTAAAAATGATCTTTTTGAAGAAGAAGAAGAAGAGGAGGAGGGAAGAAAAAAATTCCAGCAGCGATTGATACATTTTCGGTAAAATGATATTTTTTTTTGAAATCGTTTGACGAGAATATACATATGTATATATCGCTTGACAAGACAAGATATATATATACACAGATATAGATATATATAGATATATATATACATACAGGGTTGCTTTTAATATCCAATATGCTTTCATGTTTAATAAATGTATGCGCAGCGAGATGTATTCTTCAACGCCTCAATTTATTCACCCCTGTCCTGTATACGGTTTCGGGATAAACGTTCGTCGAATGAAGGGGGAAATATGCAAGAGAGGTCATGAAATGAAACACCTAATTGTGCATAATTTGTTTATCTGTGTGAACGTGTTTCTCTCCACTCGCTTTATTCTTATTTATTCACTATCATTAATTTCTACTTACATTCTTCATACGTATTTTTTTCGTTGCTGTTGTACTGCAGCGGTACTAGGGTTTCTGCTGTGTGTGATTGTTATTCACCATCCTCCCCAGTAAAATGTGGATGATGATAGGGCACAGTATGTTTGCGAATATAAACATGAACAATCTCCAATGTTTCTACCAACTCGCAAATGATAATGGATTATTCTCAGGCTTTTTACATATATAGGTTTTTTTTCCTTCGTTTCTTCAGTTGCTTTTGTTGCATACATTAATTACTCCCTCAAGTGTGTGAGGCAGTAAGCCGAAGCAAAAACCAGATTATTGTAGCGAAGGTGTAACGTTCTCGCTCTCTCTTTCTCTCTCGCGCACAAGATCAATTATTAGTTGTAGATCAATTGTTACCAATCGTTTGTTTTCTTCCCCCCCAACCCCACAAAAAGCGATAAGATTGCGCTAATATTTCACCAAAAATCTTTATTT
This sequence comes from Anopheles funestus, assembly GCF_943734845.2. Lineage (NCBI taxonomy): Eukaryota > Metazoa > Arthropoda > Insecta > Diptera > Culicidae > Anopheles > Anopheles funestus. The sequence goes on along the minus strand of NC_064597.1, from coordinate 6,438,690 downwards.
TGCAAAAACTATTTTGCAATAAGCATGCGAAGAGATCGGTGATGTGCGCTCGCCCATATATGTAGCTTGGGATTTACAGCAAAATACGCGCACAGGCGAGAGCCGCGAAAAAGGTAATTATAAATCAAATTCAAATCAGTAATGAGGCAAACGCACCATACAATTACCAACTATTGGACTGGTCTCGTTGATGTGATCCATCCTTATGGTATATCTATTGTGTTAAGATGATGCTTTTTTAAAGTGCAGCCGAACCCCGAGGTAATTAAATTGTTATTCTCCGTCACTCCATTACATCAACATCTGGTTTTCTCACAGTCATGCAGCTATTTTTCCTTCCTCTAACAACAATTATGATTGTAATGATGAGATTTTTCAAGATGAGCTGAGAAAACGGGTTAAACATTGAACAAAAAAAAGCACGGTAAAGAAGCAATTGCTGCTTCCGTGTTTACCGTCGCTCATTGCTAGATTAATTGTAAAGTATTGGCTTTTTTTTGGTTGTGGAATTAAGTTTGAAAGTTTAAGTGTAATAAAATTGAACCCTTTATTTATTCGTTACAATCGCTACAATATTTCCTCTTTTAATAAATTTTCGTTCTATTTTAGTAACCTTTTGCGCAATAAGTGTTAGTACGTGATGGGAAGTTCACAGCACGATATATACACCCTTTGCTGTATATATCTTGCTATACATATATAGATACACACCTTCTTCTTGATCGATTCAACGACCGATGGATACATGTACATGTATATGTATACAACTGAGTATACATTAACATTCCCACACTCATCACGAGCGGTGGTTTAGCACTGCATTATTTGCTTCCTTCCGTCTTTCGGTTTTACCATCCGTTTCTCTGCCCTTTTCGTCTTACCATTGCCCCCTATTGTGGGGGTAGTTATGTGTGTGTTGAGATTTTAAGCTGAGCCTGTAGAGCCGCAAGTAAACTGCATTATCTGGCGGCAAAAGATTGATTGAGCAAAAGATGATTGAGATGATGTCTGATGTATGCTCAATGGGTAATGTTTTTTTCCGGGGGGTTGGGGCCGGGGGAGGGGGAACTTGCGTGGATGTGTGGAAAATATAAATATATATATACAGCTCTGGTATATGTATATAAACTTAAATATATATACTATGAGTTTTTGGTGTAAGAAACTATGAAATTGGGTCTCAATCTCCAACTCCACCAACTCCAGAAATTGCCAGGAATACTTGAAAAATTTAGTCAGTTTATTTCAACTACTTATGAAGGAAGTAATAGAGTTAAAGTATTTACTATTCTCCTCAAATCGATAAATAAATAATATTAATAGCCAAAATGCCCTTATAAAAGTGAATGGAAACACCGCTGGGAATGTCTTTCCGTAACTTAGAAATCATCTTCTACAAATCTCGGCAAATTCTGAGGACATTCTTAATTGGTTTGCGGCTATCTTATGTAAAGTTAATGGAGTGATTCTAGCGGTTGAAGCTAGAAGAGCAGGAGGTCAACTTGAAGAAGCATCACCATAAGTGAATATCTAATTGTTAATGGTGTTGATGGATTTGATGTCTAAAGATCTGTCTAATAAACCCTAGGGTCGTGGTTAGAACCTGTTTTGATGGAACCCCAAGCAGCAAGAATTGACCATTTGACTGTGCGTGGCAGAAGTAAGTCAAACAATTGCTAATGTTACATAGAGTTAATGACTGCAAAGCCGTTCCAAGCTCTTTCCAGCATTAAGAACGGAAGTCGCAACTAACAATACCTCAAGTGAGGGCTATAGAAATCATACCCTCGTCATTCACTGGGACATTATGGATTCTCTCCATAGCCGAAATATTCTTTACATTCGTATTTGAGAGTTTTCTGAGCATGTGTGAAAGGAATTACTTCAATAGCGTTATACAGTCAACTCATCCTACAAGCAAATCTGGGCAAATACGGTAAAAGCCAACATTAATGAGTCTTGTGAAAAAATTCCGACTAGAATTCGAATCGATCGATTCTTGAACTTGAACTTCCACATTTAAAAAAAATATATTTAAGAGCTATTATTATGTTCAAAATAAAATAAATCTCCCCAGTACGGCTTGTAAACGATGCATGGTAATGAATTGTTTTAACACTTTAAGTTAGCTTGGGAGCAATTTGCCTTCCCGTCTTGGCTGATATCTCATTGAGTAAATTAAGTAATTAAGTGTCAAATATCAGGATGTTCATGAACAAGGTCAGTTTACGATTACTGCTGACGCTATCGTGTTACTTGTTGTTTAACGTTCGTATTCTGTTACCTCTGAGTTTGCTCTTTAAATTGCTATATGGAAATCACACATACGACATTTGTAAGGCTTCCGTTGCATGGTCAGATGCGTTTGGCAGCTTTATAGATAGAAAAAAAGGTGAAATATCATATCACAACATTTGCATCGTTTATTTCTCTAACTCTAGGATAAAAATTAATGATAAAAAATTGTGATTTTTTTTGCACATGATCCCAAAGAAGATTGTTAGTCTCTACAGTGCTTTGAGAGTTTTGTTTCACCTTGAGCAATTATTTTACAACTAAACGATAATAATAAAATTCTTTTAAAAACTTATAAAATAACAAAAAAAAACAAACTTTTTTTTCTCTCCATTTTTCTTATTTCAGGACCAAATGGAAGCGACAAACGGCGGTGGGGTTAGAATTATTAGCAGAAGCAGGCAATTATGCAGCATTCCAGCGATTGTACGGTGGACCACCTTACATTGGGGGATGGCCTTATCCCACCCCGTCTGGACCTCCTGGCACGCCACAAAGTGCGGTTGATGCGTACTATAGACATGCAGCGGCAGCTGCAGCACTGCAGAAACCTTTGCCGTATCGTATTTATCCGGGCGTACCAGCTATCGGGACGCTTAACTCCATTCCGGGTCCGAGCGGTCCATTTCCTCATTTATCTGCCTCCAGCTCACTCTCAACGCTAAGCAGCTACTATCAGGCGAACAGCGGGCAGCAGGCGGGTACGTCCGTGCTTCAGCAACATCATCAAACACCTAGCGCCGGGCTAAATCAGGGTCGGGACGGTACCGCAGCTGCTGGTGGAGGTAGTCAACTCGATATTAGTAATGTCAATTCTCTTACCAGCAGTAGCAACCACAGTCTGAGTAGCCAAACTAGACAGAGTCCTAGCCCAATGCTTAATCCCGGCAGCCCACCAGGACAGTCGGAAAGTAACCCACCCGATAGTGATGATGAGGATGATAACATTCAAGTATGAATTTGCTCAAGTATGAATGGTCCAACATGCGTTAAAAGTCACTTTTGCCTTCCTAAACTCCAACCATTATCAACACTGTTGTCAAGCTAGTCCGCTTAGCTAGCTGAATGTACTTACAGGCAGTAGATTTTAACTACCTGTCTGTGATTAAAATTTCGTATAATGCAAAACAGAAGCAGCTGTTTATTTTGTTTGCAAAATGCTACTCTATTCTGGAACATTTCCATTTGCTAAAAAAAACCCTGTCAACATGTAATCAAGAGCAAACACTTTTCGATTTAAGGGGAGATACACATTCAGCCGCTCGGCAATAGGATTGATTTTCGATACATTTTTTAACTACTGTTTTCATGAGAAAATATACACGTTCAAGTATTTTTGAAGACATTATTAAAAAAAAGAAAACAAATAAATTGTCCTTTTTTTAACCTCTCTTAGTAGTGATAAGAGCGCTGTCAAAACTTTGACATTTCGTTATGTTAATTTGACATTTCGTTATGGAGCGTTACGGATACTAAGATACTAAATGCTAGTACTTAAAGGATCTTTATTTAAAAAATGTCATTTGCTGACAAAACAAAACACATTTGCAATAATATTTCCGACACAAAATGTATTAGCATTTTGAGTAAAAAAAAACAAATGATGTTAATTTTCTGATGAAGAATGGTATAAAGAACTATTTCTTCTTGAGCAGTATAACCTCAAAAGATGTTTTGGCCAGACATTTCGGGCACCGTACGGAATATTGTTCCGGATGGGTTTTTTGCAAGATGTAAAAAAAACACCGGAAGAGAAAATCAATTCAAGCGGTACAAAGGGTTTTTAAATAAATTCTGGGTACGCATTTGCAAAATGTCGTTTGGCGAAAGAAAACCAATATCTGAACAGTTGCACATATCGGATGGGAATGAGGTTAGACTTTAGGGTGTAACTTCATTATTTGTCGATATATTGATTTGCAACTTTTACCCAATATTTCTGAGATGTTTAGCTGGAAAAGAACATGAAACGTTTTTATTTTCTCTTCTCGCATGTGTTGACTGTATATCTCCCCTATAAAGCGTGGAAAAAAAATTTGAGGGTTAAGCTTCATTGAAATTGAATGTTAAACATTTGCTATTTATTTATTGGCTTTCCAATAGCAAAACTAACCTTTATTTTAACCTGCATCCCAAGGCCACAAATCTTACATTTGCTGACAGTTTATTTGTTAACACAGATAGATCATTTTCCAATGTGTGCATCTTCATTTTGCATATATAAAACGATTTTGTTTCAAACAATACGAGGAGTTGCGTTGTGGGGGAATTTTTTTTAAATATTGCGCATTGCTTTGGATATTCATTTGTTTTTAGTTTGATTTTAGTATTTAAGGCTCTACATCAGAACACACTAAACTTACAATACTTATTCGACTGACAATTTTAATAAAATATTTAGAATCTGATTCGAGCTAAGTATGGGAAGGAAATAATAAATCATAATGGTATGATCGCAGAAAAAAATGAAAAGATGCCGAACAATGAAGCCGATGTGCTAAATTTGTCGAACTAACTTATGTTCTGTCTGTATTTTCTATTACAGCATAGAATAGTAACAATCTATCTTCATTATGCTTTTTTTTTTAAAATGGCAACAAAATTTATCTAACGATCATTTGACAAATAATATCGTTTAAATAGTTTTATTCTTATTTTTTTTATTTAATTGTATCAATTTTCTTTGCGTTTCTTAAAGCAATCGTATAATCTGATAGAATTAAATATAAATGTTATGATTGTAATATGCAAAATACTCAAATAGAAACGAACGAAAGCCTGCTACAAGATTTTTAAACGAGCTCTTCGAAATTAGCGAATATCCATAGGGAAAAAATGAAGGGTTTATTTTTTTTCATTTTTATTGGAAAATGCAAAAAAACTATAAATGTTTCAGAAATATTACCAACATAAGAAATGATTATGTTGTAATATTTTCAATATTATTTATTTGAAAAATAATCAAAAAAATTATAGAAGAAGTGAACTAATCACGTGGAAATCTGGGCAAAATTGTTTAATTAAAAGAGAAATCAACTGCTAGCAAGATTTTAATTATCTGTTTAAAGCAATAATTGATTTGAAACAAATAAGTAATTTCAAATAAAAAAAGTTTCGTAAACATTTTGCAGAACAAAACTCTTCATCACAAAAACAAGAAGATAAAAGCTACAAAGTACATTAAAAAATGAATGAAGAATTCCTTTTTTTGCTACCAATTTTGCGAATATTTCGTTTCTTTGGATTGGAGATAAAAGAAAAGCAAATATGAATGTTTTCTTCATCATCTACAAAAATAACATCAACCTCATACAGTAAACCCGTCATTTAATTACGATTAAAAGGAGATTTAATTGCCACAAACGTTCAATATGTGAAACAATTGTTTGAATAATTCATTTTAACTATGGTTTTCTGTTATGGACGTATGCCAAATGGATTATTCTTTTAAAAGCGATTGATGTTTACGGGGGATCTTGAAGTTTCAACTCAAGTAATGTATTTAGCAGCGTAATCACGGTTTTTTTTTATTATTCCTAAAATGAATCACTGGGAAGGGACAATTTTGTACAAATCTAATGTAGCATAGAACATTCCGTTCAGAAGAAAAAAAAACCATAGGTAATCTAATATTATTCGAAGCAATGTGAATATCATTTATTTGCTAATCTAAACTAGCATCTACATGAAATGATTTAAATATTTTAATTAAAGTAAGAACCGAGATGTGTACATAAAACGATGTTTAAGCTCAAATGAAAAAAAAAACACTGTAAACATCGTATAGAGATGAGTAAATACAAAAAACTAGATTTTACTACAATGTGATCAATTAAGTAATTGGATAGTATGAATGTTGTACGTTCTCTGGGAAATTGCATCAGTATTAAAAAACAAAAAAACTATAGTTTTACGAGTGAAATGAAAAAAAAACCAACATTTTTATAACGACGCTCATTATTCCCTTAAATATGGACTGAAACTTACAATAGAGACAAACAACCAGTTATTGAAAATTGGGAATGCAAATCTAAATAAAATAGCAGCGGTTAGGTTTATCTCTAGAAATCAAATTATAATAAATATGAAATGCGTGTTACGTTCATTTTGCGTTTAGTTTGTTTTTTTTTATCAACAGTTTTAAATAACAGCAATCGCTAGGTGTCATTGCCAAGCTACAGTATGACCCTCACTTAGCTTAGAAAATGACGTAAAAGGAAGTAAACAAGGGCACAATATGGATTTCGTTTTGAAGAATTTTCAAACAAACAAAAACAAAATGATTAATCCTGAATTGAGAAATTTCGCCTACACAGTTCAAAAAGTTAAATAGACAAAAAAACAAACAAAAAAAAAACATAAATAATTAAAATGTATAGAAAGTTTACATTTCCAGTACACAAACATTGAAACGTTTTAATCATTTGTAAAAGCAGGACGAACGCGTGTGAAACAAAAAAAAAACGTACATAGAACATAGTGCGATAAAGAGAAGACAAATAAAACGATTATGCTTCTGTAATTTGTTTGTTCATACGAAAAAAAACAACAATTTCTCATTGTTTGCGGTTACTACAGCGGTTAAATCCATTGAACAGGAAAGTAAAATACAAAAGCAACTTTAAACCTGAGCAACCTGAACTCAAAGGTAAGATCGGTGGATGTAAATTTCTGTGCATTTAAATATTTCGAAAGACTAAAACCTGCATTAGTGCAAATAAATTGGGGGCAGGCATTTGGTGTACCTGGTAAACGGCGCCGGTCAGGATCGACAGGACAGGACCGGAGATCAAATCCCATCCGGACCGTCCTTCCGTAGCAAGGACTGACTATCTTTCTATGTGGTAAAAGTAAGTCTAGTAATCCAGAAATGGTCGGCATGACCTAAGAGGTCGTTAAGACAAGAAGAGAGAGAGAGAGAGAGAGAGAGAGAGAGAGAGAGAGAGAGGAGGGGAGAGAAAGAGAGACAGAGAGAGCTAATGCAAAGTTTGATTTTTTCTACCATTGAGATATTAAATTTCTAGATCTGATATTTCTGTCTTTCAAAAAAATTTATTGGGGACTCAAATTAGGGAGTTTCTTCCAGGATAGTTTAAGGAATATTAAAATGTGGTAGCCGTTTTGCTTGGGCTCCCTTTCATTGGTTTGGTCATTGAGCAGGGATCTTCTACCGTCGACTGGCGACTAGTTCGGGGTAACATCAGCTCCCGGCGGCTCCTTGTCATCAAAACAGAGGCTGATCTTATCCGAGCCATGTCGGAGCTATATGTCTTCAAGTTAATAGTTTGATGTTTATTTTACGGGCGAAATAATGATGACAGATAAGGGAGATACTGAAGAGTCCTGTCTAATGCCGATCGACTTTGGCCATTGGAATGTATTGGTTGTCCAGGACTCTATAACCTTCCGTCTGTTTGGTGTATATAGAATCCCTTAGAGTTGGGTCTTAAGGACCTAACATTTGTTCGCACTAGTACCACAAATTATTATCTGTTGCGATTTGGTTGGATTCAGAAAGAAAGTCTTCTGGAATTTCTGGAACTAAATAATTAGTTTTTCGAGATCTTTCCTCTTTTTGGAATCTATTGAGGAAGACTCAGATGTACATATGAAATATATATCATATGAAAAGCTAAAAATATGCTAAGTTCGATTGTTATTTCGTGGAGGGTTCTGACAGGCTTCTTCACACAAGCTTTATCCTGATTTCGTGTAAGGTGCATTAGGTAGTTCGGCTATTTCCCATAGTGAAGTCATCTTTGGTTGTTCTTTTATCAAACAAGAGTTATCAAATATGTAGTATTGTCCATTCAATTAGAATGGATCGAAGATACTATTAGTGTTTCATCATCTTGGTGATCTTTCCGATGAGTTTATAAACCTTAGCATCTAGTTCTTCTAGTTCATCTAGCATCTAGAACTCTAAAGACCAAACCAGAAAGAGTGATCCTAAAACTGATGTCCGATATGGTTAAAAGGTATCAATCATCGATCTGGTTTCAACACACCCGAGTGTCGATAAAATCTCTGCTTAAATTGAAGCAACTGTCCATCACTTCATTGCTTCAAACATGTCCAAAAAAAAACACCTATCGTTATAGGAACGGAATGGATAAATTATCTCACAAAATACTGTTCTACTGTCACTGTTATCATAACCCTTGGCACATGCATTGAGCACTTTATTTAGATATCAATGATTATTATTCATACATCCTAAATACGTGTACTGCTACCAGAGTGTACTGCTGTGCGTCGTCACTCTTAAAACCCATAAAAGACGCTATCGCTTTTAAAGAGCTACTTGGTTCCACCCCGGGGTTATTGTCTGATAAAAGAACCACAAAAGAGTTCTCTTTTTTTTCTTCTCTTCCTCTCCGTGTTCTGATCACACGGTAATTGCCAGGCAGCGATAAAATCATGATTTAACACGATTACCATGGATTACAGCTAACAATTGTACTCACCACACAACAACGCCATATGAAGAGCATGATAGATATCTGAAACAAGGGAGAAACTGTTGAGAGTCCAATGATAAATGTAGCGAAAGAGGGTGAAGTTGTGAAAAAAACCCCTTGGGGTGATGGAAATCAAATGAGATGGATATTGTTATGTATTAGAAATAAATGTGGGACATTCTAAGCAAAACCTTCAACTTATTTGTCCCCTCTCAATTGTACGACCCTAATTGCTTTTCTAACGGTTATTGTTACATTCACGGTTAAAAGAGCGAAGTAAGCACATAAAATCGGGTTGTATATTTGATAATTGATAATGGGATGTTAGTAAAAAACATTAGCAATCTTCATTAGAGAGGCTGAGAGGGTTCTTGGTAAACATGTGTCAATTTCATTCAATTTATATAGGTTGGGTTTAGTGGCGTTAATGGTAAACCCACCGGATGTGAGCGTCGCAAAACCTGGCATAGCTTATTCGATTGATCCTTATCTGGATGAAACGAAGCGAACTATACATTTTAGAGGAAATGTACATAAACATTAGTGTACACAACAATACTCCTATGTTTCTAGAGCGTATGATTTCATTTGTAGCTATTTTTCTGTACTTGAGTTAAAAGTTTTCTTCAGTCAATATTAATAAGAAATAAATTTAAATACATTAAATCACGCTATTCTTGCTTGTGTTATACCACCTCAGTTTTTAAGGACTTAAATTACAAAAAATATTCCAGATTAACGACTCCACTAACACCCATTTCCTTCATGGATAACTTACTTTCGAACCAGAATCGACGTACATAAAATCATTTGCAACTAGAGTAGTTATTGTTTCGCTTCAACCAATGAAACCACATTGAATTGAATTACATTAAGTGGATATTGTCGAAGAATTAATGCTCGTAAAGCGTACCACTGTGGCATGTGCAGATTTGCAACGATTGTTTCATAATAATGTTTCATACCCGTTGCCAAGAGGTAGAAATCCCAATCCGATTGAAACTTACCATTGGGGCATTGTAATGGAAAGTTGACATTGTTCCTTTATTCTAATAACATTATTGTTAATACGTCAATCCCGGGAAAATCGTAATCTCAACGATTAATGATAAAAATGTTGATACAATACTTAAAACGAATTGAAATTTTCAATTACCACTTAAAAATTATGTTTGCTTTGTTACGAAAGGTTTAGTTGGATTTGTAAATTTTGTTATAGTTTCCCACCATGTTTTAAAACTGCGCTACTGAAAAATAGATTTAAAACCAATGAAAGTTAGTAAATAAAATGATATTTTTATTCTTGGCTTAACGACCTCTACGGTCGAGCCGGCCATTTCTGACTTACTAAACTTGTTTTTACCTCATAGAAGGATAGTCAGTCCTTGCTAAGAGAAGTAGGTTCAGATGGGATTTGATACCCAGTCCTGTCGTGTGGAACCGGTGCCGCTATTCACATACACCACAAGTAAGGGCCACCCCGATTTTATTCGATTTCAAAACAACGCAAAAAGTAAACAAACCGCTAGTAAACAAATAAACAAATTAACATTTATAAATTGTTTTAGTTATTTATTGTTTCCGCCTCCTCAAAATAAAGCGTAACCGCTATCGCGATCATTTCAAATTTCGCCCATTTGACATTTGAACGACAAAATCACGGTTGACATAATACACACCTTGAGCGTTACACAGCGTTACGCGCGAAATGTCAACAGCAAACGTCAAACTGCCCTACAATCTATATCACATCTTCTATATATGTAATTCTTGATTGACAGCTTACCATAGAATTTGGCGCTCATTTGTTTGTGTACGGTTTTTGGAGTTTGCCGAAACAAACGAATGGATTGCATTTGTTTATTTCTCGTGCCGGAAGGAACGTAAAGTTGTCATGATTAGATAGCCGGTGTTAAACTGTTTGCACAAAGAGTTTTAACATAATGTTCGACTGCAAGGCAACGAATTATTGCGGCCACTCGAGCTTGGAATGCATACAAAACATTTCACGCGATGGAGGACAGTCGTTTGGTCTACGGTTGGAAATGGATCGAGCAACTATGATGTTGGGTGCGGAAGTGCATCAATTCTACGAACCGCTCGTGTACGATTTGTCGACCATTGCACGGGAACGCATTCAGAAGCTGAAATTCTTCCAGAGACAAACGTGCAGCAGCATACGGGTGCAACGGCAGGAAATTACACGATTTTTGCGTCTAGTTTTAGGTAGCGCAAGAACGATGAGAGGAAACATTGGTTACGAAAGTTTGGCGACGATTTTGTATGTTCTACCGGATCTGGTGGATCCGCTGAAGAAATACGGTTGGAACAGTGCCTGGGACAAAGACTTTAGCGGATACGAAGTTTATCACGGTGTGCTGGAATGGCGTTGGCTACTGATGCTGCTGTTTAAAGAGATGAAGGAATTTGGCGAAACAACAAAAAACGAGCAGATTGATGGAGCTATCGAAAGGAAACCGTTGAAATCATTTGATACAATCTACCGCGACCTGATGGTGGATATGCTTGACTTAGCCTATCATCAGTTTCGTTTACACGCAATTGAGCATGTTACCACGAAAACTCCCTATCCCTGTAACTGCGTAAAGCATATGTGGCTCGGTCTAATGGTGTTAGCAGATACAGAAAAACTAGATTTCTGGAATTGTTTAAACGAATGTATGCCGTCCGCATTAAAGGAAAAGAACGATGCTTATCTATTTAAAATATGGCAAATTAATGCGCTAGCAAAACTGGACGAACAAAAGCCGAAACGGAGCGATGAAGCACCGCTAGTAACACTGCCAAACAGTTACACCATCATCGACGAAATCGTAAAAGACTTTTTAAAGTCCGACATTAAGGAACCGCAGGCGAGAGTTTTCATGGTGCTGCTGCAACCGATAGTTACGGTGTTATGGCCGGCACGCATCGAAACGGTGATTGCTCTTTGGGACTATTTTAGCGTTCGGCTAAATTCATCCTTCCTTACCAACTCGGATTCCTTAGAAGCGATGGGATGTGTTTCTTCATCCGTGCATGGATTCATCGAACAAGCTGCTTCGCTTGCAGCACTGGATTCGATGGATGATAGTATGAACCTTCAACGGAATAGTTTCCAAATGTTTCTTAAGCTGTTGAGCTGGATAATACGCCACTACACCACACAAGCGCTCAAGAAAAAGGTGCAAATTATTTTCAATCGAATATTCCTCAAAATTGGACCGAAAAAGTATGAAAATATGACAGAGCAAGCAATATACAACCTTGGATTGATGTTGCTTACGATGATAAGTGCAACAAGCTTCGATAATGACTATCCGAGAGTATCGAAACTAATTCAGCTGGTGCCGTTAACAAACGAAGCCATGAAGCTGCCGATTGATCTTACGATCAAGCGTATTACAGTTGCCACTCAAGCTCATATGGCACTTTTGGTGTTGTTTAGCAGCTCAAGTTTTGATAAAACAACACACATTGTTACATTCCTGGAAAGTATTGATGCTGCGTACCATAAGTATGGCAATCGTTTGCTCCCGGTAATGGAAACTATAGCCGAGGGAATGTGTTTGATCTACAGCAAAGCAATCGCGCAAGAATCGTTCGATCGTGGGGAAATAAGCTTACTGCGATCATGGATGCTAAAGTATCTACGAAACAGTTCTTCTGACAGATGGCAAAAGCTTCTGGATGGTAAGAAAACCTTGCAATAGACATTCAAAGTAGTGTTGTGCTTAATGAATCTTCTGAATTGAATCATTCATATGAATCTTCTGTGAAGAATCATTCAATTCATGAGTCGACTCCCAACAGATTCATGAACCTTCGAAGATTCATGAATCCTCAAAGATTCATGAATCCTCAAAGATTCATGAATCTGCGAAGATTCATTAATCATCAAAGATTCATGAGTCCTCAAAAATTCATGAATTGTCGAAGATTCATGTTTTTGCGTATTCTTTACGCATTTTGATTTCTTCTTCTTGTTCGGCTAGAACGGCCTGGCCGTATAAAGACTTATACGCAAAATCATGAATCTTTGAGGATTCATAAATCTTCCAGAATGTATGGATCTTCAAGGACTCATGGATCTTCAAGGATTCCTGAATCTTTGAAGATTTCTGAATCTTCGAAGATTCATGAATCTTTGAGGATGCATGAATCTTTGAGGATTCATGAAACTTTGACATTCAGATTCAGAATCATTCATTCAGTTCAAAGATTCATTCAGATTCATGAATCTGAATCAGATTTACCCAATACTAATTCAAAGCATTACATTAATATTGTTCTATCTTTTAGTTTTATTGGATTCACTGAGTTGCAAACGTTCGTCACTGAGTGAGGAGTATTTCGGCGCGATAAACCAACACGTTATGCCGTTCGTAAGGGAAACGTTTTTAAATAAGACCGCCGCACCACCGTGCATTGCACGAATAGCTGCCCGTATGACAATACATAATGAATCGAGAGATGTGAAGAATGAGCAGATTTCATCGTTTTTCAACACATTCGTCAACTGCCCAGCGGCTTGTCCGGATCAGGTTTTAGTGTACTTGAAGGAGATAATGCAGTGTGCCAAAACGATATCATCCCTAGAGCAGAAAGTAATTATACGACAGTGGTTGAAAATGGGCATTTTGTACGATCGTGATAGTTTGCTGGATGTCACGCGCGTAGTGCACGGTTTGGAGGAGTTTAAAGCATTGTGTGAAATACCGGAGTATGATATGTTGCAAAGTAATACCATCCCAATTAAGCTGTTTTTCCACTTTGTCGGGAAACGTTATTATGAGTCGGATACGGACGCACAGATGGAGATGAAAATGAAGCTCCATAGTATATTTGAAGGTTTCGACAAATGGTTTCCGGATGCTAAAGGTATTGTTAGACAGCGTATACTTGCGGTACTTGTACTGGCGTTTAAAGAATGTCCCCAAGCATTTTACATTAAGAGCAATTTAAGCTGTTTCTACACGGTAGCATTCCAACAGTTTTTCCTACCATTCTCCGTACTCGTCGATCGCAATGTGCAGCAGGATTTTATAGAAGATATAGCAAAGGTGTGGCATAAAGTAATGGAAATACTTGGAAATATGGATTACAGCAGCGATCCAACCGTTGGCGATAATGTGTATAACATGCTGAACAAATGGGTACCACAGTTTGCGAAATTTCCTAACCCGAATGATGCACTAAGACCGTTGATGCTTTTTTTCTGTGCCCGTAACGAAGATTTAGTACTTTTCGCAATGCCCCGATTTGTAATGACGTATGTCGAACTGCAGCGATGCCTTCCTAAACCAAACGCTCTGCAAGTAATGCAAATCTTAAGAAACCTTATCAAATCGCTTGTAAAACAAAAGGATTATAGCAAAATAACACTTTTCATTCGCACAATGGGACTATCAGTAACGCAGCACGCTTTTATGTGCAATGAAACGTTTCCTACGCGTGCGATTGCTCTGGAAATGCTGTTCGAGCTGATGGCCAGTACGGAGGAACCGTCCAACTTGATAAAGGTAGAGATGCGTAACGTTTTGATTTCGTTCACACTTAAATACTTTCCACTTTCGGCGGAATGTTACTTTAAATTTATGTGCCGTCTTGTTGATCGTTATCCGAACTTTATTCGGGCTTTAATTGACTTTATTCGCTGTGACGGATCGGAGGCCGAAATTACCTGTGCACAAGCGATGGATGGTGTACTCAGTAAAGCTTCATACTTGTTAGAGAGTGAGCTAGATACTAGGCGGAAATCGAATAATATTGTTAAGTGATGTATGTAACGAAAGGAAACGTGGAAAAAAAGAAAATAGAACATTATAAAAAAGAATTTTTGCTTGTTAAATATATTAAGGATTTGAACATGGTTCTATCAATATTCGAATATTGCTTCAAATGTTTATTTTTATGTACTTACATATAGTGGAACGCCGATTATCCGTGCTCATCGGGCACTCAGCCCTTGCCGGATAAGCGAATATCACGGATAATAGGCACAACTCTTTTTATTGATAAATATTAGTGTTTAGTGTGCAATGGGTAAATTTTTTTGTTATAAAGCTAGATGTTAATTTTCTTATTTACACATTGCAAAAGTAAATCTTTTCTTTTTTTTCGAATTTGAGCAAATTATATCACTCCCTATTGATGCTTTTATTTCTTGCCATAATTGGTTTTGCATTTCATATGTCAATTCACCTTTGGAACTGTCATTTCCGCGCTGCACGGATAATGGGACAGCCGGATAAAAGATACACCGGATAATCGGCGCTCCACTGTATTAGTATTAGAAATTTATATGATTCAGCCTGCATGAAGTGCGTTCTGGAACGACGTGTTATTGCACGAATGGTTCATGTTGACACAATTTATGTTGATGACGAACTTGACGAAGTGTTCGACAACAGCAAGGTTTTGTTGCTTAAGTCTCTAAATATTTTTCATTACATTTTGTTTTCGAATGTCACTGAACATTCGATACTTTATAAACTTCTGCAAAATTTCCCATATTTACACTCTACAAATATTCAAAATTATACCTTTATCTAGTTTATCTTATTTTTAAAGCTTTCTGTTTTATCGACTCGAGCAGCTGAGCTTAATTCCAATGCTGTTGCCCGGAATAAAGTGGAAAACGGAATGACGCCAACAAATTGGAATCAACCGCAGCTACTATTAGACACTGTTGGTGGTGTTAGGGATGGTCTCAAAGTGTTCAATAAAAGCAATTGACAGTCTGTCGGTGATGCCAAAACCATACCTATCTGTAGATAGGGACAGTTCAAGATAAGATAACTTTATATCGTACAATCGTACCTATTAAAATGGAAGAAGAAAAAAAGCTACGAGCCATTCGCTACCAATGAATCAGTTTCCTATTTCAGTTCGGCGCAAGAAGTCATAGTTAATATTTGGCAAAAATGATTAAAATTCGCGTTGTCGCGTTTGTAATTTTTACGCTTTGGTGTTGTGCATTCCGTTCCGTTTGCTTCGCTGATGAGCCGCGGATAGTTGGCGGTGGTACGGTAAAAGAAATGGAAATTAAATATCAGGTAATATGCGATATCCAAACTCAACAAGCAATCCCACAATCAACCAATTTCCTTTTAACGAGCCTTAGGTGTACGAGCTGTCACACGTAACGCTCCTTATTATCGACGTTATTAGTCATACTAGTGTTCAGTGTAACATGTGCTCTAAGTGCTATAAAAAATGAGCAGAAAACAAAATTAAAAAAAAATTTAGAGAAGAACTTATATTCTAGTACTTGACGAGCGGAAGTATCAAAAACATAAGTTTACAATGTATGCGTTTCAAATTAAAAAAGCGATGATAAAGATAGTGAGTGACCTTCCGATACACCTGTTAAACCGTGTACATGATACTAATAATCAGTTTCACAGTTTGGTAGATTCGTTAGTCTTTAGCTAAATGGAAGTCGATCTACAATGATTCACACTTTGCTTAAAGCTGTGTTTCTGTTATCACAAAAAGGCCATTATTCGCTTCTTCTACCGGTAGTTAAGCACCATCGTACGGATTTCCTTTAAGGCTATTGATTACTGTTCAAGAATTAGTCATCGATTGCACAAAACTAATCGTGTTAAATTATCTTTCTGCCACGTACTTTCATGTATGTCTTTGATTATCTTAACGACCGATTGTACCTCATATCAGGCCTTATCTTTTACTTAACCCCTTTTAATACACACCTTAATCCCGATTGTCACTTGATTGCTATTTATTGCTTACAAGGCTGCCTTCCATTAGATTGGGAAAAATCATATTATTTTTTTTATAATAAGTGCTTTTAGACGATAAGATTCTTTGATGACAAACCTTAACGTATATTACGTCTAAAAGTGGTGGGGAAAAAGTGTTTCCTGATATAAGTTAATTAACCTTTTTCGTTTGCTATTATATCTTTTTGGAGATTTTTATGATTTAATCATAAATATTTGAACTTATATTTTTTAAATTTATTTTTAGGTATCTGTACGATCAAAAGCAAGCGATCAGCGAGGCTTCGGTAGGGGTCACATCTGTGGTGGAAGTTTAATCACTGGCAACACTGTTTTGACCGCTGCCCATTGCTTGGTGGACGACCGGGACAATCCACGTGCTGCAAGCTTTTTCCGTGTGGTCGGTGGCAGCATCTACCGTAACGTACAGACGGAAAACACATTCGTCTCCGATGTGAGAAAAATCGTCGTCCACAGCAAATACAAACCAAAGGGATTTCTCAACGACATCGGTGTGATGATAGTATGTTATACGTTTGACTATTTTTTTGTATAACAATTCTGTTATACTAAATAATCTTTTTTTTTCATTGGTTTGAAATTAGCTAATCAGTACGGTTGGAAGTAATCATCCGTCTCTGCAACCTATTCCAACCTCTGTGCAAATTCCTCCCGCTGGTACAATATGCCGTGCGAGTGGATGGGGCAGTATATACTACGTGAGTAACCAGCCTTTACTATTTTAATTTGTTTTCTACACCTTGACATTTGCATCCACACTAGCTTATTACTTTCTTTTTTGCAGGATGGTCCCTCTAGTGACGTTTTGAAAGCGGTTAATATCTCTCTTATATCCACCGCAAGATGTAACGATGCCTCGAGTTACGGAGGTTCTATCGTGCAAGGTATGATCTGTGCGGGGAATATGTCCGGCGGTGAAGACGCCTGTCAAGGTGACTCTGGTGGACCGCTGGTTTGTAACGGACTGCTCACCGGTGTTGTATCGCATGGTGTGGATTGTGCACGTCCCGGTTATCCTGGCGTGTACAGCGATGTAGCATACTTTCGTGATTGGATTATAAAAAACCATTCCAGTATGATTCAAAATTCATTTTTACTAACAGGTCTGTGTTTGTTTTATATTGCCACAATGTACATAGTTGATTCAAGACGGTAATTAAAGTGATTTACAATAAAATTGCAGTTCATTCAGGTGTTAATATTTGTTATTTGTATATTTGTTAACTTATAAAGTGATTGGGCAACAAATCGGTTGATAAATTAAACGAAGCGAAACAAACCAAAAAAGTAATATAAGTATCACGGCACATTGACTAAGTAAAGATAGATATTAGGAGTACCAAAACTTTGTTAGACCATCAAAAATCGATGACGATCAAGAATGGGGCTCTACCAATACAAAACTGATGGTTAGTAATTTACTTAAGTTTTGAGCCAAACTTTTTTTTAGCTTTATAAAAAAACAAATGACATTTTACATTTAAATTTTTTTAATGTTATAAACTCAATGTTGAATATGCTTTACTTACCCATAAACAACGATAGTTCATCCGCAGGACATTTTACTTTCTTAAACCATAAGAAATCTTTCACTACCGAAGAGCAAAACTGCTTCTTCGCATGCCCTTTTGCTTTTAAAAAAGGCCGTTTTCTTTTTTTTCTTTAACATACACACTTAAAATACACGTACACACATTTAAAACACCACACTTGGCTTCAATTGCCACATTTTTCAATACACAAATTTACGCAATAAACAACAAACTGAGCTTGAGAGATTCACATAACTTTTTTTCACTAAAAAAAACAACTAACACTTACATTTTCTCTGTGCACAAAAGCACTTACACACTTCCCTTTACACTTGCTCTTTGACACAACACCATACTTGCCTTGAATGGCCACATTTTTCAATAGATAAATTTACGAAATAAGCAACAAGCTCATTAAGAAATACAAATAACTTTTTTCACAAAAAAACAACCAATACATGCATTTTACACAAAGGCTCGTACACACTTTAATGCTTTTTGGCACATTGAAAAAAAAACCACATTTAAAAAATTGACCAAAATTTAATGGCCAACTCAATTTAATTGACCAAATTTTAAAACACACGAATTTACGCAATAAGCTCTACACAAAAGACACTTTTTATCACCAAAAAACAATTCCCTTTTTCACTTTTTTCACTAAAAACACTTCCTTTTTCTGTAACTTTTCACTACATGTACCGAAAGTTTTTTTTATTAATTAAAAATGTTATTAATTAGAAGAAATTAGCACGGAGGTTATGAAATAAATTTAACCACCACACATTCGTGCCATGGTTTCATGATAAAACACTGCACAACACAAATACAAAGAATTTGCCTGCTTAGTGCACGCATGTACTATACGCACCGATTAATAATTTCTTTACACACTCACACACGAACCCTCCGGCGTCAGCGTACAGCAAACTGCGCTGAACACAATGATAGCTTTAGCGTTGGCGTCACAGCGTCCATTTCCCGCGCAAATTTAGGCTTTATCATTTTCGGTTTTTGCAATCTTTTCCCTTACAAAAGAAGTATCAAATTGCTTTAAAATACAATAAGCGATGAACATTTTGCATTTACTTTTGAAATACTATACTGTTTGAGAGTTTTATTCCCCTTTTCTGTTGCCAAAAGTGGCATTCTTCCTTCACTAACACTTACTAACACTTACAGCATCACGGAGCTGGGATGAACCCAAGCCGACGCTAACCACAATTTAAACACGCGCAAAATCAAAATCTTCACTGTTTAACATCACTTTATCACACAAATTGTTCTACAAACTATTGTTTGCATGGAATAAGATACTTTACACTACTTTTTAGCACCGAATAAAAAAACAACACTTGCAACATGTGCTTTCTACCGAGAGCATCACTTTTATAACTGTAATCTGTCACTGTCCGATCGCTACTGATCTGAGTTTATCCTTATCTCACGATCAGTATCTCTTCTGCTTCGTTATCACGACACACCACACAACGATAAGTGGCGAAGCGCCGAACGAGCTAAATCCGTACGCTTTCTCGCTCTGTCTTTCTGACAGTCAGACGCGCTAAAGCGAGAGAGCATGTTTATCTGTCTACTTGCCGCTTGCCGCTCGGCCGATCGCATCTCTCGCATCTTTTTCTTTCGCACGCATTTCTCTCCCGCTTGAGAGAGCCTCGCAAAAAAAAATCAATTCAACGCTCCAACTCTTCGCTCCTCTCCAGCAAATCCATTCTTACATTTTTACATTATAAACTTTTTAATAAGATTACTTCGCGTTCGCATTAAAATAAATCAATTCATAAAGTTTTGCTAAATTACTCACAAAAATAAAGGCTAAAGCCTTAGCAAATTTTTTAATTTTTTTTATTATTTTTATTTTTTTCTAATTTCTTATTTTTTTTTAATTTAAAGCATTATTTGAGTGAAAAGAAACCCATTGCATCCAATTGGCATTAAAATAAATAAATTTAAATTTTTTTTTCAAAATTTCTCAAAAAAAAACGTAAGGGGTAAGCCTTATGAAATTTTCGAGTGGAAAATTATTTTAATTTTTTTTCTGATTTTTTATTCTTTTTTTTAATTTAAAGCATTATTTGAGTGAAAAGAAACTGATTGCAACAAATTCGCATTAAAATATATCACATTTATAAATTTTGCTAACTTACGCAAAAAGGTAAGGCAATAGCGTTAGGAGATTGGCAAACAATACGATTGCGGCAGATCATAGCACAGTCCCAGCTAAGATTCATCACGAATTGACTACCAAATCCTCGAAGAGTCCATAAGCTACAAACTTAACAGTGAGTAAAGCAACGAAAGAAGGCCATAAGGATACATTTATGTTAGACTTTACAAAATGGTCGTTATTGCCTTACGTAGAAATATCGCTGTAGTCTGAATCTGAGAGGACTCTTTGGGGATTGAGATTCAGAGTCATTTATTCAGTTCAAAGATTCATTCAGATTCATTAATTCGAATCAAATTTACCCAGCATTAGCCCCTTGCTAATTGTTTCGTTTAAAAAGTATTAGAAATCAAAATAGAATTATTAGAACCAGAGGCAAAAACTGCGTCTTACAAACGCAAATAATGCTTCCAGGATCCTTGCAGCCAACAGGCAATGAAAGTTCGTCCTAGCATCCGTCACGTTAAATTTTGCCGAGCCGGCGCAGAAAGAGCATGTTCTTGGTTTCCCATTCATATAGATTTTTGGATTCAGTTTGGTTCTTATCGTTAGACGGAGCAGTTCAATGGATCATCCGCTGGACGGTCACAGTTTGATCAAACTTTATTGAAGTGTCAGTGATAGCTGTTGTTAAAAAAACATGTTCAAAGTGGTTGAAATGCGTTAAAATAGTGATTACGTTCGATACAAGCGCAAATTCTATTTACAACATTCAATGGCGATGGAGATCTACATGGATTCGTGCAATGCTAGATGCTGGGTGTTTGCTTTCTTATTAACCAGTGTAGCATGTTACAGTAGGTTTCCTTAACGATTTATATGTAATACATGATTTCTATTTGTCCGAGAAACAACATTTTATTAAATTTATAACAGTAATGTTCCTTTAAAAGTGTTAAGGTGATATCACAAACTTGCTCAAGTGATTGATTGATGAACTGTTCGAATTCCAGCAATTCAAACATGAAGAAAATCTCTTTAAGAAACATTCCTTTCAGTGTGAAATGTGCCTCCATCAACGCGTCAATTACCCCATCAAATAGCTGTAGGCAATGCTATAGCTAACAAGTTTTCCAGCTCAACAGCCAAACCGTCTTCATCTTCAATCAGCTTCTAAACTGATTAATCTCCTAATTAATTTTCACCTCATTTCAGTTTCAGAACGCTTGCTGCTGATTAATTTTAATTTACAATCAATTAAAAACTTTATTTTAAGGCTATTTAAAGAAAAAAAAAACTTAGTATTCATATTCATTTCCCAATTTAATTTGTTTTTTTCTCAATTCATTTTTTGTCATCTTTTATTATGCCTTCTCTGAACAAATAACACATTTAGAATGCTTTGTAATAGCTTATAAGAGAGTGAAAAAATATTTAATAAGTTTAAATCATACTTAATTTACATACTATCCAAAGCTAGACATTGTAGAGAAGCTTAAAAATATGTTTTATTTTATTAAGAGAGATACACCTAGATATTCGAAGAATACAAGAAAGATATTTGAAGAATTTGTGAATTAAAATTATTAAATTATCATGTGATAAAGATAATTAAGTTGAAGTATTGAAATTAAGATTATTCTCCAAAGGGGAATAGATCCCCAATTTTAATCAATTAGAAAGAGAAGAAAACTAATTTCTATTTCAAAACCATTATCCCACTTTAGTTGCAATAATGAGGGAAGAAGGAAAAGCATTTAATATTATGAATGACTGAAACGTGACACCATGCGATCAGTTTTCTTGCTTTTATTCCATTGTTTTGCTGTTTAATACCCTTCCACATACTATGCTAATAGTTTCCTTCCATAATAATGCAGAAGTTTCTTGCTTCCAGTCGTCCAGATGATGTCTCCATTAAGTCACAGACTCTTTTTTTTCCTCTACTTCGGAAAGAACGGCCCCAGTCACAGACATTGTTGTGTGTAAGGCGAGGATGGCCGGTAGGTGGGATGGTTCGAATCGAGTTCTGTAGAAGGAAATTAAATTCTTCGTTACCCCTTTCCAACGCATTCCTTCCGGCATTCTTATGCACCGCTTGTGTGGAATTTTCCTCAATGAACGATACGGACGTAATGGCACAAAACGTATGACTGTTGAATTTATTTGCGTCATCCTGGTTTGATGGTGACCGTACAATTTAAAAGATAAAAATAAATCCTCTTTGATTTATATTTTTTTTTATATATTTTTGATTAAAATAATTGTTAAAATTATTGAACATTTTTATCTCAATAATTACAGATATATCTTCCGACCGGCTACACAATCTTAATTTAAACCATCATTTAACAAAACTGCTTTGGATGGTAGACTGGCGAGAGAATGAAGTATATTTCCATATAAACAATTCGTTCGAACATGGAAAGTTCCCAACGTTTGGTATAGGGTTTTCACAGCGTGGTGAACTATCGCGTACGGATTTTTGTGTGTTCTCCTCTGTGCATAACCTGTACCATCAGGTGTACGATACGTATACATCCCGCGACAGTAAACACCTCTTCATGGATACGCTGCAGAATTGTGACGTTATTTACATGGACGACAACTCTGTGGCGTTTCGACGTAAATTCGACACCTGCGATCCTCAAGATGTTGTGTTTCACACCGGCACCATGTACCTTGTGTGGTGGCGTACAGATACACCGTTGGAATGGAAAAACGATTTCACCGTAATGCCAAACACAAGCCTACAGAATCAAGGTGTGCTACCGGTGCAGCTGCTGAGAGCCGATAAGATACGCATTCAGGAGAATGGGCAAGTTTTGAAGAAGATTGAAGTACATCTGGACCGTGTCGCGGTACCGGCAGTGGAGACAACGTACTGGTGCAAAATACAGCGTCTTGATCCGTGGCTGATAGATGCCAAGCATCATATCGTGCAGTTCGAACCAATAATAGACAACGAGGAGCTGGTACACCATATGGAAGTGTTCCAGTGTGTTGCCAACAAAATGGAGATCCATACATACAACGGTCCATGCTCCGATATGCCCGCATCTGGACGGTTGTGTTCGAAGGTGATGGCACTGTGGGCGATGGGTGCTGGTTCGTTCACTTACCCGAAGGAAGCGGGACTACCGATCGGTGGTAAAGAGTTTAATCCCCACATTCGTCTGGAAGTGCACTTCAACAATCCGAAGCTAAAGTCCGGCGTCATTGATAGTTCCGGCATGCGCATCAACGTTGTGTCGAAGTTACGTCGCTATGATGCTGCTATCATGGAGCTGGGGCTGGAGTATACGGATAAAATGGCCATACCACCAGGGCAGATAGCATTTCCACTATACGGGTATTGTATAGCCGAGTGTACACAGCTGGCACTGCCAAAAACAGGTATCGTCATATTCGGCTCACAGCTTCATACACATTTGCGCGGTGTACGGGTTCTTACACGTCACTTTCGAGGAGCGGAAGAGCTTCCATTAGTAAATCGTGATGACTTCTTCTCGCACCACTATCAAGAGATACGGCAGCTTCGTTATAAGCCTCATGTTCTGCCGGTAAGTATTGCTGGGCCCTTGTTGGATGTCTCTTGATATTAAAGGTATTCATTTGTTTATTAAGACAAAGATCTGCCGTACAGGTCCCTTCCGGTTCCTACTCCACCTGTCTCCTGCAAACGCGATAGGAGTAGCGAACTTCCGCAGACTTGACTCCCCAAAATTGGCAACTTTTTTTGAATGCCTCTGACTGGTCTTTCTTAGACTCTGGATACTGTATAATGTAATGTTTGCTCCCCCTTACTCAGATATCATGTTCAGGTCTCCAGAGTCTCAGTAATCACGGACTTCTCTTGATTGCACCCTCACCATGAGATCTCACGTAGACTTCACTCGTTCTGCAGGGCATTATACCGCACATTGCTCAAGGGTTTTTCTGATTCGGTGTGTTTGAAGCTGGTTAGGTCGCTGCTGGAGTATTGCTCTGTAGTCTGCGCCCCCACTGCTCGGATTCATATTGAGCGCAAAGAGCGGATACAGAGATTCCTCACCACCTCAAAATTCTGGGTTGTTCTTCTGAGGCACTGCCCAATTATTAGTCCAGGTGTCGATTGCTCGGTATTGACTCCCTCGAGAACCCTCGCCTTCAGTATCTTATCCGTATTTGTAGCTTTCTTCTTGCTCGATTGTATAGATTCGCCAACGTTGCTCTCCTGGATTCCCATTTATACTTCTAATCGTTCGTTCCGTATTCGTCCTTCCTTCATTATACCCAGATTCCCCTCTTCCCACTTCTTTGACTTCCCAATACATTGACTAATCTTAAGTTACGTATCTCAATCAATCTAAGTTACTCTCGATCAAAGAGCTTGAGAATGTTAAAGCTTCACCATTTTTTTGTTTGTTTTGTACATGCCTGTAATCTGTTTCTTGCATATCAATTCTGTTTCATTAGGGTGATGCTCTAGTTACAACATGCTACTACGACACGCGCGGTTACAAAACTTTAACTCTTGGAGGCTTTTCAATCAGCGATGAGATGTGTGTAAACTACATTCATTACTATCCTGCAACGGCGCTGGAAGTATGCAAAAGCTCCATCTCCGAAAAGTCACTGCATGATTACTTTGACTACATGAAGCAGTACGTAGACTACCATCGTATAAAATACTTACAACTCCATACTCCATTAATTAATTAATATATTTTCAGTGTTGAAAAGCAAAATATATCCTCAGCAAGTGGTCCACGTTCGGCAAACTATTTATCGATTGATTGGGATGCAACAAGGGTAAACGAACTTGTTGATACGTATCTTTCGAGCCCACTTAGTATGCAATGCAACCGATCAGATGGAATGCGTTTCGATGGCTTTGAATGGGAAGATGCGCCTATAACATCGTTCAAGCTTCCCGTACCCGCACCAAAACCGAGGAAGTGTAGCTCCGTTCCATCTACACTGCGCTGGTTCAAATCGTTGAACGAAGGGCTTTGTGATAATCTTGGCGATTGCATCTATTCGGAGTCGAAATTGAAGGAGTGAAGCAATTTCAGTAATAGTTTATCGAACGACTGGAGGTCAATATTTATTGTGTTGTAAAATGAAAATCTAATTTGTGGCGGTATGCAAGAAGTAGTCTTCGTTCAATATGTGTGAATAAAGAAACGAATACAAAAGTATGTTATAATAACTAGCAATTTAACTGGTGTTTGAAGACTGTTACACAGTACAGAAGGTCTTGTCTTTATTTGTTATTTATTTAATTAAAGCTGATCTTCGTGCTGCTCATCAGAAGGTACAATTTCGCATCATCCGCGTAAAGCAGGTGGCTACCAAGAGGAAGCACACGTCGTTTAAGTAGATCACGAAGAGAAGCGGACCAAGGTTGCTCCTTTGTGATACTCCTGAAGAAGCGTTCATGCGTCGAGCAATAAGAATGGAGACGAAGACGTAAGACTGCATCCAATTTAGCATTTGACCCGGAAGACCAAGACCGTAAATCCGGAAGACCGTATAAATCGCATCGACATCAAGATCTGCATCAATGTTTATATGGCAGAGACTGACAAATTCGACGAGATAGGTGGTAGTAGAACGCTTAGGAACGCTGAGGTAGTTTGAGGCAACAACAAGAATAGGCTAGAACTAGAAGCTTGTCCTAAAATCTGTTTCTGGCGAATCTTGAGAAACTAGGATTTGGAAGACTAATTCTATCTTGGATGGGGATCCTGTCCTCCTCCTCAGACTGTCAATCTCTCCAGTGCTCTTTGGGCGATTTTTCTCTCTGGTGTTTGTATAAAGGTTTGGTGCTCTGTCCCCCTAAATCTTCCGTCATCTCTTTCCAAAGACCTTCTGATGGACGGCTGTCTCGGGATTACTCAAATGAGTGGCATCCAAATAAGCAGAGTATCCAACGTGAAAGATCTTGGGGTTTGGTTGGATGAGGATTAGTTACGTGATCAATATAGCGAACAGAGCACTAGGCCTCATTAGTCGTATAGCTCTGGAAATTCGTGGTCGCTATGTTTAAAGGCACTGTATTGTTGCTGGGTTTACTCCGTTCTTGTTTATGTCAGTGTTGTGTACCTTCGTACCGCCGTAGTTGAGTTTACAATCACTGCTTTGCTATTCACGAGGCAAAGTCTTTCGATCCTTTTACTTTTTGGTGTGCGTTACGCGGCTTTTCATTTGATAATCTCACCTGTTTCTTTAAAATAAATATACCTCCCCATACTTACTGCCAAAAATAAAAACAAAAATATATTTCTATGACATTCGCCCAGATGACAATTATCAACAATAAGCTACAATTTGCCGTTGAAGCATTCAGCAATTCTAAAATTATATAATAAGTTATGCACGTTCGTAAAATAAAACATACGCGTTCGATGTTACTAAATTTCGTTCACTGGTTTCGGTGACGCTGGAAAAGCAGATGAAAATATATTAATTCACAAAAAGGCAATCATGCTGTAACATTCCTCAATACTTACTAATTGTCATTAAATTCATTCCACTCTTGAATTGTTGGATGCTTGCATACAGCTACATAATGACCACCAGCGGTAGATCCTTAAAGTAGAAGGTGGCGTGAGTATGATTCGGTGCTATTTAATGCCGATGGTGCTAAATTACCTATGTGATTCGAAATTCCATAAAGCGAATAGTATACCGGACCGGCAATATTTTCTGATGCATACGGCTGCAGATTAAGTTCCCGTTTCTTTGTTGGAAATTCCACTGTGTTGGTTAGTTTGCTAAAACGAGTTTCTGAAAATCGTTTCAAATCTTTATGTGGTTGCAATTGAGTAGAAGGTTTATAGCAAAACAATGTCCAAGTGGTAAAAAAAGCAAAAATAGTAATAAAGTTTTCCAAAATAAAAGGATACGAATCACGAGGTACCGCGGAAACCGTTCAATTGTCAAGCTTTTGGTGCATTTTCGTCGGGTTTCACAATGGGAGCAAGTGGGCTGATCGATACCGTCGAGTATCTCTTCCTTTATAAACATTTCGAGACAATTTTCTAGTTTACATCGAGAATTCGATGTTGGCAGTGGTAGACTAAAAACGAAAAGAAAAATAAAAACGTTTATTTAATCGCTAATTAATTCTTATATTTAGAATGTTTTTACGAATTAAACATATCGTGAGATTGTAGAAAGAAGTTACTACAAATTATATTAATTGGGGCAAATTTGACAGCTAGTAAATAATTGTAAACAATGAACAGAAAGGTTAAAATGAAAGTAATGAATAACCTAATGTAAACGCAACTCACCTCAAATCCCAGAAGGGATCAAACATCGTACTCTCGGTATCGCAGTGCGTACACTTGAGGGTACTTCTTAACTGTCCCACAAATAAATCTTTGATGACTGAATTTTCTGCTTTTGAATACCATTCCCAAAGCATGTCGGCCTTGACGCGGGCGCTGCAAATGTAAAACAAACGATTTCGGTTGGAACGTTTATAAATGTTTGTGTAGAAGGCCTGTCTTGGAATGTCTTTAGAAGGCTCAATGTTAGTACAGTGGAATACTTTCAAACTATACTTGGTCCTTACTTCATTGCATCATCAATTTCACCCAAGGGATCTCGTTTGACAGCGACGTTTAATGCACCATGTAACGAATCGAGGAAAAATCTTAGAAATTCCTGAGCATCTTGTTGCGCTGATCCGGAATACATTCGATGTTTGCTAGAGAAGGCGTGTTTTAAATCTGATGGATTAATGCTACGTTGTGATCCGCTCCACATATTTTTAATTAATTTGGTATATTCTGAAAATAAAAAAAAACACAAAAAATTGTAATTTTTACTTCGAATTGATTGAAGTTGTTTGATTGAAGTGTATAAACCTTTTGATTTGAAAGTAAGTAAGCGATTACTTAAAACTTACCTGCCAATATGCGGTGATCCTTGTTTGTACCTAATTCAGTTGATGGTTGACTTCGAAGAAATGATGTAAGTTCGCGTGTATTGCTGAGACATTGTATCATCGAGTTCATGAAGCATGTATTGCCAATGTTCCACAAACCGCAGAGACCTGAAAGGATTTATTAAAAAATCCAACAATTCGTATTTCAGTTTGGAAGTGTCAGGAATTTGGGAAAACCCCTAACCTTACCTGCTTTAGTGCTGCGCGAGGAATCAGCAACATCCGACAGCCGCTCATAGCTGGGTTTGTATGACGTGGACAATCTTGATGATGATGTGGATGAATCCTTTTCCGTAGTAGATTGATCATGGTAAATTCGTGACGGTTTAACAGTGTTGTGCAAGTCCACACTCTGCCGTAACTATGATAGTGATATAAAAAAGAACGAAAGAATAAAGAATTTAATTTTTTTTGATAAATATAATAAAAATAAAATAAATACAAAACTGAAGGATTAATATATAAACAATAGTATACAGTAAATCAGACATCCTAATGATATGCTTTAAAGTTCGATGTGCTTTATGCAACTATAAAAAAATATACAACCATAATGTATGTTGATGACGCATAATGATTTATTTTTTAATTATTTTTTAAATTTATAAATGTTTGAAATTGTACCTAAACATCAGAGTTAATAACAGAGTTTCATAATGAAGTGATTTAGAATTTTTATTTCAGCAAGAGTAAAGTGAAACGAAACGATTTTCTCTTTCTCTCTCTAAACGGATTCTTGAAAAACTTAATTTATACATAAATGTGAATGATGGACTAAAAGTGTATAAATGAATTTTTACACTAGCTTAGTTGTACAATATCGTTTTTCTTCGATTTTTTTTTCGTTTGACAGCTGTCAAAAGATAACCTTTTAGAGCATGAAAAGTACTCAATTGCTTCAGGTACTAGGCGCCTCCATATGTAATAATTATTTTTGCTTGTTTCAGTTTCTACCATTTCTATTTAAAATTCTGTTGCTTTTAATCATCACCAATTCTGCGGATGTTGTCAAATAAAGCAAGAAATATTAACCCTCCCCACAATTCTGGATATTTCACGATCTTTCCCCGTTTCAGAATCTCGTC
Organism: Anopheles funestus; assembly: GCF_943734845.2. Classification (NCBI taxonomy): domain Eukaryota; kingdom Metazoa; phylum Arthropoda; class Insecta; order Diptera; family Culicidae; genus Anopheles; species Anopheles funestus. The sequence goes on along the minus strand of NC_064597.1, from coordinate 6,409,481 downwards.
TAAATGGTTTCATGGCTCATTGTGGAATCCGAAGCGTGGTAAAAATAGACCTAGCATTGTGGGAGGTGTTCGTACGCTTTCATGAAATTCTTCGTCATCCACCTGATGTGGTGTGGTAGACATCGTAAAAAAACATGTGGGAAGACCATCAACTCGTGAGGTTTCATCGTGGTACGGATAGGTCGGGCATTTAACCGTAGGTCGCGTAATATTTATAACGTACCATTAAGCACACCTTCGCATCAACATGTGCAACTTCACCTACTTGTGCAACCGGCATTCAGTATCAGGAAAAAAAAGTTACGAATTTGCGTGAATTCTGTTCACCACAGAGATTAAAACCCAATTTATACACTTTTCCTCATTTTTTATATGTTTTGTCGATGTGTTTTTCCCCCTGAAATTATGTCTAAATGATATGTTTTCATTTTTTATGTGTATTTTAATTGTGATTGTGATGCCACGAATTCTTTTCCTTCTTTTGTTCTGTTGTGTTCGCTTCGACGAACACGTCTTCTTCAAACACTCGTTTTAAAGGCTGTGTTGTTGATTTTTATTTAATAATTTAGACCATGTTTAATTGAAGAGTTAACTAGAGTTAGTCTCGTGTAACATAACGAATTTGTTTCAGTCTCATTATCATTATCTTATTTCCTTACTTTTCTCTACAACAATTGTCAGCTTTTGTCTTTCTTTTGCCGATGTGAACGAATATCTATGACTTGCATTGAAGTTGGTTAGTCGTGCGTTGGCAAGGTTGGCAAAATTGTGCAGTTGATTGCTGATGAATGAATTATGTTAATTTAACAACGTAGGAAAATGCTATAAAAATATCTGAGGAAGATCTTTAGGAAGAAGGATTTACGGTGGAAGGGAATGTTTTGTCAATTTTGTACAACCATTCTACGAGAAATTGAAATACATCTGTACATCTTAATATGGCCTATACTATCGTTTGGACTAGTGATGGGAAAAGTATTGAAAATAAAGTTAAATTATTTACTAAAATATTTAGTGTCTAGAATTTGCCCCTCTCCACTCTCCATACAAAGGTGGTTGATTTCGTGTTCTTTAAATTTTATTCTATTCTGTCTAGTATTGCTTTCTCTTACTCTTACCTCTCTCTAACTTTTTCCGGTTCTGGAATCGGCTCCGACTAAACAGTTCCGGAACCGGATCGGATTTTGGTCGGAGTCGCTTATGCTAGCTTGCACCTACTGAACCTGCTTCGATCCGAGGTCGATCCGAACTCGCTGAACCTACTTCGACCCGAGTCTGATCCGAACCAGCTGCACCCATGGGTCGGAGTCACTTATGGTAGCTTGCACCTATCGGAATTGTTGCACCTACTGAACCTACTTCGACCCGAGTCGCACCCACGGGCCATTGCACCTACTGGACGTACAGAACCTACTTCGACCCGAATGTGACACGAACTCGCTGCATCCACGGATCGGAGTCGCTTATCATAGCTTCCACCTACCGAAATCGTCGAACCTACTGGACCTACTGAACCTGCTCCGATCCGAACTCGTTGCAACTTCCTGGACTTACTTACATCTACCGGCCGACCCGAACCCGTTCGGATTCCCTATGGATGGTTCCGATCGGGTAGGTTCGGGTTGATCCGCCCATCACTATTCCGAACCAATAGCTAAAACTTTTTCGAACTGGTCGGTGCACGGGAACCTGTACCTGGAGCCGTAGCTGTACCTGATCAACTTTGAACCTGGTTATTCTGTGTGTTACTTTCACAGCTGCCGGTATCATTTGTAATTTTGAATTATGTACCTTATGTAATTTTTTTTTATTCATTTCTGTACCTGCTCAGGTGCGTTATTTTTAGGTAACGGTTCCGATTCTCCAGACCCACGAGGGTCTTTCCCATCACTAGTTTGAACACATTACATTACATTGTTGATGACATATTAAACTTTTTTGGCAAATTTTCAAACAAATATGAGATGGTGACGGCGAAATCTGATCTACATAATGAAGTAAATGCGTGTTCGCATTACGTTATGGTAAGTATTAGTTTTAGGTAAATTATTAAGCACTGTTCTACTTACATTCATGGCCTGATCAACATTGGATTCTTTTTCTGATTCATTGTATTCATTATGTGTGGTGCTAAGGACAGTGGCGTTCGATGCGTGACTAACGCCATTAACTGCCAATGCCTTGTTTTCCTCTTCATGGTCATTGCCGTTGTTCACGATTTTATCACTGTTTGTATCAACCGTCTGATAGTTAGGGAAACTGTTCGCTTTGCTATGATTTGCTTCTTCCAAACCGTCATCATTTAATCGCTTTACGTTTCTGATGCTGATGCTGCTGCTGCTGCTGCTGTTTGCTTTACTAGTAGCGATTGCATTGCTATCGCTCATTACACTTCTGCCCGCAGCGTTGCTAGTTCCACTGTCTCTTCGCTTTTCTTTATCGGTAATTTTGCTTGCACTGCCTTTCGGCTTTAGACGTATCGTGGCTGTGACCTGCAGCTCTTTCGCATCGTTTGCCGTAACGTTCGTTTCACCGACATCTTCGTCACCCAAATCGTCGGTGGTTACGATTGCCGTCACTAACGCTGAAGACGATGGTTTCGCCGTCACCACCGTGTCGTCTAGTTTACAACTATCATTCGTCGGTTTGCTTTTGCTGTTTGCATTTGGCAAGCTCGGCACGGTAGACGGTGGTCGTAGCCTGATCGTAGCCTGCGTGAATGATTCCTCCACGTTTACGGTAATGTTTAAGGATTTCATGACATATGACGAAATGATAATGTTTTTTTTTTGTTTTTTGGTGGTAATATTGCAAAGGTTGTTTTGTTGCAAAAAACAAAATGTGTTCAGTTTGTTGGTTTTAATTCCGATGTTGGTTTTTTTTTGGTGTGTTAAATAGTGTGAGTACTCTTTCTCCGAATCAACAGTGCGTAGTGATTCGGGGCGATCGTATAATGGTGCATTTGGAATTGTAATCCATTCCCATGGAATGGTACAAAAACCGGGAACAGGAATTTATATGAGTTGGGAAAAGGGGTACGAAATAATGGATATGTGTAACAAAACAAAAAAAAAAGAACAATAAGAATTAATAGCGTTCCTAGACTGTTAAGTTACTATAACGATTGGAACAGATTATATAAATAAATATAAATATGCAAGCAAACAAACAAAAAATTGTTTTGCTAATTTTGCCGTGTTATTTCATGTTTTTACTGCTAGCTAGCTGTTGTGTACATCGAAAAGCTTTGACATTTTTCTACCACAATCTTAAGAATATTTCATTTCGAATCTGTTTTTTGTATTGTTTTGATGTTCTACTTTTGCTATAATTGAGGTTTTTTTAAACACAAAATACTTCAACAATTTCTTTTTGCATAAATGCTTATTAGCCTAAAATAATTCGTCTACTGCTTGGCTGGACAACCGTAAACGAAGGTTTGGTCTGCCATATCTTACTTCCTTGAGGTTTCATTGACGACAGTCCCACCAAGGAACAATTATATTGTGTTTTTGCCCTTTAAAATACCAAATAGGCATGTGTTGCAGGCCATGTCTACGCGACGTGCTCGACCATGAGCAGGCCAGAAAAAAAAGAAGAAGCATGTGTTTCAATACATTTTTCAACTAATTGAGTTGAGATGAGCTTATAGTACTGTCACAGGACAGCACAAATTGGAAACATAACGTAGTAAAAACCACCAGATTGATTAGGAATTCGTGAATCAACCGAGAAAAAAAGTTGACGTAAATACAGCGTAACAAATTTGACTAAAAAATACAAATTTAAAATTGATTGCAAAACTGTTATACTCTTCGAAGACGAATATAAGTTATAATTTACGATCAATGGTATAATTTATATACATTTGTGTAACTAGTAAACATGTTTACCTTACTATTGTTGTTATAATGGTGTCTATCTTCTGGTGAAGCAACTATCGATGAGTCTTTGCCCAAGCTTGAATTCTCCTGTAAACTTCCGGTGTCCCGATAGCTCGATTGAGTGATGCGTGACGCAACGCTAGAGGAAGGTTTATAGGTCGAGATGCTGTAACGTTGATAAATTTCAGCCCCACTCAATGCTGTGTTACGTAGATTCGACACGTAGTTACCACTGTTTCGAATGCTTGTGGGCCCAGCTGTTGTTTTTTTAAAGAGAATATATTAGAAATGAAATGAAAGTGTTAGAAATGTATGGGTTTTTGGTCGTTATTGTGCATAATTCATGAAAGGCTAGGAATAAGGGATAGTACCGTAACTGCTGATCGATGATGAATATCTGCTGGATCTGTTGCTGTTAGTTGACGCTCTACGCTCGATATTTTTGACAATATCGTAGCTACCGTTTGTGCTGGTATCGTCAGTATCACCAGCGACTTTAAGACTGTCCGATGTAACGTCGGTACCTTTGCTGATGGTACGATTCTTGCCGCTACTAAGGTCGCGCTCTTCTCGTCGATGATAAAGCGAAGATGAGGTAGTGGACGTAAACGGTGAATCAAAACGATAGCTGCTCTTGCGATAAAGACCACTGTTGCTAATACTGGATGTCTTACTACTGCTCAGTAAGGGTGAATAATATATACGATCGGTGTAGCTTGATCTTGTTAATGTACTGGTAGGCGGTTGAATGTATCTACTGCCACTAGATGAATACGCTGATATGACTGGCATATTACACCTGCTTGTATATTGTAATATGGTTTACTGAAATGTAGAAGCCTGTGTAATTAAAAGAGATAAAAAGAGAACCAAATTAGTTTGAGAAAAATGTGTGCTCATCGCTCATATTTACACATTTTTTTGTGCTACATTAAATCGAACGTGAGTACATCATTACGTCAAGAACAAAAAGAAAAAATTGAAGTTATCACATCAATCAATATTTGAGAATATTATGGAGACGCCTAGTATTTTACAAAACTCGTTAGAAGTATATGAGAACACTATGGAGACGCCTGGTATTTTACTAAATTCGTTAGAAGTATATGAGAACGCTATGGGCAGGCCTGGTATCTTACAACACTATTTAGAAGTATATGAGAACACTATGGAGACACTTGCTATCTTACAAAACTTGTTAGAAGTATATGAGAACGCTATGGAGACGCTTGTTAGTTTACTAAACTAGTTACAAGTATGTGAGAACACTATGGAGACGCCTGGTATTTTACTAAACTAGTTACAAGTATTAAAGAACACTCTGGAGACGTCTGGTATCTTACAAAACTAGATAGAAGTATATGAGAACGCTATGGAGACACCTGGTAGTTTACTAAACTAGCTACAAGTATGTGAGAACACTATGGAGACGCCTGGTATTTTATTAAACTAATTACAAGTATTAAAGAACACTCTGGAGACGTCTGGTATTTTATTAAACTCGTCAGAGGTATATGAGAACGCTATGAAGACACCTGTTATCTTACAAAATTAGATAGAAGTATATAAAATCATTATGGAGACGCCTGGTGTTTTACTAAACTAGGTAGAAGTATATGAGAACACTATGGAGACGCCTGGTGTTTTACTAAATTGTTACTAAAATGCTAGATCTTCACAAGGAATGCCTCTGGTGTCTTAGCTTTGCGGTCCACGTAATGTAGGACAGCAATTTAACGGTAGGACAGCTAACACGTGGTTACGTGGTCATAGACGTGATCATGATCGTATAACTGCGTATAAATCAAAACAGCAGTCAGCACCGGCGTTTGTGTTTTTTTTTCTGATGTAGAAATAACACTGCCGCATATAAAATCTACCTCACACCCAATTAAAAAACAGACATCAAACTCGTTGATGAATTGTTAACATGCTTTTAGCAAACTTTCTATTCATTTATCGCCTTTGTATTTGCTAGTAATATCCCATCTTACCTTGTCTAAATTTAGCATGGTTTGATTTTCATTCTTGTATTTTTTTTGCTTTCCCTCTCTCTCGCTCTCTCTCTTTAGTTTGATAATCATTCCTGCGTACGCACCAAAATAACCGTTGGCCTTAAAATACGACTTCCAAAAAACACACGCAGTTTTTCTCACACGATGCGCGCGCGCGCACGCTCAAATCTCTTCAAACCGCGTTGTGCGACGTGCCTAATGCTGCGCATTCATTTACTCTCGGGCAGGCAAAATTTTAACCATGAATAAGCTACGAATCTATCATAGTTACGATAGTGGCTAGCTGGTCAATGATTATAGCATACGCAGGATTTTTTTAACTTTAAAATTTAATATTATTGAAATATAAAAAGAAGAAACACTTTGATTTTAGCCAATAAAACCGTGTAAGTTTTTAGCAAAAAAAAAAATGAAGGTTGAAGCATGCGCACATTCCATCTAGCTACATATATTTCAATAAACTAAACTAATAGTTGATCCCACCTGAAAGAATTAGTCCAAAACGAGGCTAGTACAGTCACCGCACAGTGTAAAGATGAATAATGATCGCTTCATTAGTGGTGCGATATTTCAGTGATAGAATCTAACACATATTTGGTAGGTGCGCAAGTCATTATGCGGACGAAACTAACTTTAGATGTACGACTATAGCTTATAACAAAGAAAATATCAGACGCATCAGTCTGTGTCCCTTCGCCCTTGAAATCTGTTTTCGTACCATATGTGGCCCGGTTTTAACACAATGGTATACGTTCATTTCTGTAACACTCGTGTTTCTCTAACATTTGCACCAAATTGAGGCAGTCTTGTGCTTTTATCACTATTGCACTTTTTTCTTAACAATATACGTTGTTTATTTTTTTTTTGGTAAATATTGTGTTTATGTTAATGTACAACAGCACAGGCAGGTTGATAGGAACAGTGAACGATAACTAAATTTTTCGTAGAATCTTTTTTTTTCTTAGAAAATGGAATTTCCTCATACAATGGCGTTACTACACATGTTACAGTTTAGGCATTAATTCACATTGTGAGTAACATACATTACATCCGTCTATTGTTCACTATCGGACACTATTGTTGATCGTGTTTTTTCCTTCTTCTTCAGCACTTATGAACATTCTCTTGATTGTGAGTTGATTGATGATATGTATTTAAGCATTAAAACACTTGCTTACTTAATCCAAAGCCGTGAAGAAGAATTGTTGAACAAGTGTGGAGTGTTTATTTTTTTTTGTTTTTTTTTAAGATAAAACTTAATGTAGATTAAATTAGAAAAACTAGTAGCTTAGCAGTGTGACACCAAAAAAAAAAACAAAACTCACAACGAAAGGTATTTGAACTGCAGTTCGAAGCTCACCAACATGTGTCAAATGATTTTCTATTAAAAGCGGTATCGTTGATCACATAACCTAAAATGGCTACGGCACAAAACCAGCAATTCGTTCGAACGCCGACATACATACGAAAGCACTTACGGGGGGATTTTTTTTAGCTTCTTTTCTACATACACTACGCAAATGCGATCACCATCGAGCAGCGTAAAAAACTTATTCGCATTATTATATCTTAACGCACGCACACGCACACGCACCAGACACGACCGTCATTAAACAAACCGATTCGTTATGATTCGATTGTTCAACTAATGCCGATAAAAAATATGATCAATCGATCTGCAACTAGGCCATGGGTTTAGGGCACTTTTATTGCTTTTCTTCTTTCGCGGAAAACTCACGTGCAATTGTGTTACTCTCTCGCAAGACTGAATCAAACACGTAGCGCGATTTGATCACACTCTCAAGGTAGCCCGACATCAGCGCTTCATGTCATCGTCGACTAAAAAACTGTGACTGTGAATTCAAGCCACAAATAGATTATTCAACGCTGGCCCGCTGAGATTACGAATCGAGAGCGAACATTTTCACTCTCACCAACTATGAACTATATTTACAATAAAGACACGAGATGAAAAATGCTGCCTGAGGGATTCTCTCGCTTAACCTCATTCATATACTACGCGGCATTGTCTAGCTGCTCTGCTAATAAGTAGGTTAAACTAAGGACCAGAAACAGTTCAGAATGCAAAAAAATAATGGCACTATTTCATATTTTAATAGACGTTCTGAAGGTCGCCACGTTCTCGCTGTAGTACGGTCTGATACACCGATATTTTGAACTTCCAAGATGGAGGTATGTTTACCCATAAGATAAAAAAAATAATTTCAAGTAAGTGCATCAATTACCGTCCACACCTGTAGCCCAACACATGCCTGAATGGCATTCGAGCAGAAAAACTACACTTCAACTCTTCTGTCAAACTGTCCTTTGGCAACACTTCTTGTTGTAAAATATTCCAATAATGAAATTGAACGCGAAAAAGAGACATTTTTCTTCTTTTTTCCAAATACAGACCGAGTAAAACTCATTCTATTTGGTGCTTGCTTCAGTTTACTAGGATTAAATGTAATTTTCCCTTGCTTAATCTGCTCGAATAGGACTAAATTCGAGCATACGTCGCGTTACCATGACCCTCTACTTACAGCGATTATCGCGCTTGCGAATGGGAATGCGATAAAAATGCTATAAATTTCAATATGTGTTATTTACTGCTATAATCGCTGAGTGACAGGTCTTGCGAAAAAATAGCGAAAAACAGATTTTGGAAGATTTTCTTTCAGGATTTGTAGTTGTAATAGTCTCCGCTTGTTTTCGCTGTGCGTAGAAGAAGGAAATATTTCTTTATTTTTACTTTTATTTATCACCTTGAGCGCCCCTGCAGCTTACTAACTGTCAATCTACGCTTCACGTAACCGATCGCGAATCGGTTTATAGTACAAAGGGTAGTACTTGGGTGAAAACTTTCAGCAATTTTCAACCACAATTACTCTCTTTTCAGCCACTAGAGATATTGAATTTTTATTATAATTTATTTTTGTTTATCTATTATTCTTTATATACACTTTGCCTTTAAATGAACTTGCCTGAGAGTGCGTTACATATTTCTTTAACAACATGATGCTCTAAAATAGCATTTTTTTCGATTAAGGATACGTACCATAAATATGAAATAACAAGCAAGTGGTAGAGATGTAGTTCAGTTGTGATATTGCTTTTTATACGGTTCGGTTTATCAAAGTTATGAGAAATTTTGCATCACATTTAAATATACTTTTGTCACAGCCACAAAACGCGATTATTGCTATACTGTAAGAAGAACTGTAACTGTCTTTTTCGAACAGTTAAGCGAAGGAACAAATCTTGAATCAAGAGATTTTGCGTCCTTATTTCTGATGACAGTTTTTGGCACAAGAAGAGTCAGTTTAACAGAAATTGCAGATAGCAAATAGTAGTGCAGAAGAATGCGATAGTCGATAAAAGTCTTTTCAGTGCAATATTGGCCAATTATGATCAAGGAGCAGCAAGTATCACGAGTAATAAATAAATGTTAAAATCCAAATTATTTGAATCCTGAACTAAATATCTGTGACTTGAATTACACATATTATTTGCTTACTCTTTTAAGTAGTTTAAAGTGATTAGGTTCGTGAATCTCTTTGAAAACCCCGATATTTGATACCTTAGTTATTATTTTTTTAAATCTCTTTAGCAGTTTTAGTAAAACATCGAACGTTTTTCTCAGATTGCCCAAATTTATCGACTTTTGTAAGAAAAAATAAGTAAGCCCAATGTGAAACACCTTATAAGTAAGGCCAAGCATACAAGCAGGCCACGTGGTCACTACCTCTACACATGACACTTGGTTTAAGGACAAATATCATAGAACATAATTATGTGATAAAATACAAAAGGAATGGAAGAAGAACATATATTCGTACTTATCAGAATAACAGAAGAGAAGATAGTAGAACTTGCGATGAACTTCTGAAAACTATAGTGGAAGAGTGACTGGATTTTTCGCTTATAAAGACGTTTGTTGGAAGATGTTTGCCCACATTCTATCAAGGTTTTTTATTCCCTGGAGATATTTAAACGTTGACAATTTTTGACAGCTGTATTTTTAAATTCTTTTGTATGTTATGCATCCTTCATTTTTGAACTGTGAACACAATATGATCTGCTCATCACTGATTGATGTTTCAAAATACTTCTGTCAGATACGGAGTACTGATGTGTTGAAGAAGTTTGATGGAGCTGGTACTATTTGATTGATTGATGATGGCAGAGGTTGTTTGAAATTTTCTTTCATAATACTAACACAATCAATATCACAATCCTTATTAGTGTTGAACAGCTTATTCCACCGCACAAAAAAAGTCATTTGCACAGCAAATCCTCGAAAGAATCCTCAAAGAAATAAGAACCACGTGATGAGCTAGAACACCCACAATAGCCGTTGTCACACGCACAAGAGTCACATTCTAATCTTGTGCAGTGGTCAGCAGCTGTAATGAGCTTCGGTGCTTTTGTCGGTTGAGTTTCGAATCACCTTCATTGTTTCACCTTCATATTTCCTTAAATCAAATCTTGAAGAATTAACACTTTTGGTTTGAAAAGGAAACAAGCGTATGCTCACATAAAATATATCTCACTGCTTAATTAATTAAATATCCACTTTACTGGACGTACATGAGTCAATGAACACAACGGACCCCCCGAAAAAACTATTCCTTTTTAAGCGAACTGTTACAACAAACTAGCGAACTGAAACTGAAAGCCAATGTCCACTACTCAGACCTTTTATAATTGTCCGGTGTGGTACTACCACATACGCAAAGCAACGTGTACAAAGGGCTATCTAATTATACCGAACCGATCGTGTTCGTGTCTCCCTAACTGTTTTTTTTTCTTCTTCAGATTTTTATTTTATATTTTTTTCTTCGTACCCTCCTAAGCCACTGAAGGCGTTTTGGAGTTTTATTTAATTGTGAATACACACATGATAAGGTAAAAAATGTTTAAGAAATAAAATAGTTTTTAATATAATTTGGTTGAAAATTACACAAAAATGCTTTAAAAACTGCTCTTATCATTTCAATATAATTGTTTTCTTTTAAATATTGAATAACTTTAATATTAATTGATAAAACTTTAAGCGGCATGACATTTAGATACGTTATTTTCAATTTTTTTTTTCATAATATTAATTCTTTCTTTTCTTACAAAAGGTAAAAATACGGGATCATAGTCACATATAGTTTCACCAAGTTGTAGCTGCAAATCAGTCAATTGATCCTAAAGCCATAGCAACGATAAATTTGTAGTGTGAGTGTCGGCTGAACTTTACAGTCGGTTTGGTTAAACATACACGTATATAGGACTTCCCCATTCCATGCTCCTACGACGGGATACGCTTGTGCATAGGAGCTTAAAAATCCGAGGGTCATCACATTACCGTCACACCGCTATTGCCGAGAGAAGCCACCCGGCCGATGCGGACTATGTCATTGCCCCGTACAATCGTTTAATTTAATATCGATAGGCATACTCAGGAGGTTCGCGTGCAGGTTGAGCCCACAATTTTCTTCTTGCTGTTCGTTTTATGTTTTCTTCAAATGCCTTTCTAAATCCTGCCGGAGGAGGCATCGCGACACGTAGCTATGGACAAGGCTAGTTCAAAACAGCTAAAGCAGAATAGGGAGAACACCTTTGGGACTTCGCGTATTTATTTTGTTATGGAAGCCTTCGAAACGTTACTTTCGTTCTTGATGACCGTCTTACTAACAGGCTGGCGTTACGTATGAGCTTGAGCCAATCATGTACTCTGGTGCTAATACTAGGTATGGATGATTGTTTTACGGTCATATTTTATTACAGATATTTAAAATATTTCGTGATAGATACTGGAGGGTTTTTTTATATCTTGATTGGACCAGAAATCAGTTTCTCACATTTATTACTGTTTTAGCTGTTTTTTGAGGGTTTTTATAAAATAAAATTTAGATAAATGATGTCTTCATCATATGATGCTCTACTACAAATAATATAAATAACTAATATAATATAATTAATATAATATAATAATTATATTAATTAAATAATATAAATTAACTAAAATATTTGTTTTTCTTTCCCCAAAATTCACCTGAAATATTCAACAACAAGTCAGAAAATAAGTTACAGATACCTTGAGATTTCCGCAAAACAGAAACACTTCTTGCTATAAGAATGCAACAAAATATTTAAAATACTTTATTGATTTAAAACTAAGCTTGCCAAATGTAAGGCAAAAAAGTCTTGGACAATCCATCATAATAAAAAAGTTAATAAGAAGAATTATAATTAAACTACAAATAATGAAACTGTGTTTAAATAAAGTAGTTTTTTTTTTATAAAATATTGTTTTCATTTTTGCAAATAACGAACGGCTCTAAACTAGTCACCACGTGTTACGTACACTTAACGCTCACATGTTATCTTCATATTTCCAACATGCCTTAGTCTGGGCATGCTCAGTTGCAAACTTTGGTTCCTTGGTTCATGCCATTGCTGGACTTGCAGTTTAGTCTTACAAATAGTTAGCAATTGTATTGCTGCCGATTGTAGTGCTGTTTTGGTACAATAGTGTCGCTTATATTTGCTACATTTGTTGCAGTTTTAGCTGTGTCAGTGTGTATCGGGATGATGTAGACATCATGAGGAATTTGTTGAAGAATTGGTTATTCTTATTGGTCTAAGCTGCTTGAATAGGAGAGACTTTTTATTTTGTGGTGTATATACTCTTGGAAGTTAATGTACTGGATTTAGTGCATTGTGAGCACGATCTTCAAACCGTCTTCATCCAACACCTCTCCTCGATCTACTATGGTCTTGCAATCACCACAACTTCTCCAAAATGTGGAGCTTAACTTCATTGTGTTTACGAGATACAGGCAGGATCTTTACTCAGAAATGATCCACCTACAACTAATGTATCTCAAAAAAGTGTTCGAATGTGTTCCAAGGAATACTTGAGGATTCTCAGACATTCAGGTAGAGCTTATAAGTCTTAGCTGTCAGTGCCTCTTTAGTAATCAAACATTGATATGCTGATGATTGATATGCTCGTCTCGCTATCTAACACGCGATTGCTATAGATTAACTCTTTGTTACGAATCTTTGGGTAGCATTTGAAAACATTTTCTAAAACAAATTCTCAAGGAATATCTTTTTAACAACAATCTTCTCAATACTCAATACCTCAATCGGTTCTTTAAAGTCCTTTATCTTGGATAAGGATCAAGATCCTGGCAATTACAAAAAGGGGAACTCGAAATGTGTCCCAAAGCTTTGGCTACTCGTCAGTCGAAGAACAGCGCCCTCTCGCGTAAAAACCTCCCACTATTGATATAACGACCTCGGGTTCATTAGTGATATAAGATAGAGGTTAGATTTTTCCTATTCAATCTAAATATTCTTATCATCCTATGATAAGTTTGTCAAAAATGCCAATTGCTTCAATAAAAGATTGACAGTTAATTTCAGAATTTGTAGCAGATTTGTCACTTTTTATGAAGCTTCCCATATTTCTCTCTTCTTGGCTTGACTCTAAGGATTTGCCGGCCATTTCTGGCTTACTAGACTTTATTTTAACACATAGCTGAATAGTCTGTCCTTGCTACGGAAGGGACGGGTCCGGATGATATTTTATATCCGTTCCTGTCGTGTGGAACCGGCACCGTTTGTCACATACACCACCGTCCCCACGAATATCTTTATGATCACAATGAAATATACCTACCTCTTCCGTTTTGAGTCTTTTTGTTTTGTTTCGGATTATCTTGTTATCTAGTTGAAAACAAAAAGAAATTTAAAACAAATTTATTGGATGAAATTTATTGATATCATTTTTTTCTCTCTGCTGTAAACATAAAAGGTTCTCGGTTTGATAGTAGCCAAAAAAATAAAAGGCCAGATAAAGATAGGCAATAGTTAAAACTAATTCCATTCCATTACAACACTATCGATTCACCCACTGAAAGGTTGGTTGTCGATGAAGTTTAGAGGCTTAAGAATAAGTTTTATTTCCTTTTACTTTAGAATGAAGGCTTTGCTTACTAAGAAGTATAAAATTAAACAAAACAAAAAGCGACAATGTTACTCCTTTTCATCCTCTATCATTTAGAAATTGTAATGAAATGAGCGTTTTTGTATTAATTTTGTGTAATTTGCATTTTAAGGCAATAATTATACTATAAGCGACTCATGACAATACAAAAGATGATAAAAAACGAAGGTTATAATGAGTGATAAATAAATGTTCAAAACGTAATCATGGATTTTCAAAAAGGTGTCGGTAGCATAGGATAGTAGATGATTTTTTGGGGTTTTTTTTTTATTTGTGAATTTTTATTAACGGAATAAATCCGAAAAATAGCAACATTGCGCGTGTGGTAACATAGGCTGCCATATCTTGTAAGAAATTATGAAGATTTTTTCGTACACGGGTTTATGCCTCGGCTTCAACAGCTTCTGCTGCTTCCTCTTTTACCTTGTCTCCCTTCTTAGACCAGTCCGGTTTCTTCTGCTTTGTTGGAATTACATATTGAAGACGAAACGGTGTTCGTTGAGGTAGAAAAGTTGGAAGAAAAAATAAAAAAGAAAGATAAATTAATAAATATGTTTTAAAAGAGGTTTCAAAGAAATTCCTCAACGAAATTGTAGTTAGATAAAATTAAAATTAAAAAGTACTATATTTGCTAATGGTTTTCTGCAATTCATTTCGTAGTGATGTTTTTGTATTTTTAGATTTGTCATAATGCAATATTTTGTTGTTTTGTTTTTTGTATGGGAATTTTAAAATTTCAACAAATAAGCATATAAAATTGTGCAAAATATAGTTATCTTAAAAAATTAAATGTGTTTTTAATTACCTGACCATAAAGATAATTAGTTTTTTCGCTGGTGTGTTTGTGTGGTATATGCTACAATAACCGAAATCATAAATTTTATTGGTGTGCCCTACGGGATTGGGTAGAGCTGTTGGTTTTTCCGTGGGCTTTTTTTTAATGCTTGTAAATAGCTTCCGTCCGGACATTCAAACTCAGAGAAAACAATGTTAAACCGATACACGTTGCCATCGAAAAAATATGCCTTTCTAAATCAATTGTAAGAAAACGATTGATTCAGCTTGATAATACCTTCACTGCACGTTACAATATAAGTGTAAAGCTAAGATTTTTTGGCTAAAAAATTGTTTAAAGCAGTGTGAATTAAAGTTTGTTTTTTTTTTCACTTCACTAAGATTCACGGTAGTTGTAAAGGGTTACTTATAGAAAAAAACGATACCATATCATATACGGAAAAAAATTATAATTGACAAACAATTGGGAATAAGGGATGGCAGATACGCGTGGGTGTAGAGTTTTGTTGACCGCAAACGTTTCATAATTTCATTTTATTTAATGCCAAATTAATATCAGAGAACGGAAACGGCTTCATTCTATGCAGTTGGTTGATCATGATGTCAGCCGCATCTATTTCTTCTGCCAGTCGGCTTTCTCCGATTTCTTTGCCTGTTAAAAGGTAGTAGGAATCGGTTCAATCAATGTTTTAGCTTTTGCGAAATGCGATAATTTTTTTACTCAAAAACCAAAAGAGAACAAAAAAAAACGACAGCTGAAAAGGACCTTAAAAGAAGGATGCCAAAACAAAAAAAAACATTTGCGACGTTCAAAAATGTGTTTGCTTTTGTTTTTTTCCTAAACAATATTAAAATACATGATTGAGTCGTTAGGAGATGCAGCACCTTGAATAAAAAAAAACACAACAGACATAAATGTCTGATAAACTTATAAACTAATGGGGATGTAGTTGAAGTGTGTTAATGAGAATTACAACAACATTAAAAAAACAACTTTAGTAATAACTTAAGTAAAATTATGTGTAGAAAAAATCCCACTTTCTTAAAGTTGTTGTGTAGTATGTTTAAAAAATTAATTAAACTGTTTAAAAAATATTTTTCAATTATTTATACTACAAGTATTGCGCCTTACGATAGGCAATTAGTGCGACATGTCAAACATATGTCAAATGAACCACGGTTCCACTTTAGTAGTGGTGAGCGCACCCCACTAGGAATGGTTAGGATGTCCTGTCAGTTAAAAAGCAAACGTGTTGGTACTATTGGACCATTTTGACAGGAAACGTTTTTAAATGAATTTTTTAAGTATGATTCAACGAAAACTTATTTTTTAGAAAAATGTAATAGATACTGCCATTACTTTAGTAATATTGAACGAAAAAAAAAATTGAATAAAAAAAATATGTAAAAACAGTAAAAAAATTACATTCTCATTCAGACCACTGTTGAATGGTTTTATAAAAAAAAAATTCATCAAATGATTATGTACCTTTTTTTTAAAACCCCAAAAAAAAAGTCAAAATTGCAGTTGTCGCAAAAAAATCGGTCCTTCAGGAACAAAAAAAAAACATAATACAAAAACCCTTCATCTCCCTTTATCGTACCTCTTTGTCTTCCTCCTCCAGGGTGAATTCCTTCTTCTTGACAACCTTGAGCTGGTTACGGAAGTTGAACTCAGCGGCCTTCTTCTGGAGCTTGGCAAATTTGTTCTCGTACTTGGAAACCTTTTTGAGGGTTGGCTTAACGCTGTTGGGAAGAAAGGAAAGAATTGTACGATTATAGCTTTTTCATCTTGGGCGGAGGGGAAAAAAAGGAAGAAGCGAATGTGCCCCCAAAATCAATCATATACTCACAACTTGCCGCGCAGATCGTTAACCTGGGCATTTAGATCGGAAATCTAAATCGTTTGTTTTTTACGCCGTGAGATAATTATATTGCAGAATAGAAAAAGAAAGGTAAATAGATTGACCATTAGTATTTTTTTCCGTAAAGTGTGCTTCAGTTAAGAGGTCTAGTAGTAAGCAGAAAAAAAGAAGCAAAGTGTGATTTTTAAAAGATGATACGAAAGCATTGATGCGTATAGGGCAACATATGAAGTTTAGTAGATTAACAATATATATTTACATTGAAGAGATGAAAAAAGAAAGTTAACAAAATGAACGGAGTTAGTGATATACTTTCAACAACAACAAAAAAAAGCACAAAAAGGAAAACAAGCAGAACAACAATGTTTTGCCTACTTGCTTTCGAAACTTTCGAGCTCGAGCCATTCAATTTCATTGCAATCCGTTTGTTAAGCGAAATGTTATCGGTGTAGCGCTAACGAACAATATTATTGCATTATTGCTTGTGGATCCATTTTGTTCAGGTATGTCAAAGCTAATTTCATAGCCGGGCACCGCCGGTTTTTGGAACATTTTTTTCGAACAATCGCTGCTGTTTTTTTGGGGATAAGCGCGACAGTGAACAATTTGTGGAGGCAAAAGGCATGTGGAGATTCTGGCAGCATTTTTTAACACATATCAAAGCACTTGACGTATTCGTTTTCGTTCGTATGCGTTTGTTAACAGGTTCGAGTGTTACGTAACGTAGTAACGGTCAGTTACTTAAGGTCCTCAGGCCACTAGCTTGACATACCTGGGACCTGCATAGGTCACCACATTTAATGAACTGCATTATTTGAAACTGTTTCACGTACAGTCAGTCATATCAAATAATGTCTGTATCGATAAAAAAAATGTATGCAAACCTAATGAGCACCTAATAGCATGGTGTAACGATGCGTTATCATGTTTTTGTATGAAAGCTTTTTTGAGGGCAGGGAGGGTGGGAACGGACATATGTTTTGGGGGGGGTGTTTTGCCGTTCAAAGTAAAATTTGCAAAAGCGAAAAACTGCTTGAATGAACTAAACCAATTGTATTGTCTTAATGATATAAATACAAAACAGCATAATTCCATGTGCTCAACATATTCCATAGCAGCAACAAGTTCTAGAGTTACTTTAAACAACAAAAAGAAAAACACGTGTACAAATGTAGCTTAAATTCAATGTGAATTTATGTATGAGTTCTATGGGACTCGTGATAGTAAATAGCGCCTGATGACCAACTCGAGAACAATGTAACCAATGCCAAGAAAAAAATACAAAAAATACAATAACCTGATACTATTTAATGATATTCTCATATGTTGTGAAGGCGATAATTTCTTTTTTTTTGTAGGGGGGGATTGTGTTTTTAATTTAACATATCTGCGTTCAAAACCCGTCAGTTTTTGTGGATTTTCTTATCTCAGAACGAATAAATTATTTATTATTATTGTTTTGCAATGAATTGTGCTTCTTCTTGTCAACTTATCGTTTTCAAATGGCTGATTCATTTGCTTCATTATTTTTGCAACTTTAAATGATTAAAAAAAAACAACGTGTTATGTAATATGTTATTATATTACAAAACCGATTAAATTTTATTGGATTAAATTTTTTTTGTTTTGTTAGTAATTAAATGATACTATTGTTCTAAAAAATCAATCTAACTTTACATTACTCGCTAAACATTATTGTATTTATAAATGTAATGTACTGAAGAATCGCATCTGTTTTCCAATTTTTGAATCGCATATTGCAAAGGGGGAAGTGAAAATACTTTCAAGAGTCTAGCAAATACTTTTCGATAGTTTTTCGTTGCTCCACGCTTACTCGTAGCAGATATGTCATGATGAAAATATATTTTTCAAATTTTCAAATGTGATCTATACGGAATTGTGACAAGTAATGAATCCCAACCGAAAAAAATTAATCAGTGTTGCGATGTTTCTTCGAAATGAATTAAGCATAACAAACCGTAGGTTTGATGGAATGGTAATATTTATGTATTATCTAATACATTAACAAGCCACCACTATATGAAGGAAATGGTTCGTGTTCAAATGAATAGATTGCTAATATAGATTGATCGTATAAAGCAAATTTAATCAAACCGGTTTTGCATAAATAAATGACATGATAAAAGCCATTGTGACAACAATTTCAAAAAATCGTTTAAAAAAATACATCACCTTTTTGTTAAATTTAAAAATTCATCAATTATGACGGATTTCACTGATTAAATCGTGATACAAATAGTGTACAGAATCTCAAACAAAGGTGAACCTAAAAGATTCTCACTAAAAGTGCGTTTAAACGAATATAATGTGCATTTAATGCATTGTCAATACCTTTGTGTTGTTTTGTGAAAAACATTTAATTTAAGCTTTTGTTACACCGATTGAAATATAAGAAAGAATTTGATTTCGGTATCGATTTGCTTCAAACTTCCATACTACAATATGTAGTTTCAACTAATCTCCTAACTAAAAACCTCTTTTTTGTTGTTTGTAGGCTATATAACCTCAAATAATTGGAGCGATCCGGTGGTGTATGTGATAAAAGGGGCCAGAACCAAACGACAGGACGGGGTTTCAAATCCCATCCGGACCCGTTTCCCTAGCCTGGCCGTTTCTAAACAGCAAAAAGAAAACCTCAAGTACTCTTGACTGTTATCTACTCGTAGCTAGGGATAGTGTCTCCTTGCTTACTTAGGAATTATCTCACATAGGATTTAATGCCGCTACCACGACACCAACCAGCCCAATCTGTCATTGCACATGTACACTTGTATGTATGTGTGACGGACAAAACAAAACGCCACCTAGATTAAGTACTACTGCAAGCCATAAAAAAACATTTCGATTGGTTGTTTGCGAACGAATTCGATTGGTTGTTTGCTTCCAAGAAACAACCATCTATTCTTAAAAAAAGAGCAAGTTGAAACTAAACGACATTCATTCTTTATATTCGCACCCGAAAAAAGTTATCGTTTGGAAACAAAATAAAATACGCATGGTACAGGTCGATTGAACTGATAAAATCCAAAAAAAAGTGTTAAAGGATGCGATCAAATGTTTCATCAAAAGCAAACGTTAAACAAAAGTACAAACGATACAAATAACGAAAAGAAAAACTAATTATTTAAAGGCTTTGTGTTAAAATTGCAATCTACATATTTATCAACTTTTCATTTCTTAGCATTCCTGTACAAGCATCACGTAGGCCTAGCGAATGGCTAAGCTATGTGATATTTTCAATCACGAATAGCCAATCATTAGACAATTAGAGGCCTATTTTGGCTAACTAAAAAACCAAATAAAGATTTTCATTGCATTTTCGCTACATGAAAGAATATTTAAATATAAACATTCTAAATTCCGGTTGCTCCATCAAGCAGTCACGTCACGCGATTTTTTTTATCTGCGTTTGCTCATACAAGTACTGCACTATGTGCCATAAACCGGTACACGATCGGTAACGCTAAGTGTGGGTTGACAGTTACTTAGCTGCAGGGGCGCTCAAGGTTATAAATAGAAGTAAAAATAAAGAAATACTTCCTTCTTCTACGCACACCGAGCTACGCAAGCGGTAGCTATTATTCAACAGCCTGTAAACCCCAAAATAAAATCTTCCGAAAAAGTCGCGATATTGTACAGGTTTGTACAGCACCAAAGACTAAACATCGAAATTTTATCGTACGGATAAGGATAGTTCTAACATTACAAAAAATAAGAAACTAATTAAATACGCGGCTCTTTCCAAATGAAATAAATCTACAAACTTCAACGGCCTCAAAAGCAGCACGTCTCAATTCCGATCGACGGATTGCAAGAAACCTCAACATGCAGGAAAGTTCTATCAGTATTAGTATTTTCTTTTTTCTTGATAAAGTTTGAAAATTTAATCGAAGTTAAACAACACCACGCTTGCTATAAAAAATATTAGGAAGGTTCTTATTAATATTAGGAAGGTTGAGTTAATAAAACTGGAAATGTTTACAGTGAAACATAACATAACGATAGAGAAAATAACATTGTGTTTTAAATTTATTTTAACTAAATAATCATCCATCGTAACACGAAACTAGTTAGTTAAGGTTAGTTTTGTTGTTGTTGTTGATCTTGTTTTTATAAAACTATTTCAGCAAGAACAATTAAAAATTTCATATTAACAGCCTTTGAATTAGTAGTATTATTTTAATGGTAACACATGCAAAAAAACTTTTAAAAAAATAAATAACAAACTCGTTCATTAAATAAGCATATTCATAACTAAAAGCATCAGTGTTTGCAACAAGTATGTTGAGAAAGAAAAAAAAGTTGAGCAATAGACATAAATGAGATATTTCATCGAATGTGAACGAAGAAAGAGAAGAAGAAAAAAACGTGATGTACAAAAACAGAGAAACTAGGTTTCAAGTTCATTTTTTTGTTTTTAGTTTTCGAGACAAAAGAATGAAGCAAACGAATATGCAGCAAATGATCAAATGAATCTTCAAAAAAAAAATTAACAAAGAGTACTTAATACGTCTATGTATTGAAAGAGATAATAAGAAGTAAAGAGAAAAAAAAACATATGTGCTTTTTAAAAGTGCAGTACTATCTAAAATGATTTGGAAATGAAGAATGAGCAATATATATGGTAATGGAATTTGCAAATTATCCGTCTGAATACATAACTACATTTGAATATGCTTATACATGTTACACATATATGTATAATATATTATGCGTGAAGTATATTTAACATATATTATATATATATGAACAGTTTTTCAGTAAATATACATATAACACTGGTACTCAGGAGTGGTCTGGGCATGTATTCATGGTAAATGGTAAAATGACTGGATTTAAAAAAAAGGGTTTGTCATGGATTTTTTACGTGAAATTGCTGGATTGGTTTTAAACTGTTTAAAAAATGGTTTTCGAATTCATTCAGTACCTCCCAATCTCTTTTCCGGACTTCATATTCCAAATCCCATTTTTGGCCTTCACACGTATACATACGGTTGTAATATTCTTTTACAATGTCTTTCAACTGGTCTGCAAATGGGAAAAGCGAGTTTTGATACTTAAATAAGGAACAGTTTTCTAGAGCGATATAAAATGCAACTAAATAGGTAAGGGTATTCTTATGCAACGAGTCAAAATCAAACCAATAAGTTTTACCAACTGGCTGTTTTGTTTTTTTTTTTGCTCAGCAGTACTCAATGTAAAGGTGAAAAACAAACAAAATGTTACAAAAGTATTTCTATTATGACATTGACTTCGATAACGATTACCGTTCGAACATGTAAAATTAAGATAATGGAATGAAAACTCACAAACACAAATTCATTAGTTGCAAAACTGGAATTTTGCATACGCTAAAAAAAAACATTTACATTGAATGTTTCAATATGTAAGATGAAGTTATGGATGCTACCAGGAGTACAATGACGCATTACGACAGATAAACATGTAATGTGGACAGAATGGAAATAATCAAAATTTCACTAAAATATATATTCTGTTTCATAGAGGAAAGAAAAACAAAAAAATATTACGATCAAGTACTGTTTGTTTTCCACGAACAGGTAGAACAGGTAGAAAATTAATTTCATTACCATTGAAACAACAATATTGTTGTTATGGCAACATAATCAATATTATGTAACAATTGTAAAGTTTTAAAAAAATACAAACAATTTTGTAGATAAACTTTCACATGAAATTGGCATTTGAAACGGGGGGTTTTTGGGGGCTAGGGGGGCATTATTACATACACGTTACGGACAGATACACTTACAAATAATTCTACAACTGTAACTAAGAATAATGCAATTTAAAATAAAAATAAAAACTCCAAATTTGACCCGGACATAATCTAAATTACAATTACATGTAATTGACATTCAAATCTCATATATCAGTTAAACATGGAAGGTAAAAAAAAAGTTTTTTTTTTGGTAAGAAAAGTTTGATGAAATGTTCATTCAGCAGTAAACCGGTGCGTCAAATGAATCGATTCTATCAAGTTGACTTGAGTGGTTTATTGGCACTTAAATGGTAACAAAGTTTTTGTATTTTTTGTGTTTTTTTCTTGTTTCGTTTTTTTTTCTTTTTCATTGGCAAAATAACTTTCTGCGGGACTTCCGTAAAACGTGAGTTGCTTTGTCATCAGTTTGAGTGTGTTACAGTACAGTGTGCTGCAAGCACCGATTAAGGTTGTCGTTAATTAATATATAGCTTGCGTTGGGCTTTTGCAGTAACGTTCTTATTAAAGAGTAAAGAAATGAAGGGAGAAAAAAAAGTTCTATTCCATAAAGATTAAATTTTACTATGTTTTTGTTTTGTTTTGTTTTTTTTTACAAATTCATGCTCTTAATTAATCTATGCAATACTGACAGCTATCCAGGAAGAAAAATCGAAAACAACAATTTGGTGTTTGTTTTAAAATAAAGGAACATTATCTTAAATATTAATTCATGGTCTATGCATATATATCCATACAAAAGTGAGTTTTGAGGGGACTGTATCCATGTTTGTCAATGTGTCGTATGTTTGGGAACAAATCAAAACAATATTTTGCAAAATTTTGCAATGATTTTGGGCATCAAGGGGTGAATATTGTTTTTAATTTTTTAAATTAAAAAAAAACGGTGTAACAAACTTAAGTGAATACAACAAATGTCACAAAAAAACGGCCACTCAAATATTTGAAAACTCAACTAAAGTAATGAGATTAAGTGATTTACCTCAAACTGTTTCAATTTTTCCATTCTTTCTAAATCAAATTTGTCACCTTCCAAACCAAATACCCTATTCCAATATTCCTTACATATTGTTTGAAGCTCAGCTAAGGAAAAAAAAGGGATGAAATAGGCGAGAGTATTTAAATTATTTTTGCGATTGGATTTTGAGTATCAGCACCGAAGTGGAAGAGCTTGTTCATTGAATTTATTTTCTTTTTTTATTTGTTTTCATTGATAAACGCCGGTGCCTTTGAGATGATAATGTTTATATCAAAACTGTAGTCAAAATGAACAGCCTTGCTATAATAAGTGACGAATAAATTGCTTTCCGTATGTCAAAAGTTGAAAAGTCAATCAAAAATTCATAAAATTCTTGTTATTTTGCAATTGCTCGTAAATGATTTCCATCTGCTTTGATGCTTCCCATAGCATTTCAAGCTCTAGTAAAACCTCTGTGACCGAAGTAGTAGAGACGGGAGAACTCGAGAAATCAACTCTAATATCTCCACCTAGACAACCGTTACGCACGGATGATAACTGTATTATATTTTAGATATGAAAATAATTACAATCGATTTTATAATCGAGAAAAAGGGAAGAAAAGGGAATTTGAAATATAATATAACTAAAACTCTTTCTTGTTCATACATGTAATACTCTTAGCTGTGAGGAAAAAAAACCCCAACGGATAAACGAAGCAGTAACGCTTAGTAACTACTGCAATGCGTTAGGTACTATAAAAGTCATCCATCGCGTTCTAAACTTGTATAACGCAGTAGTATAACAGAAAGCATTTGTTAGAAAGAAGTTGATTGATAATTGAACATAAATATATGTAATGAACAAAGCTATGTTCTTGGGCAAAAAAAACACTTCCGTTACGCTACGCGCGGAAAAAAAGGTTCTGCCCTTATCAGCTCCAGAACCGAAAAATCAACTAAATAACTTGTCTAATACTGCACGACGTTACAAAATTAGTCATTAGTGTATGTCGAATGTCTCTAAATATATAAAAATAAAACAAAACAACAAATCATAATGATAAGAATAGAATATTCGAGAGAAAAGCCATGAAGCCATTGTTACGATACAGTGGCATTATTGCATCTAAAGAAAAACCACAGTAGATAGGCGGTTTCCTTGCTGTTAAAGCATTCCAACATATAGAAGAAGAAACAAAAAATAAGGCGGCATTGAAAATAGATATAGATAGCAGCAGCAGAAGGCTTTACAAGAGCTCAAGCTATTTTGCTGAAGCCATAGATTTGTGTTATAGTCACATCAAACGAACACTTGGGCAAATTTTACTGCAAATAGTCTGCATTGAATATCGTTAAATCGACCATAGGGCCGGAAGAAAAAACAAATTAAAAATAAAAAAACAAAGTGCGGCAGGTAGCAACAAACAAATGATTTTTTCTATCTTTTATAAGAGCTAAGCTGCTAAGGATAAGGGCATGTGTTCTTCGCTGTTTGCGCTTTAAAGTACAACTTCTTTACGACCACTTTACGACTTGTACTTGAGCTATTGTATATTTGCAGTAGACGGAAAAATGGCAAACGCACTATTACTGGGGTAAACGGCTTGGCTTGGAGAATTAGTAAATGATAAATATTTTAAAACTTTTTTTTATAGAACTATACCTACAAAATCCTTTGCCAGCGGTTATAATTTGCTATCTATATAGAATTTTACTTCCAAAAGCGGTTTTGCACAATAAAAAAAAACCGGTGTTAGCAACCCTTTTTGCGTCAAACCACAAAAAAAAATCTTTCATCTGTTATTGTTAACGATGTCATTCCGGGGTTGTTTTTTTTTTTGAGCGGAAATGCTTCAATGTTTGCTTGCCTCAAAATCCTTCCTAGCAACTTCATATTCATAATCAATCTTTTCGCCTTCTAGGGAACAAATTCTGGTGTGGTATTCTTTACATATGTTCTTCAGACTCGCTATAATAAGAATTGAAATGGAAATTAAAATAACTAAAATGTGTAAACATGTACGTTTTCGTGTACTGGATTTTTTTCTCCTTTTGTTTTATCTGCTATAAGTTGTTTTGTGCTTTGGAATGTATAATTAAAATAACTACTTATTGTTTTGACAAGATAAATAATAAAATTTGATTGATTTTAACCTCATTTTGAATTCTCTCATTATTGTAGGGATTAAACTGAACTGCCGCACGTGCTTTGTTTGTAAATGACAAACGTTTGTTTTTGTATGATTTTTTATTAAAGTAGAAAAAAACTGGATCTTAACCATATGTTATAAAAAATAGTTATTTGTTGTTTGAAATTTTTGGCAAAAAAATCATTTGTTGGAAAAAATCGAGGAGTATTTAGAGAGAAACATAACTCCTCTAGTGCTTAAATAGCATCACAAATACAAATTTCAAGCTACATCTTTTGAAACCTCAAAAAAAACCAAAGGTCAAACCCTTTACAATGCAAATAGGAAATATAATTTGTTTTATTTTGTATGTAAATGCTTCATGTTTATCAAATATTCCAATTTGTCGCAATCAAATAGCGTTTTCTTTTTCAATTTTAAAACAAAAAAACTGAATGAAAATCAAACACAAATTTTCAATGCAGGGTGTTCAAGTTGCCATTTTGCATTGTTCCGACCTGCATCAGAAATGCATTGATTTTATTTACGAATAATTGAAACGAAAAACCGACAACGCAGAAAAAAAATTATTGCAAATGCAAAATCTGTCACTTTCTTCTCAGAAAATGAAACCATAAGCTTATAGAGAACACAAATGTAGAAACAAGGTTATTAATATGTTTGTGAATCAATACAAATACATAAATGGTAAGATTACATTCACAGGAGACAAACAAAGTAACATAAACAGATAATTTCACGTAGTATTAAAAAAGAGAGAGAGAAAGAGAGAGAGAGATAGCATACAATTTGAAATGAATAACAAACAATGCAGCGTAGAGATCGAAAAGACAACTATGAAAGGGAAGGAAGGTAAAAGAGTGCACAGTAAAGAGAAGATAATGCAAAGAAAGGTATAATCGAACAGGACAAGTATTCGATCCTTGCAGAAAGTAGAGCACATAGTAAAAATAGCGAACAGTACTTCTTTCAAGTAGGTATATAGTAGAGCTTTTTTTTTTTAAATAAACATTTTGCTGTGCTTATGTACCTCCATGTCTTTCCTTTTAACAACATACTCAAGATCATACTTCTCCTCCTCCAGGGAATTTATACGCTGATGGTAGTCACGAAGGACCTTTCTCGCTTGTTCTGAACATTACAAAACGGAGTGATGTTGGTGTACGGCACAAAGGGGGGAAGGTTCATATATGTTGAAAAGGTGAATGATAAAATTAATGTGTTTGGTGTAAATTGTGTATTTGAAAGGTAGGGGAAAGTGTTGCGGAATGTATTTAACGTGTTGTTTTAACTAAAAAAAATTTAATCTAACGATTTCATCATACTCTTGAGTAGTTTCTTTGGTAACATTAAAAATATTTAAGTAATTTATATAAATAAATATAAATATAATTTATATGTTGATCTAATTTCATCAGAAATAATTTAACCAAAAAAACACCACAAATCCAGTGTTTCTTAACATGTTTTTTAAAGGGGAAAAATCAAGGTTACTATTGTCTGTGTAGAATTTGTGATAAAAACTGAAAGTTGTGTATATTGGTGAAATGAAACAGACACTTAGCGAGAAAGACGATACCAAGTTCTAGATCTTGAACTTTACAGTTTTGGGGGGAAAAAAGGAAAAAATATTGGGTAACAATTCCCAGATTTAGAAGGAACTCAAATCAGTTCCCGAAAATGAAAAATTCTGAGCTCCGAAATGCAAATAATATCGTCTGGTATTTCGGTCATATTTACCGATACTTTAACAAATAGAGAGTTGTGGACGTAACTAGTTGCTGTATTGAACAAGACTTCGTAGTGTAAAATTTCTTTGTTGAGCCTTTGAGTTCTGTTCGTTACTTGACAGCAAAAAAACTTTAGGATAAAAACATTTTTTTTCATGTGGAATTTCGATTTTTAAAGTTAAAAAAAATTACACACTTACATTGAACATGTAAACGTATAATAAATTTCACAAACTTTTTTTGTAGAAAATGTAAAACAATATTAATTACCGGAAACAGAATACACACTATTTCACAAATTGGGGTGGGGAATATATAAAACTTTTGCCGTGATTGTATGTAATGTAATAAATAATGAATTTAAATCATCATGAAACGATACGATTGAATACGAGACGATGTGAAGAATTTTTGAACGTATCGAGTAAGAAATTAAAAACGGGTTTTGATTTGGTAGTATAAAGTAAGCAAGTTTTTGTTACCTTCGTTAGCCTCCTCGATATTTTTGGGCTTGCCACATCGCTCCTCAATGATGCGCCTACGCTCCGCTGCCTTGCGCTCCTGTTCTTTCTTTAGTTCCTCAGCGGCTTTCTTGCGCAGAAGTAACTGTTTTTTTTGGGGGCGGGAGGTGATAAGAAAGTAAACACAAATGCATTAAAAATCTTGCATTCCAGTGCAATAAATACATAAAAAGGATTTTTGTTTGTTTTAGAGAACACTCACCCTAAGCTTCTTCTTACGCTCCGGAGTCATGAAACCCTTCTTGGCTTTCTTAGCCTTCGAGGCTTCCTCCATGCGCTTGCGCACCTCGGCACGCTTGCGCTCGATTTCGGCCTGTTTCGCCTTCTTTGCTTCATCGTCAGCCATGGTGAGTTAGTTTTGAAACTTTACGTCTAACGAGAGAGAGAAAATTTTGGTATTTTTTGTTTAATTAATTAATTATTCACTTGTGTTTTATATATCAATGTACGTTTTGTGATTTCAATAAATAAAAAATGGGCAACTTTCACTCTCTAAAACGCCCTGGTTAGGGACGTCATTAAACCTGCAGATTCATTGATTATACTCCAAATTTATAAATTATACACAAAACTCAGTACTATGGATTTATAGCAAAACATTATAGGAGTATTATGGGAGGAGTATAAGGTATACTAAAAAAAATGTGCTTGAAAATTCAAATCTCAAATCTTCAGAACATACTAAACATAACAAAATAATTGTTTTTTTTTTTTTTCAATTTCTTCAATGCATTCCTTGGATTATTTCAAATATCCTACATATTCTACATCATAGAAATAATTTTTTTAAATCACAATTTCGAACAGATACCATTGTTGATAATTTCGTAGCTCATAGCGTAGACCAAGTTTACACCAAGAATGTTTAATTTTCCCTAGCAGTTAGGTTATTTACACCTTGTTTTTAACAGCCTATGAGGGTGGTGGCCAGAGTTCTTGAACCGAACAATATTTCTATTTTTATCCTCACGAGGAAAAGGTTGCGCAATTATGTACCAAAAATCCGGCACCCGAGCTCATCCCACATTTGCACTGAAGCATTTGTTGTTTTTTTTTTTTTGAAAGACAGAGGCTGAACGAATACATCGTCGCACTACACAGCTTCTGCACTCATTCAGATTTCCCTTTTTCGATGCTTCTAGCTGCTAGTTCTTCGTGCGCATGCGAAAGCACGCATTTTCTATACCGGTGGGCTGCGGACTAGCTGATCCAAATTTGGATCATAGCACTCGGTGACCTAAAACACGCATCACGGTAGCTATTTATAAACTTTTCCGCCACTTCACAAACTGAAGACGTTCAAAGCACAGGTTGCAGACAAATTGAACAATGCTAAAAACGGTACGATCGCTCAAGAATGTTCGACACTGCGAGAAGTACAACATCTAGTTGGGAGTGAAAAATTCTCATTTTGCCTAGCTTTAGGCATCTTGAAATTGAATTTATCAGAATCCTTGAAGTCTTCATACTTTTACTCAGCAAAAACTCCCGATCGAATAGCAAGAATTGGTGGTCTTGCTGTGGTCTAAGCCACAAGAAATGTAAGGTTAAGTTTTGATAGCGCAAATAGAAGAAGAGTAGAAGAAACTCAAGTTTTGCTATAAATTTTGATGCCATTTTGATGTGAAGAATAAAGACATTCATTCTCCAATGTTTCGCTTTTCTGAATAAATTTGATATAAGGCTTAGGAAGATTTGGAAGATAAACAAGACTTAAGATCTTGAGATCAGAGACTTGAAGATAATGAAAAGAATTAAAAACCTTTTGATGTCTCTAATCCTCAACAAATCGCCGTCTTTAAGTGTCGTCGAACATGTACCCAAATTGGGCAAATATCTCAAAACTCTCCAACAGCACAGTTTGGTTTAGCAATTTCCAATTTAACATAAACGTAATCGAAACGAGCTTCCATTTACCATACACGGGTATAAAATCACTAAAGTTTTTTTCTGTTTTTTTGAAACTTTGAAACTGCCGAGTCGTGGTTGAAGGATGATAGCTTAAACTTATCCGGTGGAAATGCAGCATTCGTGCTTGTGTGGCCTTGTACTTTGAGCAGAAGATGGTACCTCACCGGTACTCTTGGCAAACTTGGGGCACTGTTTCTTTTTTCTTTTTCCTTTTGGCAAATAATAATCGAACACTGGGTACGTTGAGCACCGAACAGCACAGGTTGCAACATTGGTTTGATAGAAGTGTTTTTTTTTTGGTTGGTTCGAAAGCGAAGGTAAACAAACGGTAGTTACACGATCACCAAGAACTCACCTCAGATCAAGCTTCAACTGAACCTGGATGAACCAGAGGTTTTTTTGTTTTCTGGGCAAAACTTGCTGGCAAGGCAGCTGTGCAGTACTAAGGAAACAGTACTGTTCAATCCGAAGCGACGTGACTGACTGGCCAAATATCTAGCCAATGCTTCTCGTTCCACAGCTCCGACTACGCCCTGAGCGGTCGGATCTGCCACAGTGGTGGGGAGTGCCGGGATAAACTTAGCCGATCGCTTTCCGTTTTTTTCTGCCTCCGCAGCAGGGCCTGTTTTGCTGCAAAACGCCCTTGTCTTGTCGCATGCTGCTGCGAAACCGCTGCGATACAGCAACATAGAACCGTTTTTCTTTGGCGTGCGCAAGCGCAATTTAGGTCCGCCGCGCGTTAATTAATTTTCGCGCTAGATGCTACAGGCGATGAGAATCCAAATTTAGAGATCCCACTGGTGGTAGTAACAGGAAGCAAGGAACACAGGATTCCAAACTCGCACGTACAGTTGTAGGCGAATTGACACACATCGGGCGCTACGATTAAACCATGTCGTGTGCAAGATGTTCTCGCTGTCTCAGCGAGTGTCTCAGAGAAATACACAAACGCTTGTTTGTAAAAATAGCTTCTGCCCAAGATAAGGATGGAGATAGCAAAAATTTAAACGTCTGCTGAAAAGGGGGTCCTTGAAACAGTATCTGTATAAAATATTTCACATTCAGGGGTTTTTTTTTCTTTACGCCATATTCGTTCCGTTTGAGAGCTTCTCAAGATCTACTAGCTGAGATTAACTAGGGTAAATTGAGCAGAAATTCGAAAGCATACTCATTTGAAGGAATAGATACCTGTTTTAAATATTTTTAAATAAAGTTTTTTATTCTTTTACAATCTTCATTATCTTCTTTCCTCCTTCTTTGTTTTCGTTCTCTAAGGATTTCTTAGATTTTCGACGTTTTCTCAAGATTTTGAACAATAACTCACTGTAACAATATTTCATCTTTATACACCTATAATAAGTTGGCAGCAATTGTTAAAAAAACGAGTATGAGTGAGAAAAACAAAAGCAAAAATTTTAAGATTTTAATCAAAACATGAACAACGATTTATGTACCGAGCGCACACAGCCAATGCCACACGCAGCATGGCAGTAAACACACCAGCGGCTCGGAACGTCCTACATTTCTCACCCACCTGATGAATAGAGTTGAATTGCCTGCGTTAAAAATCCTACCAACACCAATGTACGTCACAAGTGTGAAAATTTATTTGAACTATTTCGTTTGAAAATCTCGCCGAGAGGTTAGTATTCGTGTTTGCGATGAAAATGAGGACATGAGGGTAGCGAAAAGCAATTTGCTTCGTAGGGTTTGGAGAAAAGAACTTCTTTTGTGAACATTTTTTTACAAATGAACTAATATGAAATGCGTGCTGAATGGCTATTTTCCAGTAGAGTAATTAATTGGGAACAAAATTTAAAAAAAATTAATTATAAATAATATCTCCATAAGAAGAAAAATCTCATTTTGTAGAGCTACCTCCATTGCTCAAAAACATACACAAACGCTTAAATAAAATGAAATCTTGCAAATGCGTATTAATTTAACTAATATCTCAAAAATGAAATGTACCTTGTTTTTTGGGCCATTTTGTGTTTTGTTTGAAAAAAAAAGAAACTTCCTGGGATTCATCGAATCATACACATAAATATGTATTTTAATAGACAAGTGACTCATCTGTTCCAAATGCGTACCGCAAGCGCAAAAATGCGCAAACGCAGACAGATATCTCAACAATTTCTAAACAGGAGTAGAGGGGAAAAAGAAACTACAAATTGCATCATGCGTGACCGATTCTCTTGCTGTGCATGCGCGTACTCATCCGTCGCGGCGGGTGTTAACCAAACAGTAATTCTGATGCTATTTATTTATAGACCGACTGTTGACTCGGCGCAATTTTGATCATATCGCTAGTTAATAATATGGTCTAGCAGCACAGTTTGGCTAATGAAATACATTAAAGAAATTGTAGATCTAACGTTATTAAGAAGAAGAAACAGTTTTTTTGCAGATTTATCATGATTGCATTACACTTTATATATTGAAGTGAAATATTACTTTTTCCACTCCAATATAGATTTACAGTTAAAGAAGTCCTTTTTCTATAATATCTTAGAAACAAATTAAATAATTCTGTTGTGCTTGTCATCAAACAAAATATAAAATATTCTCTCACTCACAAAGACTACAACAAGGTTCCCTTTGATCTCTCTCGATACTAGAAAACATTCACACGGAAATATAAACTATTTTGGCAAACACTTTGGTCTCGTCGTATTATACCTGGGCATATCTTTTTTTTATTAATTCTATTAGAGGTGTTGCTGCGGCTGACGAAATTACTACACAACGTTTTCTTATTCTTGGCATGCACAGGGTCGAGCACTTCACCAGGAAACTCGGTCTAGGGTTAGTCCGCCATCAACGACTGCACTCGATCCCCGACAGAGTCGACTCCACCTAATCCCAAGCCATCGAAGATGCGAGAAACCTCTTTTCACTCAAATAATGCTTTAAATTAAAAAAAGAATAAAAAATCAGAAAAAAAATAAAAAAAAATTTCAACTCGAAAATTTCATAAGGCTCATTTTTGCACCAAATTTTGCCTATAACTCGGTCGGTATCCAACGGATCGCCAATCTTTAACCTGTGGTCGATAGATGGCATCAATGGCTACATTTTCTTCTTGGACGGCCATGCCCTCAGATGTCTGTGCCAGAAGTTATTCGAGGAACCAAGTTCCTTACCCTGTTTGAGAAAATGTAAAATTTTTCTCATTTTTGCACCAAGTTTTGCCTATAACTCGGTCGGTATCCAACGGATCGCCAATCTTTAACCTGTGGTCGATAGATGGCATCAATGGCTACATTTTCTTCTTGGACAGCCATGCCCTCAGATGTCTGTGCCAGAAGTTATTCGAGGAACCAAGTTCCTTACCCTGTTTGAGAAAATGTAAAGTTTTCCTCATTTTTGCACCAACTTTTGCCTATAACTCGGTCGGTATCCTGCGGATCGCCAATCTTTAACCTGTGGTCGATAGATGGCATCAATGGCTACATTTTCTTCTTGGACAGCCATGCCCTCAGATGTCTGTGCCAGAAGTTATTCGAGGAACCAAGTTCCTTACCCTGTTTGAGAAAATGTATAATTTTCCTCATTTTTGAGCAATGTAGCAAAAATTTTTAATGTGATATATTTTGATGAGAATTTATTGCAATAAGTTTCTTTTCACTTAAATAGTGCTTTAAATTAAAAAAAGAATAAAAAATCAACAATACAAAAACAAGCTCAGATATCTGGAGAGATATGTTACCATTCTGTCGACGACGTGGACGTATTGACTCGGAATAGCGTCGGATATAGCTCGGAATGGCTATATTATCCTTCTAGAGGCTAGAACTTAGTTTTAATAGAGATATTTAAATATAACAAAAACAAATAATTAGGAATAATGCCTAGAATCCTTATTATAATATGGATTGTATGTTCATTTCATTATAATAACTCGCTTCACAGATGCAAACATTATTCAAACTGTTTTATTCAGCCTTTAAACCATGTTCAAACAACAGCGATAAACAAATGCAATCAACTACAAAGAATGTAGCAGAGCTAGTGTATAATATTTATGGCTAACGAAGCTTTGCTTTTTTTATGAAATTATATATAAGTGTAGGAGTAAAATTGAGCATTTAATAGATTTCGCACACTGTTCAACACACGATTTGTGTACAAGATTTTAAGCTACTAGCACTTAAGAGGCAATATCGTTTACCACATTTTACTATTCACTAGGATTTACATATATTGAGGGCTCTAATCTAATCTATAATAAGAGTTTGTAACGTAACATCCATCCGTCTGCTGCTGTGCTATTGCAACTAAAAAGCTGTTTGCTATCCAATTTTGTAGAGATAAATCGTTTGCTCACTTATTACGTTTGAACACTTTTACCTTTTCCAATGTCTTTAATCAATACTTTACTCTGCTTGTGGCTATTAGCAATCCCATCAGTACGATTAGCAGCGCATGTAAGCGAGGTACGGTAGCGAAGTTGTTTCCCTGTCGATCCCATTCCGTCGCGTATACCAAGGCTCGTGCATTGAGCGGTTGCACCGAACGAAAATTGTTCAGCAGCTCTTTACCGTTTTGATCATGGATTGCCTTGAATTGTTCTATTTGCTCCAGCGACACACCAACACTGTCGGTAAACACCGTCCAAATGACCGATTCAGCACAAGCCGGTGTCGTCAGTGAGCCTTCGTATCGGTAAAATGCTGATCGGTTTGCTGGCATCAGAAAATGTGGCGCGAGTTTCCCTTTTAATGATGTTTCCGCTCCCGCTTGATTTCGAATGTCGGCTGCAGTGTTCAGTATCACATCGATATGCATATTGGGCTGCGCGCTCACGTGAAACAGTACACCGAGCACGGCTACACCGTTTCGTGCTGCTGCTGCCTCATCGAGCGACGTGTAGCGCGTGTCATGATGCACTAGATGTAGCTCCAGTCCGTACCGCGTACTGTCGATGGTGTGCTCCGAACCCCAATGGAAATGCATCTGATCGAGCACGAAACGTCCACCCAATCCACCGCCCTGTATCGTCACCGCCGGGTCTTGGTTCGATATCTGAAGCGAATGGCCGGTGTTCGCCAACTGGGCCTGTCTTATTGGTAGCTTATAGTTGCTGAAAAAGAAGGGTGCAAATTCACCACGCACCGCAGCTGCTTGCGCTAGATCGATAGGAGACTGACGCCGACCATTGTCACATTGGCCACCCCAGCTTTCTGGCTCTGCAATCATAAATAGGAGTAAAAAAAAGAACATGGATTAGATTACAACATTTCTTATAATGTCAGTTTTTATTTAAAAAAAAAAAAATTAAATTTTTAAATTTAATTAAAATTTAAAAATTAAATTTAAATTTTAAAAAATAAAAAATTAAATTTTATAAAAAAGTGTAAAATACAAATACAAAAAAGGTTTTTTTTAATTTTTTACAACTTTTCAAGCTATCTTTTCAACTTTTTCTGTTTTGCTCAAAAATCTAGATGTCTTTCGTCCTTGAAATATTTCATGAAATATTTCCCTTTTCCTAAATATATTTTCTTGAACCCCACCGACTGTTTCATCATTTGGAATAACAGGAGAGCATCCCACAGAGAGAAGGTCGTCCTTGAAATATTTCATGAAATATTTCATTTAAATAACTTGTTGAAGGGTGGTGGATGTTGTTGAGATGGTGGGGGTTCTAGATAGAGGGGGATACTTCCAACGTTACGTTTTGTTACAATAGGGAGTAACGGGGGTTAAAAACTCCCCTTTTTGCGTTACGTTATAGTTGAATCATCCCTTAGACCTACGTTTACGCCATTTATTTCGCTCTATTTTCCACTCTTACTCTCTCTTTGTCTCTCTCTTTCTATTTCGCCTCATTTTCAAATTTCTAACGAACGTACGTTACATTTTCGATTTGTGCCAAGCTATCCGCGTGTTTCTCTTTTTCTTCCTTTAGACTTTCGTTTTCCATTTCGTTTTCCTTTCGTGTAACGTCACAAGAAATACGTCACATGATTTCAGAAAGATCTCTCTGCGTTTAATACATACACTAAACTGAGAAAGCAGGGTGTAGTTAATTATCATAAACAACTAACGAATGCAGCGGAAATGTTCTAAAAATAATTAAAAAGCTCAAATAAGCAAGACAAAGCAATTTGCGTAAGTAAATACAAACTCGCTCAAAAAAAATATTCCGAAAATACTAACGAAGCAGTCTTATTTTGTTTTCACTTTCTTCATTTGACCGTTTCTCACTCTTCCACATTGCATTGAGCTCTGTGTCTTGTTTTCTTTTTCTTTTTTTAAAAAAAGTCTGTTTTCTCCCTCCGTTGAGTAGGGATCACTTTTTCCAACTCGACTCCTGTCAATTAATGCTGTTGGAAAGTGAATGTACCGATAGCGTCAAGACCAAAATAAAACCTCCGCGTACATGTCAGCTGCTGGGAGTGATTGACAGCAGTGACCACGGGCGCAGGAAAAAAAAATATAAATACCATATTTGATCGCGATCAGTACAACATTCTGTACTGTAGAAATTTTGCAAATGTTAGAAACAGATACCGAAATAAGCGTATGGCGTCAACGGCATCGTTGGTGTGCCGATCTTCGAGGTGTTATTTTTCTCTTAACACTGCAAAGAACAGCCGTTACAGTATGGCTAACGGTGGGCATCACCAGCAAGGCAACAGCCAACGCTAGACACTACTCATGAACCTTCACATTGAGCTCTCTCTCCCTCTCTCTCTCTTCATGCTGTGATAATTAGCTGCTGAAGTGGTGTAATGTCCATCCATATCAAGTGCTACCGCTTTTGCACAAGGCCAATAAAGCATTGCCCTGGCGAGGTTAAAACCGTTCCGTAGTTAAGATGTTCCTTTGCCTATCGCATTTCCCGTAACACTCGGCAATCTCCCGATTGCAGTCAGAACCTTGCATCTTGCAGTAGGTGTGATGCGCACCACCGTTACCGCTGGCTGATGTGTTTAAATAATTGTAATTTGACATGACCTTCCACCTTCCACTATCAGCAAACACTGTTTATCACTCTTCAAATGGTGCTTGTTAATGCATTGATTTATGGTATAAATATTTGAAATTCACTTTAATTATAATGACCAAACAATGGGAGTGATCGCGCAGAACGTTCGATTTGATTTATGGCATTCAAATTGTTCCGCAGCATAGTACAGAGGGTTTGCTATAAAGTTACCGAGGTTACTAAATCTAAGATAGCTTTTGTTTGGGAGGTTATTTAAGTTTATCTATACTAAGCAATATGATTCTCGTGCATCAATTCGCATAAACATAGGTAAGAACATCATTCCACAATGAAGCACTTAGCAAAATGACATAATTTCCTACACGTTGCACACGATGCAGTCCAGATTTATGCTAATACGCTACACGAAGATCTTGTTTTTTTTTCTTCTTTAATTTACGTCGAACACAACACAAGTCATGGGCCGCGGGCTCATCTCAACAGTTCGTGCCACTGCATACAAATGACTTTCGAAAAAACCCCCTCTCCAACGTTCTCCCGGCATTGTTACTATAATTTGCATAATCTCAAAAAGACGGCAACATTAAACAAATATTCAAACGAAATTGGATCAAACTAAATTAATGTAGGGAAGCGAAAACTTTAAACAAGAATCTTGACTTACCACTCATAACCCCATTGGAGCCTGGTGTAGGGTAGTTCCACTCGTCAGATTTTGCATTTAGAAACACGAACGTAACTGGGAAATAAAACAAACAATCATATAAAAAATATTTTTTTATAAATTGCATTAACTGCTCACAGACGGTTCTACGACTACGACAAACAGCACTTAACACTTAACAAGTTTTTTCATGTGTTCAAACTGCTCTTTGGTTGTCGCGAGCCATGTAGACGCGAAGCATGTCGATCGTTAAGCGTGTTAACATTTAGCCAATTGAATGATAAAATACATTTTTTCTTACATCAAACATAGAACGAGGAAAAACAAAAGGCATTTGGTGCGGTTATACGATACGAATATTACAACCAGGCAAATAATGCCAGGCAATCAAAGCTACCACAAAAGAGTTTAGAACGTAAGAAGCCGGCTGAAAATGTTGATTGCTAAACCGAGCGAACAAATAAACGATTAAGAGAGATCCACCATTTCTCTGCATTGAATTACGTACAGACGAAAGAGATGGGAATAATAACTCATTACGGCGAGTTAGCTCCTAGTGAGTCACTCTCATAATCTTCATTCTTCGAGTGACTCTTTGGTGAATCAAGTTTAAATAATAACTTTAAGGGAGGGGAGAGGTCGTAAAAGAGTTATATCTCTCACGAAACATTGACTCTTTTCATTCATTTTTTACTTTAATGACATTTGACAACGATCGGAAAGAAGGAGTCAACACGAGTCAAAGAATGATGTGACTCTTTCATGGCAAAACTCGCCACAAAGAGTCATGATTCTTCCATGAGTGATGGCACTCTTTCGTGAGTGAAATGACACTTTCATGTTTGTTTTTTAATTATTCGTTATTTAAATTTATTTCAGCAAAGGAGTTATATATAACTCTTTGCTGGAGATTCGAAGTAACTCACTCAAAAGAATGATTTAATTCACTCAGTTTGCACATCATTAGCAGACAAGTTCTTTTCCAATTTTTTCCAGTGCCAAAGTCCAGTTTATTATCATGTTTTTTTTTCCTCTCTCTCTCTAGATTGCTTTAGTGTATTCATTGGTCGTACTTCCTCGTTTATAACGAGAAACTTTGTGCATTAATTGAAATTATCAACCTGAGGGTAACGGCCACAATGCGTAATGTGACTCAATTGGATGAAAACAGTTGGACGCACATACACACACTCCCGATTGTAAGGCTGGCCTAACTGGCCGACAGATACCATATATACCATTTAGCATAAAAGACATGTTTTGAACGCATCAAAATTAGAAGATACGATTAATTTCGACCCCCTTTCCAATCAAATGACGCTGTACCGTCATGCGTCGGACACTCGATATGAAGTTTGATTGATATGATTTTTACACCCACAATTTTAAAAGAGACAAAATGCTTCCGGGGGCCCTGTAATCATTACCTGACCACACGATCCGAACGCTTTATTGTGTGGTTGTGGTATCAATTTAAAATCATGCTTATCATGCTAATAGAAACGAAGTGTGATCGATCGTGATAAGAAAAATTTGAATTGAGGTTTATCCGAACCGGAGTAAGTAACCGGGCGTGTGACCGTTGCGCCTAGCTTGCCTCTTATCAATTTCCATAAGCCAATCCATCAATATTGAACTGACACCAATTGGTTGGTTGATTGGATCGGTACGCTGTATGTGCAAGTCAGGTGATTTACCAAATGAATCGGCCTTCGTAAGATGGGGCAAGACCATTTTATTTGTCACACTGTATCGCAGCAAACGTGATAACATCAGTGTGTGTCTAAAAAAAGCTTGTTTTTATGATTTGTTTTCCTTCCTGCTAATTCACAAATAGAAATTTATTTTCCCACACCCCGTAGGAGCTTATAAATTAGCCCCCAATTCTTTCTGTTTCTATTTATCTACGAAACAGCTAATGTTTTAAC
This sequence comes from Anopheles funestus, assembly GCF_943734845.2. Classification (NCBI taxonomy): domain Eukaryota; kingdom Metazoa; phylum Arthropoda; class Insecta; order Diptera; family Culicidae; genus Anopheles; species Anopheles funestus. The sequence goes on along the minus strand of NC_064597.1, from coordinate 6,370,331 downwards.
GCTCAATTATGTTCGAATAAGTTGTGTTAAACAGCAAAGGAGAGTGTCGGATTGCAAATGATCAAAAAAGGGCAGCAAAACATGTAATTGTTCTAAGAGTGTAGAAAACCCATAAAAGATTTTATAATAAAAAAAATCTCTTCACAAAACAGTAAGTAAAAGAGTTGTCCACAGTTATGTAAAAAAATAAAAAAAATATAAAAATATTACACAATTACACAGCCACACTGCCACGAATAAGAAAAGATTGAAAAAAAAAGAAAAAAACAATTTTCACATGTATAATTGGTAATCAAAGAATACCTGGTGTTGATTGTTATGTGAAAACTAATTAGCATTTGCATGGCCATTGCAACATACGTCACGTTGATTGTCAGACGAAAATGTATTTGATATTCTTCACATCGTTCAAATATACACACTTTACACTAAACTGTTCCCGATGTTTCGATAATGTTCACCAAATGTTTGTGTTTTTTGCAATCTAAGGATAAACTGTTGAGCTTACCTAAATAATATGCTAATAAGACACTTTTCATTTTCACTTCTTTATACTTCTAGCTTAACACCGTTTTGAAGAGAAAAAAAATTCGTTATCTCGTAAAATATATGCTTCGTGCTTAGGCAGGAGAAAAGGGCTGTTTACCGGAAAAGGACACCTGTTTGTTGCAGCTGGTTCGGACAAAAACTGGCCAACCGCGGCGCTGGAGCTCAGTTTTATGCGGCATCCACTCTCAACAAGCTGTAACAACAGAATCCCCAACTTAGCACCGATAACAAAACGCCGTGCATGAAGGATGACGTTCAGCTCTAGCAAAACGTAATGTCGATTAGCGACCGCCAACCTTTTTCACGCTCCCGTGTCGATGTTTCCGCGCAGTATCACTCCATCCTCCCGCACGTAACGTGGCACTCCGTTTTCGGGGGGGGGGGGGGGGGGGGGGGAAGAGGGCAAAAGATGTGTATCAATAAGCAAATTGTGTACTCAGAAGGAAGTCCGTACTGGCTGATAATGCTATGCGGCAACACAACTATGTCTGGATTGCAGCATAATGTGATTAATGCATGGTAGTACTTTCAACTCTCCGGCTTTTGCAGGAACTAACACTTAAACATATGATGCTGAAGAGCTTGATGCTCTTCTACAGATGTGTCCCTAGTGTTTAGAAACATAAAAATAGTCGTCCATCCTTGATGGGGAAATTTCCTGAGAACTTGACATGTCTGCTGTGGAAACTGATACCGAGTACACGTGGAATTAAGCACCCAATTCTTGGTTAGAAGATGGAAATATCACCAACCCGAAGTGGATCTTATGAATATTTTTGCTTTAAGCAAAAGCGCCTAACCATTATTACTCAACTAAATTTCCAATAGTCACAATAATCATTTGAAAATATTAAAAATAATCAATCAAACTTATTATCTTTGTAGACACTTACCTACTTGCCTTACATCGCTTTCTTTTAGCGATTAGCGTAGGAGTCGTTTGACTCGCCACCAAGGAGATAAGCATTGACGACTCCCGCAAGTATTTTCCTTGAGCATTCCCTTCCGAAGCATCTGCTGCGGTTAATGTTTGACGAAAGGAACATTTTCTTTGTTTTGTGTCATTAAAGATCCTCAAGAAGTATCAGCCGAAGATCCTTGACAACGTTTGGATTCTAAGAAAGTAAGAAGATGTGGACGGACACAAGACAAACCTGGGTTTCGCAAAATGAATATCATCACTTGAGATATTTAACATTACATTCGTTTTTCCTGAGGCTCCTGCTTTGCAAGAGTCTAATCATACTACAAAATAGGAAATTAAATCAACCAAGTAACGAAAAAGGCCTAAAAGCTAATATTCTTCTTCTTCTTCTTGGTGTAACGACCTCTGAGGTTATGCCGGCCATTTCTTGCTTACTAGACTTATTTTTGCCACGTAGCCAGATAGTCAGTCCTTGTTACGGGGATACGGTCCGGATGGGATTTGAACCCAGTCCTGCCGTGTGAACCGGCGCCGTTTATCACATGCTCCATCGGGCCGTCCCTAAAAGCTAATGTTAAAACCCTCATAAACTTGTTTAAATTCTCAAACCTTGTTTAACGATATTCAAACATTCAAATTTGAACGATGTTCATTGATCGTACATTTAACTTTAAAAAAAAAAATTAAAATAAAGTCCTTACTTCTTAATTACACTAAATGTACATTAGGGTCTGAAACAGACGGTATGAGAAAATGTTTTTTTTGTGTATTACGTAATAGATGGATGATCCCTCATGATAGCAGCATTCCGATTCATTCGCTCGTGTTCATTTTGATTTGGCTGTTTTACATTTCAATTTTAATGTACTGTTTTCTTTTAGGTTTTAAATGGATGGCGAGTTACGTGATTGTGAACAGACTTTTGGATGTAAGGATTGTGATGTAATTGTGATGTAATGGAATGTTCTTTAGACATTGTATAAAATTAGGACAAATGATACCAAACATTTTTTTCCATAGAATTTGGCTGTCAACGGATGAAATCTTCTTCCTTTTTATTATAAAAACATTTGTATTTATCTGATATGGGATGCAAAGCTTAAATTTTGTATGTTTTTTTGGAAACTTATCAAAAAATCAATTTTTATCCACACATAACGATAATATTTTAAAATTATGCACAGTAAAACAAATTTATGAATTTAATTTTCAAGATAGTCATTCGTACAGCGGAGTTGTCAAAAGCATCGAATGTCAAAACTCAACACAGACGGCTTTACGCGGAATTTGTGACTGCAATTTGTTCAGGCCTATCTTCACTGTTTCACGTGAATTCGAAACTACGACGCAGACGCTTCAAGTTGTTGGTGAGCTACGGTTGCATATCTCTACATTCCGAGTTTTGCATTCTAACTGCAGTAAGTGTGCAACGCATCGCTTCGAAAATGGATGAACTACACATCAAAAATTACGGGGACGTGATTATTTGTCCCTACGATAAGACGCACGTTATTCCGGCTGGCCGTATCCAAAGGCATTTGATTAAATGCGAAAAGCAACACCAGCATTTAAATTATGCCATTTGCATCTTCAACACGACACATCGTGTCCCGCAGGAGGAGCTGCAAAAACACCAGCGAAACTGTCCGGACCGTGGTCTGATTGAGATTGAGAAGTACACGTTGGAAGACTCGCAGCCGGCGTCGTATTCGCATCTGGAGGCAGCGATGGAGCGAATGTTATGGGAAAGATCATCGATGGGTGTGCGTGAGGATTCCGAGCGGCAGGATGAAAATTGGGATGATATGGATGCTCCGCCGTACGATCCAGAGGAACATTGCAAGAATAAGGCGGTCATCCGAAAGGCGGTAAATATGACGCGTTCCGAGCGACGCAAGTTTCGTGCGGAAGAAAGCATTCGCCTTCGCCCGCTTTATGCCCTGGAGAACGACGATAAGCCGGAATAGAATGTCAATGTAATGCTGCGCTATCATTGCGCATAATAAGACAAAGAATGCGGTTTTTTTTTGTGGAGAATAAAGCAGATAATTAGATAAAAAGAATATCCTTGTAGATTGTTTTAGAAAAATCATTTCTGGTTGAGAAGATCGTTTGCTTTAATGAACTGTATTGTGTTGTGTAGTTGAATGTACGAGTTCACAAAAAACATTGCATATTTTTCCGGGGCTGCTACTTCGCTTTTTTAATGTCTAGGTTGCCTGAGTTTGCTTAGGTTTATCATCAAAAAATCAAAATTGATCTTCAGCATTGTTCGTCCATACAGTCTATGCGCGGATTATTGTCAATTGTCGTAAGTATACTCATTCCAGGCTATCCTAGTTTCCTAACCTGTTGACGATATACTATAGCTATGTTTTTGTTTTCTTCTTTAATCTTATTCATTGTCCTACTAATGGAGCCGCTGCTGGTGATCGCTGAGTTGCTGAAGTACAACATACAAAAGCCATTAGTGTGAATGAGTTGTACTGCCAAGAACCCAGACCCAGATGTTGCGGCACGTGAACAGGAACCAAATGTGCGTAAGGTATGACAAACTGAAGCGCCACTCGATATAAGAACAGGATTAACTTAACGCCCACAAAATGTTTTAATAAGAAATATTTAAAAACATATTAAACTGAGGACAGAGTCGCTTTAATAGGAAACAGAAAACAAGTACAGTGGAGCGCCGATTATCCGGGTACCTTTTATCTGGCTGTTCCATTATCCGTGCAGCTCGGAAAGGACAGTTCCGAAGGTGAATTGACATAAAATGCCAAACCGATAATGACACGAAATAAAAGCTTCAATAGGGAATGATATAATTTGCTCAAATTCGAAAAAAGAACCGATTTACTTTGTAAAATTTCAATAAGAAAATGAACATCTAGCTTTATAAAAAAAGTCCACCCATTACACACTAAGCGCTAATATTTATCAATAAAAAGAGTTGTGCCTAGTATCCGTGATATTCGCTTATCCGTCCCGATGAGCACGGATAATCGGCGTTCCACTGTAGTCAATTTCAAAACGTTGTACTTGTAGAAAGTGAAACTAATTTGCGAAAACATATGCTTTATTTTACTCTCAAGCATTCGGACATGTTACAACGTTACATAATATATCAATAGATAAATCTTATACATGTTTAAAGCTTTCCTACGTAATTGAATGAAATCAAAAAAAATAATATTGATACACATGGAATATATATTCCTGTCAGCCTCACCGCTTGGTTGTATCTTCGCTTATTTCAACACCTGATGGCACATAATATGTTTTAAGTTTTACATCTAGATCGTCTTCGGTGTTCCTGTAAGATGCACTAGACACTTTTGTAGCCCCCAAAAGCCCCCTCGGGTTGTAGCCACCGCTTAGGCGTTACTCGTTTTATCGTGTAGCTCGTAGCACAAAAGATATTACTTACACTCGGTGCTAACGCCCAGCTAAGCGTTCAGGCGCTGAAGGGAATTAATCCATATACTCCATTATATTATATTTTACATTGTCAGGTATGTCAAATCTTCGGGCTGATGAGTATTTGCTTAAATTGTTTTTCTTTTGTCTACGATTATCAGCCAAATACATGTGAAAATCGTTGGACATACATTTCTTGTTGTTTGCCATTTTCCTGTCCTTGTTTTATTATTAATGAATATTTTAGATTTTTCATTGTTTTGGCTGTTCTTAATTCATTTAAATTAACTGTGATTAACAATACAGTAGTGAAAGTAAAATGATGTCTTATTATAATTCGCGAAACATAAAATAATGTGAAACGTTTTCTTCATATGAAGCACGTGTAGAAAATATGCGCTTACAAGCCTTTAAATATGTGTACGTGAAACGGTTTTCTATCAATGTTTTTTTTTATACGTTTATAAAACAAAACGCGTACAAATGAAAAACAAACCATGCAAGCAAAAACCGAAGACAGTTAGTTTTTTTTTTTCAAACAGCTCTCATATTATTATTTGTTTCCTCTATGCTACTATCCCCTAGATAACAATATGCTCTTATTAAAATATGTTATATTGAGCTCATGTTACGCACGATGATTTCATCACATTATTATTTTTTTTTTGCGTGTATAGACTAACTATTTGACACCGGTAAATTTACTTGATACCCTCTTAACTCTCTTACATCTTCTTGGCTGATATCATTGATATTTTTTTGTTTGTAAATCATACAGATAACATTATTTAATCAAAACTACAGTACAACTGAAGCACCAACGAGTTTATAAGATTATTCTACGATAAATAAGTTGTTCATACATTTGTGCCCGGCTCTTGTTTTTTTTTTTAATTAGGTTACGTCTATAATACCATGCGAGCGAGGGTGTGTTGTTTGGGGGTTTTGCACAATAAACCCGCATTGGAATCGATTACATCGTGTGTTCATTTTACTATGCTGATATAATATATCCTAAATCCACACACCAATTTTACACTGTGAATACATGTTAAATGATCCCTGGAATTAATCATTTCAGGTATTGTACCAGCACCAGCTTTTTTTTGTTTTTAGACAATAATGGTTGAGTGGCAAAAGATTAATACGAAATAAGTCAAGAAATTGAAATTTAAATTCACACCTGGTTATGCTTTGCTTATCACTTTGTGAGAATGATTGAGTTGGCACACGCATGTTGAAACATTTCAATCAAAACCTTAATTTTGTGAGAATACTCTTGTACGAGATACTGATTTTAAAAATTTTATTCCAGGCATAATAAATGTACCTGTGAGAAGCAAATAACCAATGGGGTTTAATACTGGTTAATCTGTTTTGATGTACATATAAGTTGAAAAGAATTAATTTGGTAAGCAAGCTTAAGATTTTTTCTAGTGAAGTATTTTAATTTTACTAGTCCTTTTGCACGAGAATAACCAAAAACAATCATTCGTATTGGTACATTTTTATATCATATAAGATGGAAGATACAAATTATTGGAAAATAGTTTCAATTATTCTAGTTTTGTTCGCTTCACGAAGCCTTGCTACTGATTGATAATATTATTGATGAACCAGAAGAAGGTATAAAGTGTCTTAAATGGGGGAAAAATAATTTTCAAAAATTAAAGTAGCTAGATGTAAGAAACCAAGTACGAAATAAGTGCATGAGAAAATTCTTTTCTTGTTTCTATTTACATTTTGTTTCATTTGCATTTTAGTGAAAGTAAATAATGAAAATTGCTAACATTGTTCAATAAAAATACATAACAAGGAATGGAAATTATAGCGTTAGTCTGCTAGCGTTACATAATATTTCTTTTTCCGGTTAATGTTTTAAGTATTAAAATTTAAATAATTAATATTTCTCTGATGAGTATTCTCAAACGACTGACAAAAAGTGTCATTTAGAGAGGTGTTTGAAGGATAGTAACGCTCAAATCAAATAGTACAACGAATCGTAACGAGTTACATTTTCCAGCGACACTTACAAATCTGACTAGCCACCTTTGCTATAAAAGCAATACATTTTATATTTTACTTTGAACTATAAAAATAATTATGAGAAAGCTTTAAGTATGTTGTTGAATTTTTTTATGAATATTTAATAGTTAATAAATTATTTTTTAATAATATAACGTTATTCTCTGAGAGTATGTCAAATCGGAGCGCTTTTCTGAATGAAATAAAACACTTTTTCACTTCATTTCCTATTTCGTACAGGATAGGATCGTTTTGAAAATGTAAACCTTTACTGCAATTGGCTTCATAATTTCATACGTTATGAGCAATAATTGACACGCGCTAAAATATTTATCTTTTGATTCAAAAATATGTTTAGTTCACCACACGTGTTGTTACAAAAATTAAAGCAAAACAAATACAACCATAAAAATAAGTAACTCTGAGTAGTGAAGTTTTGGGTTAAGTTAAACGAGTGAACAAAACAGAGAAACATAACAGAATTTAAACTTTTACCATGGTCAGTCTTCCGTTCTTTCCCTGCCTTGCTTAAATAACATAAAGTTTCCTACGTTAAATTAAAAATTTAACTTAAATGTAAACATTCTAAAATGCACCATTATTTTCATTATTCTACAAAGAAAAAATGCTACGTAAAGCGTCGTTTAGCGAATAAGATGTATAACTATCGAGAGGGCTAAGCAGTCCGTCGGGTTAGTAAAAAATATACAAAATATATCGTGCATAATCATGAGTATAATAATAATAAAAATAATTAGGTTTTTAAACTAATAAAACAATAGAATAATTTAGAAATATAAAATTAGAATGATTGCAGTGTCGCAGTTGAATGTTTCCGTCAACGATCAATGGCGTGAGTAATTTAACCAATCAAGTATTGGAACAAATGTTCTAGGAACAAGAATATTCCAAGAAATTTCATATTCTAGGCTCATGGTTATCTCTTTGCCGAGATTGCATTGCACGATATATACAAACGAACTCTATTGCATATCATCCTTTCGATGTTAATGTAGTTGAAGCATGTTTATAGGAGTCACTAAAAGTGTGATAAGCACAAACAATGTCAAACTGAAGCAGATGTTCACGTTGGCAGCAATTGAATTGCTGTACGAAGGTCCATGATTACCATCAGCTCCATCAACGCCAGTACGCACCGTTGGAATTGCAAATGGTTTACGCGTCGCGATGTCTATTGCTGGAATATGCTTGTTCCCATGTATATTCGCACCAGCTGCTCCTCCATTCGCACCGAATCCATTCACACTGTTCGGATGATCGTGAGGACTTCGTGACGAACCAGCATTCTTAAAGGTTCCTAATCTTCCGTTCAGATTTTGATGACCATTGCCACCAACTGATGTATCCAATATGTCGTCCAGATCCTCGGCAGAACCATATTGCTGTTCTTCATCATCCGTAGGAAACGTCACCTTAGTCTTACCCTGTTTGTTGCCCTCCTTGATAACTTCGTTTTGGTTAACTTTGGGTGCGTATATTTTTCGACTACGTCCAGGAATTTCTGCAAACGGTTACAAACAATGAAGACAAATGGCTCTAGTGTCTACATCTTACATCTCTACAACTTACCGTACAGCCGGATGCTGCTATCTACTTCCCCTAGTGAGTTTTTAGCAATACAGCGATAGGAGCCGACATCTTCTTTTTGAAACGAGCGCACTGTCAAGGACATCTTTGCTTCGTACAGTGATTTCGTAGCATCTTGCACTTGATATTTAGGTGATGATACGATCATTTCACCTTCGTTTGTTGGAAGAAAACAAATCATAAGTTAGATTATGAATAGCTGAATTCTATAATGCTTTGCAAAATAATAAACTTTTTGAATTCTTAGTTCTGGGGTCTCCAAACTAGGCCCTCCCGAGAGATCCCGAGATTGGCCCTCAGCTGTGACTACTCAAAGTGGCCCGCCATCTTAAAAGTTTGGAGGCCCCTGCTTTAAATCATTGAAGTTGTGGTAGAAGTCGTGTGACTTCAACTAATTATCTGAATATCCTAAAAACAAGATAGCTTGCTCTTGCTCTTACTGATAGAGAGTTGGAAGAGTTCTCCAAGATTGTTCAAGTTATGGACAATATTGTAAGAGAAATTTAAATGATTAATTTCTATTCCACATACCAGTGTCCTTTATCCAGTAGTTGATTGACTTCGGTGATGCCTCAATCTGACACTCAATTGTTACGTCTGTTCCAAGTGGAGCTCCAACCAGCTGGTTTGGAACTTGAATTACCGGATGAACTAAAGTAAAACCACACAGATAAAAGCATTTTAGCGAGGTTATGTCACAGCTATCAATTAATCAATTAATAATGTAATGTAAACCTCTATGTAGGATGCGTATATAGCTTAGAACAGGTAATAATGAAGTTTTGATTTAAATATTTATCACTTACAGTGTATACTTAACGATATTCTTTTAGATACTGAAGGAGGTACTCCATTGGATGCTATACATAAGTACGAGCCCATTTCACTTCGTGAAATTTTTGTCAGTTTTAAGACTTCTCCCCGGTACGACGTAACTGCACAAGAAATGGAAGTTGCAGAAGGATGAAAAAAAGAAATTCAATGACCCTTGCAATAACTTATAGCATTGCTTTATTATACATCGGCTTTTGCTAGTACTTCTTATGTAGTGAGCATCAGAAATATAATATAAATAACTAAGTACATAAGAGAAAATAATCTCTTTCAAGAATGTTACTCACCCAATTGTTTAGATCCGCTGGTATCTTTAAGAATAATGTCCGTACCATCTTCACGCCGCCAGGTGACAATCGGTTCCGGATAGCCTTTTGCCCTAGTAGAGGAAAGCAAGTTGTTTTGTAATTAGTCATTAGTAGTATTTTCTAGTATTTACTAGACTAGACTCAACAAATAAACTAAGAATCATGGTATGGCATTATTTGCTTACCTGCACGTGAGCTTCACCGAACTTCCTTCAGGAACTATAACATCAGACGAAGTGTCTTCTGAGATGAAGTCCGGCGGAATAACAACGTCTAGATATCCAATCTGTTTTGCGTATAAGATGTGAATTATGTTTTGAGGTTTGTATTTGCATAACGACTAGCCAAGCGTTACTATCTCAAAATTTCTTTGTAGTATGAAGGCACGAAATGAAGGTAACGTTTAGTATTTACACACCTGACTCTTCATCGGATCTGTATTTAGTTGGCACATGTATCCTCCCCGATCCTCTTCGGTAACTGATTTGATGTGTAAGTTCCATGTATTCTGGTCAGCGTGTGAAACCGTAACCCTCGAGTTGTGCGTAATAACGTGCTCGTGTATCGCTTGAATAGCTTTAGTGTCTGCCTTCAACCAGCCAACCTTTAAAAGGAGAGTTTTTGTGTTTGGTAACAAAACAAATATATATTATGTACACCTTATATGATATACGATGTGTAAAAGACGAACCAATTAAAATTATGAATGCTTAAAGGTAATAATTATTTACCCGATAACCGCCTAAGTGCCGAACATGGCATGTGAATGTTGCATCCCTTCCAATAGCTATAGAGTTGTTTAAAATTGGTTCAGCAAAATCTGGTTGAAATGAGTATACAACTGAAAATAAAAGATTGAATAAACGAAATCCATTTTGAATTATTACGGAAAAAGTGTTCGTGTCGCTTTTTTCGATTAATTTTAATAAGTTTAAATGTTGAGATATATTTATTATTATTTTTTATGTCCACTGTTTGAACGCTGTAGAAGCTCAGAAAAATCCTTGAAGTTCATTTCACAATATGTCTATAAGATCATTTCCAATACATAGGACACAAGTTCTAATAATCGAGTGTCCTTTAAATATACTAAGCTAGGCTCTTACACTAGGTCAAGCCCAGTTTAGAAAAGCAGTCCACGGCTCCAATCAGTGGCGGATCTGACGGTAGTCGAAGTAGGCGGCAGCTTAGGGTGCCTCTGGTCAGGGGGTTGTGTTGGTGACTAACGATTCTCCTGGAATTTTGTCAACAACAAGCGTAATTCTTCTGGCCTTCTGTGGACCATAATTTATGGTGAGATCCTTGTGAGCACATCTCACGAGATGTGCAAGATATTCGCAACACGATTTGCGGACTCATTCCAACCAGACATCGTAGATCTCGAATCTTCGAATGTCGTTTAGTGGTCTTCTGCAGCCCGGCCATTCCCATGGCTTGAGTCCATCCAACCCATGTTTTTGCGCTTTGCTCTGAGTTCCAGGAATCGCCGACTGGATCAGGTGGTTGCTGTTTCGACAATCTCCCCTCGAGGAGAGGCTTCTCAATGCCAGGAGATTGTTCGTGGTGGGTCTAATAAAGGGGCACGTTGACTCTTCTACGCTACTCTCGGCCATCAACCTTAACGTGGCTGCGAGTGAGATCCTTGCTAGCGGTGAAAAGTCGACGCACAGTGTTTGGATCCTCCGACCAAGTTCGAGCCTCGGAGTAAGGAAATTTTAAATCAACGCGTGTATTATGCGTGTACTAAGCTTGCAAATTATTTCCATTTGTGTAGTGCAGTGTATTTGGTCAACGAGCAATAAAATTTGGAATTAGTTGATAAAAAAACTTGGGTACATGTTGTGGAAAGCGACAGAAAAAAGAAGGGTTTGGACGCCTAGGTCCTTCAAGGGGCTTGAATCCGCCATTAGCTCCAGTGACCATAGCCAAACTCATTCAAAGGGGTAAATGGAATAAGTGCAATCTCGATCAACGGCCTCATTTCTGAACTTTGGACGATGGCGTCATAAGAATTACACATTAACCAAGAAATCGTAGAAGGTTTTACATATATGCGAACGTACCCAGAAGGCCTATTGAGGTAAATACACTGGGAGTTATCCGGCATAGGTTCTGAGGTTCGATGAATTTTTACACTGTCATTGATCACTTTGCAAATTTTGTTTAGGAGTTCGTTCTCTGGCATCTTCGAAGATCGTCTTCGCTTTGACGAAACAAAGTTCGATATATTTCGATCGAACGACTCAACGTTTAGTGAGAATTTGTTTAACATTTTAATCTAAGTTCTAAGTTGTTTCTCACTAGGATAATCTGTCCTGATTATTTACATTCTTTGCATACTTTTCCTACGAAACCCTGGAACAATTAGTGGGAAGTTCTTGGATCTCTCGGGACATCAAAGATCTCTCGGGCAGAACTCTGTCTCCTTATCTATTTTTGGACAAGAAACGGAATCTATAGAGTTAGAGCACGGAAACCTTCCAGTTTTTGGCCGCCAACACGGATTTTTTTAGGTATAAAGGAATAGAGATACAGAAACCCTTGAAGGACCTTATGATGTGGTCCAATCCTTCCAAACATCAGATTTAGTCTAACTCCTGAACCACTCTGTATTTTTTTGTTGGTATAATGATGGTTTTATCGCACTTGGTGTGGTATACACATGCTTGTGCTTGTAATATTTAATTCATAAATAATTTTTAAACGGATAAAGCCAATGCTACATATTTAATTGTTTTGATATGCTTACTTACCATTTACGTGCAGCAAAATAGCGGTAAGCAGTGTTGTGCCGATGTAGAATTTTAGTTGCATTATTAAAGTGTACTATTTTACTTGTTGTTCTATGAAACAATATGTTAAAGCACTATATAATAACGTTTTTTTTACACCATATGCGCTGACTAAGCTTATGTAGAAACAGATAACCTTTCCGATTATCTACATACTTCTGTACGAACGTGTACACAAGTGTTTTCTATTTTTTCGATGTAAGGTTGCTGTAGACCGAGCAGAATTTTCTTATAAGCTCTCGTTGCATACAATTTGTAGTTGATTGTTAATTTGTATTTAAATAAAAAACACTACCACAACATTTATGCTTAAGATTATCACTGGTTACTGTGTTTTACCGTTTAGGTCAATAACTATAAATGGCACATATGATCATGTTGGAGTGAGCAATTTTTTTCAACTGACATTTATGATTCACTTAGCGTTTTTTGAAGCACTTTGTACCGATCAACATGTATGAAGCATATTTGACTAGTTAGAAGAGTTATATTAACGTGTACGTCTCTGTGCGGGATATCACTAACACTTCACAAATCACCACGTTTTCGTTGTCGGTTATATTCTCTTTATGTTCGTTTACTCGTGTATCGAGACGTTCTACTTGATATCACTTGTGACAGGGTGTATATGGTGTGTACAGAGAAGACAACTATTAATATAATAGTTCATTTTCTTCATTTATTAATATATTAGATCCTCACGGATTTCGAAGCACGACAACCTGCAAAGATGTAAAGAAATTGAAATAAAGGATTCTTTGAAGCAACTAATGCAATTTGTAGTATGCAATCATAGTAAAAAATAGTAATAGTAAAAAATTGCGAATATAAACATTATCTACAAACTAAACAGTTGGAATGCCTTCATATATGTAATCAAATCCGATTTAATTTCTCGGACAAGATGGTGAGATGAGTAGTTCGTTAGCAATGGATCATGCAATGCGCGGATCTCAAAAATTTATGGTATAATATTCTTGCTATAATTGTAACACTTTACATCACATTACCATTATGCGATATATATCTGTATGATCTTCTTACACCAATCTTTCTCTCTCTCTCTCTCTTTTCTCTTCTTGGCTTAACGACCTCTAAGGTCTGGCCGGCCAATTCTGGCTTACTTCTGGCTTAGTTTTGATTTGATACCTGGTCCTATCATATAGAACCAGCGCCGTTTATCACATACACCACCGGGTCGTTCTCATTTTTGTTCTTTTACTGTTATTATTATTTCCTATGTTGTTGGGGCGGCCCGGTGGTGCATGTGATAAACGGCGCCAGTCCACACGACCGGACCGTGTTCAAATCCCATCCGGACTGTCCCCCCGTAGCAAGGACTGACTATCCGGCTACGTGGTAAAAATAAGTCTAGCAAGCCAGAAATGGCCGGCGTGACCTGTAAGGTCGTTAAAGCCAAGAAGAGAGATTATTTCCTATCTTAATCCTACGAATTATATGCATCTTTTCCCAAAACTACTAGGCGCCTCCATCAAATGGTTTTTAGTATAAAGTACTAAGCGCCTCCATTGAAGAGCAATTTTACTTTATTACAATATTATTCAAATATAACAATACAAAACCTCAGTGTAACATTATTGTTTTTAAGAACGTGTTAAGACTTATTTTTACCACGTAGCGGGATAGTCAGTTCTTACTACAGGGGGACACGGTCTGGATGGGATTTAATACCTGGTCCTATCATATGGAACCACCGCCGCTTATCACATACACCACCGTGCCGCCCTCATTTTTATTATTTTATAATTATTAATATTTCTTCTATCAGAATAAAAAAGATATTATTGTTTCCTATTGCAATCCTACGAATTATACGTATCTTTTCCAAAACTACTAGGCGCCTCCTTCAAATAGTTTTTAGTATAAAGTACTAGGCGCCTCCATTGAAGTGCTATTTTACTCGATTACAATTCAAAATTTCAATGTAACATTATTATTTTTAGTTCTTAAGAACGTATTAAGACTTATTTTGACCACGTAGCAGGGTAGTTAGTCCTTGCTACGGAAGAGACGGGTCGGGATGGGATTTGATACCCGGTCCTGTCGTGTGAAACCAACACCAATATAAGCACTGTAAGCTTCATATTCTTACCACTAGTGAAGAACTGTATGTTTTGCATACCGTATATGATCGAATTATAAACTCAATATATTAAATCACTTGGAGGAATGTAACGCCATGTCATGTATTCAACGGTAAAGGTATGATTGTAACGTTGTAACATCATCTTGAGAAAATTGTTTATTTTGTGTGAAAACTAAATACTGCTTAAATCCTCTGACATTGAGAAATTGTTGTTTAAGTAAAACAATATTTTTTAAAGTTAGTTAAAGGATATTTAAAAAAAATAAAAACTGGAATAGTGAAAAAGATAAAAAGAATAGAAAATGTAATTTACTCATATAAATCAGGATCACACAATTTATTAGATATGTATACCTATAAATAGATGTATGCATTTATATATGTATGTTTAGTATATATATAGTAAAGTGTAGTATGGCTATATGTATAAATATGTATGTATATATTTTTCATGCTAACTAGCTAACTAGACTCAATTACACCGTGTTGTTTATTCTTGCTGCAGGGGAACGGTTCGGATTGGATTTGATAGTTGTCTTGTCGTGTGAAAGACCAGCACCGCTCCCTTTTCCGCTACTGGACCGCGCCGGTGTATATGTGTATACACTTATATATACATGTATACTTATATATAGACCCTTTCGTAATCTCAAAGTGTTTACCGCATATTATGCTTTATTACCGAAACCACTACTTAAGTTTTTTAAGTAAAGCATAACACTTTTTAAATGCAACTCAGCTCTAAATAACATCGCAGACAAAACAAATACGATGTATATGTACTAAACATATATGTATAATATACTAGTTTTCCATACCATACATTTACGTGCATGATACAACGTGTTGTTATATGCGCAAGTGTACATGTTTCTGCACACGTATTCAATACAAAATATAAAGTATTATAAACATGCCGGTACTGCGGGAAAAAATATATTAAAAACAAAAAGGCTCCAAACTCTTGTTACAGTTACAGATATTTTTTATCATATCAATTAACAAAAAAATAAAACGAATAAAAAAAATAAAACAAATATTTCAATTTTAGATATTTTCCGTTTAGTTTTATAATGATTAAAACAAAAATAAATAAGTAATATAAATGAACTTAAAAAGTTTTTTTTTTATTTTTAAATTTACTTAATGAATGGTGACAAACAAATATTAAAAATATAAAAATACAACAATTTTGCATAACAGTATAAATATGTATTTATTTTTAAACTAAACTGCTTAACTAAAAGTAGCAGAAGGCAGTGAGTGAATTCTATTATAAACACTATATTGCATTCGCACTTCGCACTGGTTTGTGGTAAACTGGCACTAGTAATAACTACAGTTATTTTTATTTTAAAAAAAAATTGATTGATTGTTGCGTTGCTGATAGGAGAAATTTTGAGGTTAGTTTGAGTGTAATAAATATGCTTTTATATTATAACATTCCTGCTTGTTTTGATCGTTATACTTTATATATGTATATGTACATTTACAACACGTATATATGATATAAATTTATATATACTAGTCAAGTTATATATTTTTATATATACATGTACACTTTAAAAACAGCAGTATTCACTAGTTTGGGATTGTACTTTATTTTCCTGTCTTCTTGTCTTCTATTAAAAAAACACATTTGTATTCTAAAACCATACCGTATCCGTTCACTTGGAAGCTAATTTATCGAAACACTGCAATACACCATTTAACACAATTTCCTTAAAATGTCTTCTTTTTTTTAAATCCCAACTGATTTTGTTACGCTATTCAAACTACTCATACTCATTCATTCCGAGATGGTGAAGAATCCATAACACAACCTGATTAGATTTTGTCACCTTAATTTGCACAAACCCACACTTTCACTGCGGTACTACATAGAACTGTACATGAAAAATTGACTGCAAAACTGTGTAGCATTTCTGCAGTGGTACAAATGAAACTGATACGTTCGTATAACATCGTTGCGATGTGTATCCTTGAACAGTCCTTTTTCGGGGCCAGAACGAACCAAACCCGAGCAAAAGGATAATGGAAGGGAACGCACATCGGCACGATTGTACTAAAGGCTTCGGATTCCCGATCAAAACCAGCCGAACTGAAGCCGAGGACGACTCCGGGATGCTTCGGTATGCACTATAAAACCACCCTATACCACCCAGAACGTGGCAAGGCAACAAAAAAAAACAATCACATGTTACTATAGCCACAAATCCGGCAAAGATACGCAGTGCTATTTTGGATGATATTTTATTTGTTATTATTTTAAGGACATCGTGCTAGGTTATCGTACTCTCCTAGGAGCTGTATTTGTTGCATTTTTTGTATTTTATAGAAAGTTTTGACATGAAAGATTATTGTAGAAGAAAGCAGCGATGAGCAGAGGTGGAGAAGATTGATGTATTTATTTCCCAATGTATAAATATACATATACGTGTATATCTATATTAATACGCATGATAGAGTATTGCGTCAAATATTTCAGTAATGTAATACAATGAGCAACAATCAACAACAGACAGTCATTCATATTATGTACACTAGTCGTATTCATACATTTACAACACTCTTATGCAAAATCTCATGTATGCACCATGCTTGCGTTGTATACATATATATGTTTTATCATTGAAAATGCTGATTTAAGTATCATACTTAGAATATTCGCTGAAAAATTCATTTAATTGCAAAAAAATATTTGATTTATTTTTAAATAGACTTCATATTTTTCCAAACAACCAATATTCATTTATTTAGCATTATGACTATTCATGAAGAAATTGAAAAAAAACCCCTTAAATATTTATTCTATTATTTTTTGTATTGATTAAATTCCCATGTATTAATTTTTCAAATAATTTACAAGACTACATCTCTCCTTCCTTGTGTAGAAAGATCAGTAAATCTTTCGTCAAAATTTGGATTAAGTGTAACACGTGGCACTATAAGATCGACACATACATTTCATCATACATTTGAATAGGTATCGGTGACGTTGAAGGTGATATTCTGACGAAAAGACTGAGAGGTGATCAACAGGTGCTACTGCGATGGACACCTTAAAGAAGCGGATACAGGAGTTACCAGACCCGGCCCTAAAAATGACGGCGTTCGACAGCCGTCATGAAAATGACGTGGCGCCTCCATTGGACGAAGTCATCCCGGCTATCAAACAATTGAAATGTAATAAGTCATCTGCCAGCAATGATCTAGTGGCAACACTTTTTAAGACATAGTAGGGCGAGACCTGCTGCTATGGTTTCGACTGATAATAAGGATATAGGAAGAATTACTGTAGGAGTGGAAACTGGAGACTCCCTCAACGCTCCATTGACTAGACTCCAGACTCTTTAAACGTTAGAACTCCTTGTACAATCGATTCATCTACTTAGAAGTAGCTTATGATGTCTCAGATTGGGTCGAGCTATGGATCATTATGCAGGTCTTTCCAATTCCTTGGGGTTTGATTCCTTGATATGATCGTAAAGATCAGATCCGAATTCCGGAGACACATTTTTACGGAGAACAACGAATATTTTTATCTCCACGATCTAAAGGAGTGTGCTCAGAATACGAAATGTATTTTTTTTGTAACCAAGAGTCTTGATCCCATGAACCCATGAGTAGGCGAAGAATTCCAACGATCTCACCTTTTTCGAATGGCGGATCCTGTGGACTACCTCTGTGAGCAGGCGTGTGAAGAAGGCGAATGAGCCACGTGTCAGCTGAGTTGTTTTGAGATATCCTGACAGTAGAGAGAACTGTGAGCTCCTTGGTTGTATTCAGCGAATGCTCGAGTACGTCATGATAAACTGTGAGCAGGCCAAGCAGGACAACCGAGCCCACAGGTAATAAGACTTTTTCATTTTTATTTCTCAATATCCGAGTATGGTGACTATATTGAATAGAAATACCTTAATTGAACGGATATAGTAGATATAGAGCAGTAGTAGTAGTAGTAGTAGTAATAGTAGTAGTAGTAGTAGTAGTAGTAATATTAGTAGTAGTAGTAATAGTAGTAGTAGTAGTAGTAGTCGTAGTGACCGTCTTCGTATGAAAGAATTTTTACCAAATCCTATACATTAATATAAATAATCTGAACAAGATAAAAAAAAAATCAGGGATGATAACATTAAAATGAATATATATAAGAAAACTTAAAAAGGCTAACAAATATACACATGATGTTATCTTTAACACATTTATTTTTACTCATATCTGAGACTTCCACGCACGCACCATAGTAACGTTACGAAAAAGTAGTTCGCTGCTCCGTCGACTTTAGTTCTTCCAATTGGTTATCCAATTATTAGGGTTATAGAAAACCTACATATTAGTCATAAATCACTAGTTTTTTAAATTTGTTTTTAAGAAATCAAACCATTTAGTGTCCATTGTTAGCCTATAAATGCAATTTTCAATAAACTGAAAATTAAGCGAAAGGGAAAAAATCCGTTTGCTATACACATCACAGCATATTATATTTTATAGCAAATTTGTCATGTTTCGTTTCCAGTGCAAAATTTATTTTCTTATTTGAATATGAAGGATTATGTAACAAAAGAAAAACATTATTGTAGCAAGTCCTTTAAATCTATTTCGTACAAAAATGAGTAGTTAGACTTACTGGTTCGTTTGCCATGATTATACACGATAATTGTTTAGTACGTTTAGCTAGATATTATATTGCTAATACTCATCTTTAACTTAAGATTTTTTTTTACTCGCTTACTACAAGACATTCACTACTCCAACGGAATCAGTGAAAGGTGTCCCTGAAGCTCTGTTTCACTGCAACAATTCTTGAAATGTGCCAACGAAAATAATTTAATCTTGCTTTTGGTTTATCATGTGGTGACTCTCTAATGGTAGTAAATTAATTTTCTAACATATTTATTTATGTCAACCGTAATTATGCCTCCCTACAATTTAAGTAAGTAATTCATTGAGAAAAAAAACATACTGCAAAAAAATTAATATAATTTTTATTTTATTTTTACAAATCGTGCTCTACATTCTGTTATTCATTATTGTGCTTTTGCGCTGATAAATAAAGTATCACTAAAACCGACAAAAAGTATGATAACATTTTACCAATGATGATATCGAAGTGCGTATGTGGATACATGTATGAGGAAGCTTCAAAAAAAAAGGTGACATTGTTTTTGACGATGTTGAGTTGGTCTGAAACACGTTGCATAAATGAATGAAGCTGATTTTGTTTTGGTAATATTGTTAGTACAGCAATTCTGTTCATCTTAATGATTATCAAACCGACATTTTGAGCAAGAATGTTTCCTCTTTAATTCCTTACGTGCGATCAAAGCTATGTTCCTCTCTCATCAGCCATATTTTGTTGAAACTAATTAAACATTCGAATTTGCAAATCTTTGCAATACATTGTATAATTGGGAGCTTTT
Source organism: Anopheles funestus (assembly GCF_943734845.2). Classification (NCBI taxonomy): domain Eukaryota; kingdom Metazoa; phylum Arthropoda; class Insecta; order Diptera; family Culicidae; genus Anopheles; species Anopheles funestus. The sequence continues at coordinate 6,350,343 of NC_064597.1, read as the reverse complement.
ATGCTTATCGCTATCCTATCGATAACAATTCGTCTGCCAGATTACACAAACAATATAAACTAAGTGAACGAATGAGTCAAAATAATAGTGGAATGAAGGACCTATCCCAGTACTACACGCTGCTTATTAAAAGCTATTTTTAACCTAAATTTTATTTCTTATCTTAACCAGTGTTAATTACTGCGCCATTAGTTAGTGCTAAAAAAAATATAGTTTGATACAATGTTATACTAACTACGCCGGTTTTGTGCACCTAAATGCTTCGAAAAATTAAAGTCAACCTATTCCAGTCGATAGATCTCGGATCAAGAGTTTGTTTATGCTACTTCATTTTCGTTCAAGATGGACAAATATTTCTTATGATAAAAAGAATTTGAAAACAATTAACTCAACTAAGTATTGTTGTTCATTTGCTTGATCAAATAAGGCAACCGATAAAACACTATTCGAAATTAGCTCCTCGAACCGTTTTAATCCACTGGACCAAATCATTGTTGTTGAGTCACTTAGAAAAGATTTTCATACCCAATAAAATAAAATAAATAACATAATATTAGAAAGCTAGATTTTAAACGACTGATACAGCTTTGCTTGGAGTACGAGAAGCATGACAGAGCTGTCGACGAGAAAGCGACAGCATCACTCTGTAAAGATCACAAGACAAAACCAACCGAGCTACATTTGAACCAAAAGACTGTTTTGTTGTCGATAATTACAAAAAAAGCAAATTATTGGAATCGGAACATCTAGGATGGAATTCAAATAATATTTTGCGCGAGGAAAAATGGCGTCTTATTTATTTTTCATTTTAATCCACGCGTGACTTTATTTGTTTTGTTGCACATTCAGTCGTCTTAATACTATTTTTTTTCATACAATGGATAATTGAATTTAAGATCGAAAAACTTCAGCGGCGGGCATAGTAGTAGCCGTTTGTTTTAAACCGAATGTTTGACAATTCTATTAAATATTTGATAGAACACTACCGAACACAGTCGCTTCCGTTGTGTCGCGACTACTATAAGAGTGCTTGCCTTTACATCCACGATTCCGATAAGCGAACTATAAGGTAATGAAACAAATTGCTAGTATCCTTTTAGAATATTTTCTTCCACAGCTGTAACAAGAACCTAATTATTGGAGAACAATAAAGGAGTTGAAAAAAAAACACATAATTCATACACAAAATTATCCTTAACACTACCAGCTGTCCTGTGTCAAAAAAAATCATCATACAACAGCACACAGAGGGTCAACCGCTGGGCCACGAACCGAAAAAAATCAATGACCGGTCAGATACACAATATGTGTTCTGATGATGGTTCCTCTGTCCTTTGTTTGTTTTAAGCAACAGCACGTTACAAACATATGAAAACGCTTTTGCTTCTAAGATGACACGCACCGCTTTGAGGGAGAACAAAATATTGAAGCTTAATCGACGCAAGCGAAACGTGCGGATGACACAGTGTTTAAATTCATATGGATTATATTCAGAATAATTTAAACGCGACCGTCGAACAGCTATTAAGTATTTGTTCTACCGTATAAATAATAAGAACTATTAATTTTGAATTTTCCAGAAAATCACTTTTTGTTGTTGTTTTTTTTTCGTTAAATGTTGTATTAAGGAAATATTGAGCAACTAAATTGAACAAAAAAACTGTCTTATGTTCACGGGGCAATCGAATTTACAATTTACTTATAACTTGCGAAAAAGTTCCACTATAGCTAATTAGACTTTTTAATGCGACCCAAATCAAACCGAATCATTTTGAACGTATTTCCTTGTTGTTTTTTTTTAATTATGTGTTACGTTTCTTGATGCAGATGAGAATTATGCATGCAGAGCCTCTATTTCTTCGCTAAACTTAATGAAGATGGAGGCAAAATGTAATTTTTCAAACAGGTTCTTACGACTGTTACACCATTGACATTATTACCATGTATTCTATGAAGAACCGTTTAGTAGCGCATCTTTGCCACTTTTTACCGGTACCAAACTCGATGCAGCTGTCGATACGGTACCGCCACCGGCCACGATATTCACTTTGCTTGAAGTATTTTCAGTATCTTGCTGCTGCTGCTGCTGTTGTTGTTGTTGTGGCTGAGTTTGTGACGAATGTTGGTTTGGCTGGTGTGGTGGTGGTTGCTGTGCTTGCTTATGTTTACTGCCGACTCCAACTCCACCACGGCTTCCTCGGTGACGCGAATTTGAATCCCGCTGGACTTTCGGCCCGGGAGCGGATGATGCATTGCCAACGCTTGTAGTAGCTGTAGCTATAGTCCCGCTCGTGCCGTTCGATTGTGACGTACTTGAGTTTTGCACATTAGTCTGTGCACCAGCGTGTGTGTGTTGCTGCATCGCTGGTTGTGGTTTGCTGCTAGCGTTTGGTTGATTACCCGATGTAGCAGCATTTATAGAATTGTTGCTGGAGTTACTCTGTTTAGTATTGGAGTTTTGCGTATTACCGTTTGCTGCAATGGATATTCAAAATGGTAAAATGTAGTCAATAAAACGATTTTTATTCGCAATCATTAAAATCATAACAATCATTTTGCTCTAATAATTATACAGTAGAACGTCGATTATCCGGGGGCGGATTAACCGTGCGTCAAAAATTGACAGCTGTTCAACCGTGGTGAACATTTGTACTAATATCAGGTTGCTTAAAATTATTAAAATAATCACCAAACGATATATTTCAAATGATTTTATTTTACGTTCTAAATTTTAATTGTTCTTTGATAATAATTTGCTTGATAAAAAATCATTTTTAGCATCGAAAGAACTACCATATTATAGTGTATAGATATTATATACGCATTATAAATGACCTTGATATTTAAGGGCCTATTATCCGTGGAAATCGATTACCCGGCATCAGCCCGGTCCCGAGCACCCCGGATAATCGACGTTCTACTATATAATGAAAATTAGTTAATAAAACAATCACGCTCGATGACGTAATCACGATTGATAAGTACTTAAAGTTATTTTCAAATTTTCGTTTATTTATCTCTACGTCTTAGAGGTGGCTCGGTGGTGTATTTGATAAAAGGCGCCGGCCCACGCGGCAGGACTGGGGATCAAATCTCATCCGGACCGCGTCTCCGTACAATGGACTGACTATCTGGCTACGCGGTAAAAATAAATCTAATAAGCCGAAAATTGCCGGCGTGACCTTACAGGTCCTTGAAGCCAATAAAAGAGAGAGAGAGAGATTCAGGCCAGATATAAATGAGATTCTTTCCACGTCCTTCGGTGTAGTCGACCCCGACACCCGGAGTAGGAACAAACAAGATGACCTCGATGTTTAAAATCATGACTGGGTGACACTTTTAATTGAATCGTTAATTATAAAACAAAGAGCAGCTAGACTTGATCAAACAAAAATCTAAAGACTGATGATATTTTAAATGAAAAAGTAATAAAAATTAATTTTATAAAATGAAGACCTACCAGTACTTTTCAAAGTTGGATTTTTGGATCGTCTTCTGCTTCGCTGGTGTGTTCCGTCATTGGACGAATTGCTCTCTGAAATAAAGTAAAATAGAGAATTAAAACACGTGTACAAGTAAACACAGGTGGTAAATTTGAATCTTTCTATATTGCAATCATTATGAATCGCATTCTGAATGTCTACATTAAAGCGTCTTACCATGTTCTACATTGCTTCGTTCATAACCTTCGTTCCAGCAACTCGCCCACGACGAATCGATTGCACTTCTTTGAGATGGGTCACGTTTATCCGAGCTTTCTTCTGGACCAGCCAGACCAGTCTGTTCGGACGCTGGCTGTTGTGCTTGTGATGAGGCCATTTGCGACAGTTGCTGCCGTGCGTTCTGGAGTTGATGCGATTGTGTTTTGTTTCGTTCATTTCTTTTGCCACTGTTACCGATACCGGTATTGGTGATAGCACTGGCCGCACCAATGATCGCGTTACCGTTGCTTGCTACCGGTCTGGTCTGGTCTGTAACGCCCGAAGCACTACTGTTGCTTGCTAAGATTGTAGAACCACCACGTTTTTCACTTTGTCCCCGGGTATTACGATTATTGCGCACGTCCATATAGTTACCACTACCGCCTCGATGGTCTTTATCTCTGGATGTATAATCATCCTCATTGTCTGCAGCGCGACGAGCTTTTTTTAAAATAAATTTAAAATACATACAGACATTTTAATAAAAACCTTGCCATATTACTATTGTTTAAAAAAGAACGAAAAACATAATAGTAAAATAATAAAAAAAATGCTTACCAGAGTATCGTTGATTAGCACCGCGACCACCACGGCCACCGCGTCCACGCATTCCTCCGCGATTTAAACGAGACCCGTCACTATCATTGTTATACGATCGATCGGAGCGTCGATTCATTGAGAAGCTTTGCATCGAACCAATGCTTGAACCTTGAATAGCGCGCAATTGTTGATCGATTTCAAGTTTTTCTTGGCGTAATTGCTCTACTTCCTAAAACAAAAAAGCAAGAATTACATTTTATTGATCGCGTTACTGCTGCTACTCTATCTACGCAATAAAGCACGAAGCGCAACTTTCCTTCAAATGCACTAAATGATATTCCAACAAAACTTTGGCATTGGCTATAGATTCAACAGTGCCGACGAAAACAAATGGGACTTGTCCTTCTTCTCTCGGTATGCTAGGCTGAGGTTCATTATCGCCTTCAATCTAAAACAAAAAAAAACAATTGGGGATTATAATTCCATGTTTATATCACAATCAACGATCAAATATACATGCCTTCACACGTACGACACCGCTTTTATCCACAATTTCTTGAATAATTCGTCCATTTTTGCCGATCACCTTTCCTACCAAATTTCGAGGAACTTGCAACGATTCCTCACTATATTCTAGCATCGCCCGGGCTTTTTTCACTGCTTCGCTAGACTAAGGTTAGACAAATATATTACTTCTTGAACTGTTCATAGCTGTTTTCTGTTTGCTAATAAATTCTACCTACCTCGCCAGAAATTTTGAAGGTACAAGTGTTTTCTTCCAGTTCGATATTTAATACACCGTCCAGCTTTCGAGCGGTTTGAATATTACCACCATGTGCACCAATCGCTAGCCCCATTAAATCTTCACGAACTTTAAATTCATCGGTAAATCTGTAGCCGCATAAGAAAAGAAGAAAACAAACCAATATCATGATTGGATGAAGCACAATTAATTGTAGTCACAGCAAAGTATGTTAAAAATGTAAACAGTATCAATGGACAATTCAAAAAAGGATTAAAAATCAAATAAGAAGGTAAGTAAGAAGAAACAAAAGGGAGATTGGTGCGCTCGTTAGGAAGAACAGCAAAAAATGAAGCAAGAGTATTTAATGTTAATAATGTTAATAATAATAACAATATTGGTAGCTATGTCTAAGCTAAAAAAAAATCAAATCAGAACAATATTATCTAATTCATAAACCAAATGCGTTCAATGCTTTCATCAAATCGTATGTTTATAACGTTCATCTTGAAAATGTGCCATTCTTAAAAAAATACAAAAAAATAACATCAAATAACTCATGAGTGACAAAATTTAACACAATAATTTAACAAAATAGGACTTCGTGTTTGGTATCGTTTACCTTTCACTCATACATTGTCCCATAAAGGCAGATATTCTCTGATTGTTATTAAATTGCCTGGAAGCAAAAAAAAGAAAGATAAATATTGATTGAACTGTATCATAGTAACACACATTTCTTTCACATTCATAAATTAATGAACAACTAAACGTAGGCGTATTGATGACAACAACAAAATTGATTAAATAAAATATTATGAAACAATCAGAGTCATTAAAAATATTAAAATTAAGGACCTTTTATGATCGAATGTGATAATAAATACCAGTCAATGGTACTTTGTGTAAAACAAATGACGGATTTTACTCCCTTCGTACAGTAGCAAAACATACATTTTTCTCATATAGAAGGATAAATAATTAAAAAGAAATTGAATTACATCTTATCTTTGAGTTGTTCGCACACCAAGAACAATACGTTCAACAAAAAGGAAGTATGATGAATGGAAAGGAACGCAAGAAGTGAATAAATTACCTAAAAAATAACCAATTTTTCCTAACATCCTGAAAACGTATCAAAAGGAAAAGCACTCAGAATTACTTCCTCGATTATTATAAAAAACAAAGAAGACATTGATTAATTAAAGTTATAACACTAGCTTAGGCAACAACAAAACAAATTAATACAAACACAAAAAAGTTGAAGAACATAAACAAGGCGCGCATGAACTTACCCTCCAGAACTCTGCAATTTCGTGGACTCTAATTGTCTGGCAGCTTCTTCAGTTCGTTTCAGCAACACCACCTACAAATGAAGAGAAAATATTGCATTAAAGCAGCAAACATAACGCATATTCAACAGTCGTATGGTTTGAGTTTACTTTTTGATTTAAATTGCGGAAATGCATCTCTTGTATCATCGTCGCTCTTCGTTGCGTAGCCTCGGATCGAGAGATAACGCGTAAAACTCCGCGTTCGGGTATGTACCGGCAAACTGCTGCCTGTATAGTTTTCTGAAACTCTTTATGAACACCATCAATTTTAGCGCTGTGAATCAGAATGGTGAAAATGTGTACATCAGTGCCTCGTTTCGTGACGGTAGTGTTTCGTATAGATCCAAATAACACTCACTATTCTCGCACTTCCTCTGGTACCTCAATCTCAAATCGATGGAAGGTTTTCTCATTGATTGTTGCACTCGGATTAATCGCTCGGATCCGATCGGTGTTCACAATTTCCGTATAACTATGATCCCAGCCTAGGTATTCAACGACGAGAAACTCTCCTTTCATCATCTAAAAGTTGATAGATAGTTGATGTTTGCTTTTCGGGTTTTTGAAGCATTGATTGGTTGTCAGACATTGCAGCTGATTGCGAACATACATTGTTTTTTTTTCTTCTGCTTTTGTATTTGTACGTGAGGAAGCAAATTTCATTTATTCGCATTATCCTCGATACAAGTCCTTACCTTTATAACTGCCCGCCACCAGCCGCATGCTTCATTTTCATGTGAGCGAGAAAATACTTCCACCTCCATTCGCTCAACAAAACCTTCATAATTTTCGCTTGGTGGTAATCGTACTTGATTGAAGTGGAACTTTGACGCCTCTTGCCAACTATATACATTGGAAAATAACTTGTGGTTAGTGATTAACATTGACGAATTTCAGTCTAGTTTGCTTTTTTTTTGTTGTAATTGATGGAACATATCACAGTCATTACAAATTAACTTCCGCGTTTGTGAATGCCATTTTCTAGCCTCACTGTGTGTTTTGCCGTTTTCACACTGTAAACTTTTGTTGTTTACTTACTCATTCTCGAACTCGACCATTACTCCATCGTCGAACACATCGGTGACAATACCCTATTGTTAGGAACACAAGAAAGTTATAAAATTAATAAGAAATTTTGATTGTAATACATGTTGTTTAATGATTATCTTAACTATTATCATGGCATGTGCATTTAATGCAAAATATTCGAAGATTGCGGACAAAAATAAATAACATTTGTAAGGACATACACAACAATTGCTGCATGGATGCAATTTAATAAAAAGGTTAAAACACAAAGGGATTACAGAAACTATTCCCGTCTACCGCTGGGACTAGACTTACAGTAAGTCTAGGGCATGAAAATTGCAGCAAATATATAACGATACTTTAGCATTGAATTCATTTAATATATTAATTTTTCCAGTTAGGCCAAACATTTTTCAACACCATCGCAAGTTAGAGAAATTCGCAATTCTTCATTCTATCCCCCCGCACACACAGCAACGCCCTCATGGCAGCGACATAACCATCGAGAAGGTCCAGTTCCAGAATGCATAAGATAGAGTGAGACACAGCAGCGAGATAGACAGAGGTTATTGTCCCTTCAGCAGCCGCCGGTAAGCGACGTCTTTACCGACGGAAAAGCGTAAGTGTCGTTCCAAATCGTAATAAATCCACAACAATATGGTGCGGAACACTGGAAAGGAAATCAGAAATCCTGGCGTTTTTTTCCGTAATTTCCATCAATAACGTAGACGCGACTGACTGGGAACGAAAAATATTCACTGACCCCTACGGAGGGTTCTTCACCAACAGCGGGTAGACGCCTCGATTGGCTTTCGTTATATAAAGAACGGCCGATATAGTGGTTTGCACGTAATATTAACCTTGTAGTGAGCACCATTGTCACCGCATACTTCAACTGCAAGTTCATCCATTTCAAACAAACTATGAACAAATCTATATTTTCCTATCACACTCCTTTTTTCGAGGTACAGCTCACGCGATTCAATAAGCCAAGGAATGGAAGTGATTCGTTCCAATCCTTCGGAGCTGTTCGTTCCCGGAACACAATATTCCCAAGTTACAATTTCACCGATGACTGTCATTCGAGCAGTTACCCATCCCTCCCAACTGACATTCGAGTAAAAGGCTTCTGCTAGAATCGGTGTGTTTAAAAAAAAAGGTCTGTTAAGCGAAAAGAAAAATAAAACGCGGTGTTTTATCTCTTAGTGTTCCATAATGGAAAATAAAATGATAAATAAATAGGTTGCCTTTTGAAGAAAATGAACTCAACCCAATCTGACAGCGGTTTGATAATTTAATTCATTCGAGCAATCTTTCTCGTTCAACTGTACCATTCGCTGGAAAGTTGTATAGAAGATGGAGAACAAATTGTTCTAATAGTAACAAAGAGTCACATAAACGGTATCTAGTCTGATACAGTTTGATTTATCGGATCTATAATTATAGAGCGTCCATACTTGTAGCGCAACACATCGAATGGCATTCGAGTAGAAAAACGATATTTTTGTCAAGCACTCGCTGTCATCGCTTAAATGTGTTGTGAAAGTGTGAATCTTTTCGGTCTAGAGAAAAATGTTTTTAATTTATCTACAGAATATAAATTTTCCTAACTACCCACCAAATAATTCCATTAATTCAGAGAAGTGTTCATTTTTTAAATTAAAGATTTCTTTCCTTTACCAAACTGCTCGAATATGACCTCAAGAAGAAGTTAAAATTTTTGAAAATATTTAACAACGCACAAAAAATATGAAGCATTAAACAAAGAACTCGCTGCTACTTACACAAAAACATTTTTATCTGCAAACTCATTTACAAAAGGTAGTAAAAAGAATACAATAGGAACGTTGTTTAAAATACACTTTTTATTGTTAGGCCTTAATGAAGCAAATATTTTTGTTGGAATAGTAATATTTTTTTTCGAATCGTGTTGATTATTTCTTCACTTGAATATCTCGAACAATGAATACAGCGCTGCAGTTAAACAGAAAAAACTATAAAATTAGCGAGCTTGACCAGCTTACTAACTTCTCATTTAGCGATAAGACTAACCTAAGGTTGCCATTTCCATTTTGACAAAAAAAACGTTTATTTGATTACTTCTTTCTTGTTTTTTTGTTTTTGTTTTTCTAACTAAATTAAATTTGCAAAGTTAAATGTAAAACAATTTAATGCTAGTTTGCTTAAAACAAATCTTATTTGTGCAAGTTCTCACCAAGCCTCACATTTTCGAATTTCTGTCAGTTACACTCAGTGCAATGGTGCGACCAATGTGTAGAAAAAACTATACAATTTCACTATTAGTCTGGCTAGAAAGTTTTGTAACAAGCTTCTGGTGTTCGATGTAACAGCATTTTTCATTCAAAAATGTGTATTATTAGTGTGCCGCCTCGACTAAATTGTTTTATGTCAAAGTGACAACTACTATTGGTATGTTGCGTTTTTACTAACGGGATGTCAAAAATCTCACTGAAAACAATAGTACGTCTGTATTTGCAGGTAGGTTCCTTGAACCTAATTAGACAGAAGAGCAAACTAAAGACAACGCGTGTGGTAATATACGTATCATTTAACAGCTTATGTCATGCTTCAACTCACAACTCCTTTTAACGAGCCTTTTTAGTCGAGAAATGATATTTATATATTTTTTTTTCACTTGAGTAAGACGCTTATTCCGATTTACACCGAGTGCTATTTGGGAAAGCAAATGAAATTCAAACCAGTCTTTTTAGATTACGTTAAACCGGGGGTAGATGCCTCTTTTCACGCCTCATATTGCGGGTACGAGATGTGAGGAAGTTATTTAATAGTGTTGTGCTGTAGTCTGGCAGAAAAGCGACAACGAAGCTGCGTACTGCCCAGAAGCATACTACACTGATAACGTGCTTAGTGGCGAACATCGATATTTAAGCCTTTGTTGATTTTACTCGACTGAGTTTAAATTTGTTTTAGACAGCTTGTACAGCTGCCGTTAACGTATGCTGGATGGTATGTAATAAAACGTTATGCTTGCACTTACATGTGTGTAATTTTTGTTGACATATTTTTTTTGGTATCTATTGTTTTTTTTATATATATACTTGTATATATATATATTATCGTATTGTTCACTCAGCCCATTTTATTATGCTCTTTATTGCTTAAATTACCGTCCAAGTAACAGTTTTTTTTCCAATGTCTAAACCGATGCAGGTGCGATCAAGCGCCCTTACTTGTAAAGGGCGCATGATGCTTATTTGGCTATTTTTTTTAATAACTTTCTGTTTTGTTTTTTTATTTTATTTTTCATAAAAATGGAACAAAATATGTTTCCCTCACAAACGTCAAAAACCTTACAAACCAACACCTGGACGCATGCTTTTGCAATGATTGTATTAACAGCCTAATTCCGGATTATGTTAAAGTATTTAAAATACACACATCCACATCAAGCAATGTTTAACCGTTGTTGGTTCAACTGGTTTATCTACTGTTATGTTTTTTTTTCTGTTGTTGTTGTTGTTGTTGAGCGAACTGTGGTTACTGTAAAGTTATCTATGGACGCTGCCGAAAGTTTTATGTTTTTTTTGTACAATTGTGATGTTTTTTTTTGTGCATCAAAGTTTTGCAATATTACTTTGTTTATTAGCATAACCGTGCATTGTTCATACATAATGGTACAGCAGTTGGAATGTTTCTGTTTTCCACAGTCCACGTACTAGTTGTAGTATAAGTTTTTTTGGGAGTAGTTCTCATGTTATGATTGCATGTTTTTTTTTCTTTCCGTAGTTACATTGCTTGCATCTATAGTTTCGTTTATTTTCCTGCTCAATTTATGTGTTTTTTTTGTTGCTTTCGCTATTTAGATGGGTTGGATTACGTTGGTTTTTTTATTCCCCCTGAAGACATATAGCTATATTTATATAATTTTCTTCTGTAGTTTGCTCTGCTGCCGTTACACAGTGTATGCTAGTAACATTCAAATGGGTGCGCTAAACTCACACTCGCGGAGTATTTGCTGCTATGTATGTATAAGCAATTGTTGTCCATGCTCATAAAGTTAAAATTAAAAAAAACAGAAAAAACAAGAAACGGCTTGCTTGCAAATTTTTTTTTGTTATTTTGTTGTATGCGTTGATATTTGGTGTTTGTTTTGCTTAACTTTCCACTCCACGTTTTCCCCATTTCACTGAATTCATTTAAAAACAAATCAGCATTTTTTTTTCTTTATCCAATGAACACTTCATGTACTTTGTTGTAAACATGTTTTACCTAATTTACCAGTCTATTCCAGCATAGCAATAATGTTTTGTTTCATAATGTAAAAAAAAAAACAAAAAATTGTCAGCGGTTCTCAAAACAGTTGACAACCCCTGCCCGGACAATAAGTATAACGAGCAGCTTAACGAAAGATGTAATAAAGGTGATTACAAGCTAAACCCAGCGCTTAGTATATTGCTGAAAATATCGTTGCATTTGATACAAATGAAATTAAGTAATAGTTTGTTTTTTTGTTGCCTTGATGGGACGATTGCGTACGCATAAGCAATAATAGTCTTAATATGCTTCAGTTTTTTTTTTACCAAGCGAGCATAAAAAATTGCATTGCTCAAAATACTACACAAAATCTAGCTCTTGCTAGAGCTGAGATTTTGTTGTTGTTGTGCCGTTGGGAGGGCAAGGGATTATAGGGATTATATTGCTTTTCATGCACTACCGTACTCTTGATTAGAATATTATTATCCATTTGTCTCACTCCTACACTGGATAGGCCGCTAGGTGGAAAGGAAACAATAGGCTCGTTCCACAATTTCCTGCCCCTAAAAGCCTTTTCTTGAGCTTAAATGCATCTGTTTTTGTTGTTTTTTTTGTTTTTTTATTTGTTTGGAAATCGGATCCCATTAACAATGATTGCTTCATTTAATTAATTTCATGTTAAAACGTGCTGATTTTGCGTCAATTTTCTTTTTTTGCTATTAATATCTATAACAGTATATCGGATCCGCTTCAGTGCTAGTATCAAATATTTATAACAGTTTGACTTCTTTTTTTTTTGGGTTTTTTTTCTTCTGCTTCTTTAATATACCTCCAACTGTATAAACAAGTATAAGCCCTTTTTTACAGTGCATCATCTCTAACACAAGCTAGCGATGCGGTTTTGTTCATATTTGTTTACAAAGGTTTGTTGTCTTCGCGTAGCGTTTTAGTTGATCTGCTCCTACAATAAATGCGATTCTAAACTTACAAACTTTAGTTTTTGGCAAATTATGTTAGTATGTTTCACGTTAAATGCTTCCTATGGTAGTATGCGACCGTTAGCATCATGGTTTTTTTTTTAGGTGTATACATCCGGTCGTCAATGCGTTTTTTTGTATATGTGTGTTTCGAACAGTGCAGTGCAGAACAACACTGCCGTTCGAACTATCTGCGACAAAAAAAAAAGAAGAATTCGTTCGAATTGTTTTACAAGTTTTGTAATTTGATTCGTTATCTCTTCTTCCTTTCCCTTCCTTTCATTGATCTTTGACAGAGTTTTTTTTTACTGGATTGCAAATGTTTTTGCTGAACTTCTTAACATGAAAAAACGTTGCATTGTACCAACAGATGTCACAAATGAAGACAAACCGTAACAATAACACGCGAAACGTTTGTTTGTTTTTTTTTTTGTTTGCTCTTCTCCCCAAACCCATTTCCCATTATTTGTTCATGTATCTGAATTGGTGTAAATAGTTGCCATTATTATGTAAATATTTTTATCTCCATTTCTCATCCCACTCCCTTCTGTCTTGTGTCGTTACCGTTTGTTAGTTTTTTTTGCATTTCTATTACTTTTAAATTGAACGAATATTTTTTTTCGAATTAAAATATTGCAGAACAACGTATCAGTCAATTATCCCAACAACAAAAAAATGCATTTTGCTATTAACGTTTACACTACCGTGCGGTATTCTTCAAACGGAATCGTTACGCAATGTGGCAGCCCGGATGTGCGTGTAGGTAAATGATTGAAATTGTTTTTGGGGGCATAAATCTGATTAACTGATTCGATGTGGTTTGACTCAACGGCGAAAGGATTGGCCTGGCAACGTTGAGAAAATCAATAACGACAAAACAGGAAGAAAAGAAAAAACTCTCCATAATAAGTTTGATTACCTATGCGTTGATGGCATATTTTGATTGCCTTCGGTTTTAGATCGTCAGTGATTTAATACCATTAATTTGCTTTGTAATGCATTCCTGCTCCAAGTACGTTAATAGATTAGAATACAAATGTTGTCATGCTATCGATTTCTAATATGATTCCGCTACATAACTTCACTAGAAGTGAGCTGGAGAACACGAGTTTAACGAACAATCAGAATTAGATTAAGCATGTATCTTTCCTAAGCAAGCAAATTTTTTTTTGGTTGTTTCTCTGGTTGATTGATAACTAGTTAATTTTTTTTTATCGATTGTTTTCACATTTTTTCTCCCCCACCCCATCATATAACGCGTCGTGCATGATTGCTTAGTCGAGTGTGTGTAATTTCCAAGGTTTATAAAGGTGTCGTGTGAAATATTACAAATATGTTTGCAACATGTGTGTAAGTAAGTATATTAAGCTGCGTAACGTTAAATGAAATGTTTCAAGTGTGTTACCGTTACATAATTGATAATACTGATCGAGAACTAAGTATACAAAGTGAAGGATGAAAAACGAAAAAAGTGTTTCGAACGTGCATTATTTCCTGGTTATCAAACCACGAACACCTTACACTAGGCTCTCTATTGTTTTGAATGCCAGTTGACATTTTATAGCTTCAAGCGTCGCATCGGCGTGCGGTAATAAATTCAGAGCAGCCGTTCGAACGAACATTAAAAGCAACAAAAAAAAACAATACTTCACACATCGATTAAAAATTATACCCAGGCTTCATATCAATACAAATAGTGCGTTGCTGCGATTAATTTCGATGTTATGCTTCGCATCGTAGCAGTATGAACGTGGCGGGATTTGTTCATCTTCCCGCATTTCATCGTTCGGTTAATCACCGCCTAAACTCAATGCTTGCACAATCCTCGGATCTGCCTTGCTGCCCTCGCGGAACTCCTCCAGCGTTAGCCGATCGTCGTGATTTTTGTCCATCTGATCGAAGATTTTATCCACCCGCTTTTGCGGTGTATTATCGTCCTCGGTCTGTGGTTGCTGACCCTGTATGGGTTATAAATGATTTCGTTAGTTTTAATTTTCTATTGCAGCCAATGTCATGAAAACAGGTAGTAATAGTTTCTGTTGATGTCTTTCTACTTGCTTGGACAATCTGATAAAAATGTTACTATTTCATTGTATTTGTTCATGCACTACTTACCACCATTTGGTATATTGCATCGACAATGTTGTACATTTCATCTCGGGTTATGAAACCGTCATTGTCGACATCGTAAAGTCGGAATGCCCCTGGAATTTGCAAAAAACAGAAGTAACGCTTTATAGTATTGCACACGATTAGTAGAAGATAGATGATGTATTGCAACATACAGTGTAGCTTTTCGTCAAGGTTTCCTCTCGATGTTATAGATAACGCTCTGATGAACTCTTCAAATTCTATTGAACCGTCCTGTTTAAATGGAAGAATAGAAATACAATAGACAAACAACATCATGAACATTGAGCTATGTTATGCCCTGCCACTAAACTCTTATTTCGTCAAGTACTCGTCGTAGTTGGTCTCCAACAGACAGATATTTACATTTTACATTTTCTCAAACAGGGTAAGGAACTTGGTTCCTCGAATAACTTCTGGCACAGACATCTGAGGGCATGGCCGTCCAAGAAGAAAATGTAGCCATTGATGCCATCTATCGACCACAAGTTAAAGATTGGGGATCCGTTGGATACCGACCGAGTTATACGCAAAAATTGGTGCAAAAATGAGCCTTATGAAATTTTCAAATTTTTTTAATTTTTTAAATTTCTTATTATTTTTCACTCTTTTTTTGTTTAAAACATTATTTGAGTGAAAAGAAACTCATTGCAACCAATTGGCATTAAAATAAATCAATTTTATTTTTTTGGCAAAATTTTTCAAAAAAATCGTAAGGGGTAAGCCTTATGAAATTTTCGAGTGGAAAATTTTTTTTGAAATTTTTTCCGATATTTTATTCTTTTTTTAGTTTAAAGCATTATTTGAGTGAAAAGAAACTTATTGCAACAAATCCCCATTTAAATATATCACATTTTTCAATTTTGCTAAATAGCCTCTAATCTCTTCTTATTTCAAATGATAAAACTAGCCGCTCTCTGAGGATTTTCTTGCAGAAAACGTTCAGGTTCTTCATCCAATGTAACAAAAGAGCATCCCACAAAGAAGTAATACTGAAAATTTCGGCTTTAAGAATTATTTCCCCTTCATCCTATATACTCATACTATCGATCATCAATAACTCCGCTAAAGACGTCCTCCGTGGATGTTCTCTTGGTATCGAAGAATCGTTTTTGGAGGTTTTTACCGGCCGATCATGTGGAAATTTACGAAAGGAAATTATTCACACTATCAATAATCAATTCCATAGCTGATCTTTTTCACATTTTTTTAGGAGCTTCTTGTTTTCCCTAAGCCATGTTATGATTAGCATGACATAGACGGTCGTTAATCCAAAAACGAATGTTCTGTCTCAGCTTTCACATGCACCTGTTTCGACCAATCAATAATAACAACCGAAATGCACGAATCTTGGAAAGTGGACACGTAGCAATGCTTCGAATTAAATCCAATAAATCGTGCTTCGCAATCAAACTCTTTGATGTAGTATCAGTTTTGAAATAAATGACGAAAAAACAAGGGAATAAACGAACCCATTTTTTAACAATCTTAAGCAAGTTGCTTTGTCTTGAGATAGATTAGACGTACGTTGAACTTTACTCAATGAATACAAATACATCATAATGTTTATCATCCTCAAAACAATCACGCAACATTCGCTAAGATACAGTACAGAGAACGCTAACACTTGACAAAGTGTGTTACATTTTTAGTCAATTAGTTGTTTTTTTTCTTCCCAGACACCACTTGACACGGCATTAACTCGAAACGTTTTGTACGCTTTGCTTCAGTTGTAAGCAACAGTTTGCGTGTGGAATGTTTTCACTGAGTGAAATTAAACCTGTTGCCTTCCGTGCCCGTTTGCATTTGCCCGATATCGTCAACCGGTTGCAAACTTCCGTGGTGAAAAAGGGTACAGCGCACTGGTGACGTGAGTAAACGTTATTAAACTCGAATAGTTTCACTGGCAAGAGTCACGAACAGTGCCCTTCAGTACGGGGACGGGGAGATATTAAATCAGGACTTCTTAAAAAAAGGCTTAACAAAGACAATATCTACATAGAACAGGGTTGAAACATCACAAGTTGAGAAATCCAACAGTTTATTGAATATTAAATATTAATATCACATATTATATATTATAAAATGAAAAATAATTTTGAACAAAAATGATATATTTATTGTGCTCTGATCAAATCATTGCCAGAACTCCACTGTTGACGTTAAATGTCAAAAACGAGATGTCACTTTGACGTTTATGAAAATAGTGGAAAAATACTACATTATTTAAACATTTCCTAGCTATCGCTTGCTATTCGCCATGAATGAGTAATTCTCCCGAAGTGCGTTTTGCACAAACATAACTAAAGATGAATCATGCAACGTAAAGCATGATGCAATGCTTATCAAATTTCCCAAAAGCTTAGTGAAAAGCGTCTGACCGCCATGATAATGACATCACTTGTAATACGGCAACGGTCCGCGTACAGAAAAGCAAGGACAATTTTCGAATAAATACGAACGATACTGTGATTAACGTTGGGTGGATATGAAGTTCCTGTTATAGCAATGAAAACTTTATCACTCTCCGTGAAGGTTCTTCCCCAAAGAAGTTTCTTTTTTATTGATCAGCTAGCGAAAGACTTACAACAGCTTTCGGTTTATCACTTTTAAACTTCGCATCGATTTCGCAGCTCGATCAAACTTGGAAAGTTTTAATTTTTCCGTTCCTTATACATTATTCCTTAGCACTTTCACAGACTTTCAAGGATACTCACATTATTTTCGTCGAACACTCTGAAGACGAGTGATGCAAATTTACTTGGGTCGCCTTGTGGGAAGAACTGTTTATATATTTTAATGAAACCCTGGAAAGAAATTGAATCAATTTTTTTTAAATCTTTCCCTAACTGTCCAACAGTGTAACTTACCTGCTCTGTTAGTAGACCGTTTGGACAGTCTTTCAAAAATCCTTTATGCCATTGCCGAATTTCTTTCTCTGTAACTGTATTGGATTAAGGATCAGAAGAAAAAATGTAATATCTGCACTATTGTTTCTTTAATAGTAAATATTGCTTTTTTTAATTGAGCCAAAAACCGAAGGCATTTTTAAAAATTTTTTCACTTTTTTGTATAATATTTACATGTATTGAACTATGTTGATGTAACTAACACTATAACAGACAATCTAAAAAAGCGAGTAAAAGGTCTCCGTGATGCAAAGGTGAGTAATGATTAATATTTTTTATGCTTTAATTAGATAAAATTTGCTCAAAAATTCACAAAACAAACTTTTTGAAGCTCACAATTAAAAAAAAAATATACAAAACCGATTCCCAAACAGTTTACAAAACAGATTGTAATGTGAAACGTTTCTTCCTCAAATTGGTATGAAAACAAAAGGAAAAAAACTGCAGAATGAAAACAAAAAACACCTAAATAAATCGTAAGCGAAGCGCATATAAAGAAAAAGATTGAGCAAAGTAAGAGATAAAAAAAAAACAATTCACAAATCAAACGTTCAACATTTACTAGCTGATAATAATTGAATATAGATGCAACAGGTATCAACACAAATATTGTATTAAGTGGGTAAGATTTCAAGGAGTTTTTTCTTCTGCTTCTTGGCGTAACGTCTTACTACGTTACACCTGCCAATATATAGACCTTATCAAGTCGAATAGTTGGGTACAAACAATTCTTGAAGCTTTTGGCGATACTTTACATACAATAAACCAATTTCCCCAAGCGCACTGGTAAAGGATGCAGTTAACATAAGGATGTATAGTATGTAATAGGCATGATATTGCAATGCTTGGTAAATAGCAAACAAATACATGTTGTGTAGAATCAGTTTCAATAATCTGTTGCAGTACTGCGCTGTATACAAAACTTGTAAGAAAAAAAAACAAACAAACAAACTCTTACCAACGTCTTTGAAAATACTGCCCAAATGGTAAAATGTTGTAAAATGCTCTACTTTGTTGAGTTCTGTACGTACGAAGTCTTTATTTTGGGACGCTAAATGCTTCAATACGGTGCATTTAAGGATAACATTCAGGAAACAAAAAAACAACAAAATTATTTGATTATTTGACAAACGATGACAAACACCAGTGTACTTGCAAACCTCAACAAAATTGCTACGACACTCCGGCACAGTTTTCAACCGTAAACACACATTTATATCTTCTAATGCTTTTAGCCCCATTTCGATAAACGCAGCATTAATCAACAGTACCATCATGCTTCGGACCGATGCAACCGTAAAACACCCACGAAACCGCTACAAAACTCCAACTATACATGCACATGGACATTGAAAGCATTAAACTTGAGCACAATCACAATAAACAACAAATTTGGTGCAGCTGGGAACATTCGGCCGGGGCTGGTACTCACAGTAGGTTGCAGTCGTTAGACGATCGATGGTGTCTTGTTTTAGTTTGGAATTCTTCTTGCCCATTGTTTATGCTCTGTTACACTTTGTCGTCGTGCGTTGAGTGTACCACCCGTCTGGTATTGTAACTAGCTCGCTGGTGCTTTTAGCAATGCGCGAATCACGTTTAAAACATGTGGCCAAATACTTAAACGAAATGTAGCACTTACAGTCCTTTTTTTAAGCTTATCGTAAACACAGCACTGATACAGCTACTTTCCACTCGTCGTCGCTGACGTTTCTCACTCTCGGAACGGTTATCACGTGTTCACTGCTTACACTAATCCCTTCTCATACTGAGATGAGAAAATACTGTTATACTTATTACAATATCATCTGGAAAAAGAAGTTATGAAAACGTTACACGAAGGCATATTTTTATATATAATTAAGTTGTAATAATTTCTTCATTTTTTTCCTTGGAAATGGTGAGTACGTTAAGTCTAACTTAGGCTCTCAGATAGCGGACATTAGCGTAACGTGCCACAGCGAAGAAAAAGATAAAGTAACCGCTCAATCACTTTGTCAGGAGATCGGTGAAGAAATACCCCGGACAAGAAGGACGAGCGTTATGCGAAAGTGGTCATCAAAAAGGGTTGTATCTTAGCGGTGTTAGCCAACCAGCATGGTCTGATTAGTGATGGGAAAAGTAACGACCCGGTACCTGATTATTCAGAAAATGTACTAATACTCTGGTTACTTGGGACATGGTTGTCGCCCATTAAAAACCTTAAGTACCTAAGATACCTTTGGGACTTGGTTATTTTGCGTGTTTTTTTTTACAAGAATCAACTACCTGTCTTACTTTCGACCTGGTCGTCACCTTGAAATCCATAGTGTATCTTGTTACTTTTGGGATTTGGAATTGTGAAGATAATTATGTTCCAGGTTTTTTGTTCAATATCTGGACCTGGTCAGGTGCGTTACTTCAATGTAACGGTTCCAATTCATCAGATCCTAAGGTTTAATGATTCAAACAAACGCGGCAGAGCTGCGACGAGTAGTGCCTTTTTTTGGGCAAACCTTGAACATTTTTTTTCAAGGTCTAAGCGAAGTCTCCATCGTAGCTAAGTATTTTGTTGGTTGCAGTAGAAAGAACATTTGGCGTACTCTTGCAATCGTCAAAGCTATCATCCCCAGTAGCTCAAGAAGTGAAGATTCCTGAGGGTTATTGCATGTTCAGGAAGAAGAGTAGGATTGGAAAACTTTAACTATAATACGAAGATTTTGACCAAAACTAACTATGTCCTCCTTAAAAAAAAGTCCAAGATCCAAGAAAAAAAGAGTCCAAGTCCAAGACCAAGATTAACAAATGTTGTAGAATCATATAAGTTTTCAACACTCGGCGATATTGGACAAGTATTAGAATGAAAGTTTTATTCCTAGATGCACGATGTTTTTTTGTATCCAAACAAATCCTTTGTCCGGTACTGTGCGTAGCAACAAATGACACAAACAATTGAGGTTAGCCACGTATCTAGCATGACCCAACACTATCTCCAATAACTGAAGACTAATACTTTACTAATTTGCCAACCGAAATGGTGTCAGATTGCTGATAAGCAAGGTGTGGATAGAACACTAGAAACGGACTAGAATTGGTGGATGGATTTTTGAAAGGAATAACCACGCCTTGCTTTACGCTAGCGAGTCGAAAGCAGTGTTATCGAAATGACCAATCATACATTCCACCTTAAAATCCCATATCCTGTATTTATCGTGCCTGACTTACCACCGAAAAAAAGGTCTGTTTTTTCGGTAATTATACTCGCACGTTGTAATACTTGGCCTCAACACGCTCAATGAATTATGGTTTATCAGTGTGTGTGTGTATAAGTGAGGTTATTTTTTTTAAGGGGGGTTTTATATCCATTTTCGTAGCACTAGCATCTATGCTCACGTGTTCTATAAAAATTATACAAGCGATGTGGTGGAAAGAAAAAATCAGAAAGCTAGCAAGCAAGAGAAGCTCCTACCTTTTCCAGAGAAATGAGCGTGAGCAGAGCTTACAAAAACAATGCAGATATGCTTGGAAACGCCGTATTTCCTTTCGAAGAACAGCAGTTAACACTAGAAGAACGCGGTAAAGTATGTAACAGTTTGCGTTGTAAAAAACCCCCCCGGCAAATTCCTTTCAATAAGCAATCAAAATATCCTCATTTTCCTCTGGTACAAGAGATGCGGCCTTTTCATTCTAAAATATGTTACTCTTCTGAACGGAAGTAACACTCTCTCACCGTGTAGCCTGTTGCATAATTATCTTTGAATTTACTTTTTTCTTTTTGCTTCACGTAAATGAACACTATAACAGTATCTCATGAAACTTGTGTTCTAAATTTCACATAGTACATGTCAATGAAGTCGTCTATTTTGAGAATCTATCAAGCAGAATATATTGTATTTTAGTTTTAAAACATTCGGTCAACTTTACTAATAAAAACTCATCAAAGTAAACTAATAGCTTTTAACGACTGACACGACTCAAAATTTGGAGAAGATTTAAAAACAAAAAGTAGTAATATATAAATAAATGAAATATTTACTAAATATAATTTCTTGGTTTTTTCTGGAAGTGTTTTTTTTCCAATTTCTGTATGAAACACTAAAAAAACCCGACACAATAATGTAATAATATTTCACCAAAAAAGAAAGCATGTTACACTCGTTGAGCAACTGTTTATGATTACTGAATGAAGCATAAAATGTATGCCAACAAGCAAATTGCTTGTTCGCTCCTGAAGTTCCTGGGGTTTGCTTCGTTTTTTTTTTTTGCTCGCCACACGTAGGTCCTTATGTAACAATGTTCAGCGCCATCAAAGCCATACTCACTCACATACTGAGACACATGAACAACCCGTACCTACATCGACACGCACCGAACGCATGCTCCTTTGGCAGGCGGAAGGTTTGGAACTGATTAATACTATTTTGCTATTCCGGGAATTCCCAACAACTTGACATAAAAATTTTGAAGACTTGAAGTATATCCAAACGCATGCAAAATTATGGGAGGCTATAACAAAGAGCATAGAAATATTTGCGGAAAAAAATAAAATTAAACCAACAATTCACGCACACAGTAAACACAGATTCTTCTTCACGGTTTGTCATTGAGTTTCTTAGTCCCGGTAGAAGGAAATTGTTATTTTTTTTCCTTCCTTTTTTTTGGTTTTCTTGGAGGAAGTGAGCGTCATTACGTATGTACTCCGATTAGCATTACAATCACTAACGCACTCACGCATATTTCATTTGATTGGCTCATCTATCGTGGTCTAGAATGGGTAGAATGCTGAATTGACAGGTTTATTGCTGCGGCTCACTTTTGAGTGATAAAGTTGAACAATTTTTTGGCACACACCAAAAACCATTATGGAGGTGCGTGTAAAAGCAGTCAGATATACGAAGATCTTTACATAACTGGGGCGAGTGATACTGTAAATAACGAGATGTAAAGATTATGTCCACCCACGCAACTGGAGTATAAACTTTTATCTTCTTATCCTCAAGTTTCGATACATCCATAAGACGACCTCCATCAGATCTTTGGAATGACCTGTTAACTATCGGTGATATAGTGACTTTCCAGCCGGGTGTACCATAGACTTTACACTTCAACAAAAGCTTCATACCAACACACACACACATACACACCCACACACACACACAAAGACACGGTAAATGAATTGGAGAATGGTTTACCACACTTTAGCTCTATCTCTAAGTATTCGGATTATTGCAATTACACGAAACTGTGGTCTATCACTGTGTCCGGTTGTTCAACAATGACATGCAGATGTGGCTGTGTCCTATTGTTAGTTTGAATATCTGACGAAATTTTCAACACAGTTCCAGTGTCTGCTGTCGTTTAACATCTCCGTGCAAAACCGTAGCTGAACCAACTGCTATGTACTGCCAGTCGCTGTTTGCATCTTACTACCAGCCTGTTCGAGAGTGAGAGACTTTTGACCAGGATCAACCAGAACGGGATACGACGAAATGGTATAGCAAAGAGAAACCACCAGATTTCCCGTCCACGGAAGCTTCCTTTGTGATGGAGCATGCGCCGAATAGTCTTTACCGTGTGTGACACAGAGCAAACGGAGAGTACACAGAGCACCCGTACGGAGTCCTCGTTCGTTTCCCAAACACGTGCCCGTTACTGGGTTAGTGAGCGATTGGGTATCGTGTCCAACGCCCAGCACTATCGTCAACAGGCGGTATACGCCATATACGCTGGGAATCTTTTATCTCAACCTCAACAAAACGTACAACAACAAAAAAAACGCGGGCGCCTCTTTTTATTACCGCTTCCCGCCTTGGGAAAGTGATGAAATTCAGCGATGGCGGTTTTATGAGTGAGATGCGAGTTATTATTACTCTTGAAGGAAGGTTTTCAGTTTTTGACATTGGGGAGTTTACTATGCGCTAACGAAAAAAAAGCTTAAAAGGGAAACGCACCAAAAAAAACCACCACCACCACCACCATGGGAAACCCGGATGATGTTATATAATGAGTTGGAACTTGGAAAAGATACTCACCCGCGGTTACTCACCCAAGTTACACCATTGGACGTACCGATCAGGGACGGAATGTTGATCAATCTTTATTCTATGTCGCAGGGTAATAACTGCCATCCGGAGTCACGAATTCAGCATTTTGGGGTATTATTTCTCCTAAGCTTAATAATTGTGTTTTGAAGAGAAAAAAAAATTTTTTGAGGAAATGTTTTCAACCTTCAAATAATTTGTGTTTTTTGTTTTTTTTTTTTGACAGAAACTTCATTTCTTTAAATTTTGAGCACATGTGTTTCCTTTGGATGATCAATGAGAGCTGACCTGCCGTAATAAAGAGCTTTTGATCCAAAAAAAAAAAAAATAATGCCTCTCAACACAGCTAAGATCACTCCCAGGAAGCTCCGTGAGTCATACCCGTGTTATTTTTTTCTTGTTCTCTACTCCTCTCACTGTGTCTTCACTGCAACTCTTTTTCATGCATTTTTCCAACATTTCCACCGTCTTCCTTGTGTATTTTTTATCCGTTTTTCTTTCCGGTTGCTTTTTACGAGCTTTTAAAGAGTTATAAAACAAACTTTGCACGAGTTTCAAGTCCTTTCTACGAGTCCTTCGAGGGTTTTAATATGTTGTTCCCCGTGAAGTACTGGGCGCCTCCATTCCAATTGCGTTAACAATTTTATTTTATATTCCACGTAATAATTTAGATGGTGGTGTTGGTGGTAGTTTAGTGGTGATGGCGTCTGTTTTCAACATAACAGGTAGCAAATTTCCCTTTCCGAACATTTCCTCCATAAGCAGGAAGGAGCTGTATCTATACGAGGTAACGGCAATGGGGTATGATATTAATCCGTAAAATTTAAAAAAATAAAGAAATAAGTTCATAAATAGTTTTTATTATCTACTTCGCCGTTGGATAGTATTTTTGAGTAAAGTTTATCACTTTGCAACAACACGCAATTGCGTTCAATAAAAAAAAACAAACTCATTTATTTCTTAATTGTTTCTCTGGATTTCCGTTACATTTGCTTCGATAGAGAACGTTCGATTTACAATCACGATTGGCTTACGCATAGGTTTGGAGGTTCGGTTTTGACGAACATTGTTACCAGGATTTTGCGTTAATAAGCAGATCATCTGACCGTTCTATGCAACCCACCCAATAATAAGGGTTCGCTTTGTTTGAATGCTTTCAGTTTAATTGTCAACAACTATCGCAAAATTCGTGTGATTGGACATATAGAAGACGGATGTATGTATTAATCTCAGAATTATTATCATCCCTGTCGGATCACAATTTTCATTTTCGACACTTACGAAAGATTTCTCTTTTGTAACTCACTCGGCTTTTAACTCTACACATTGGACTTCATGCTAAAGACAGCAAATAACTCTTTATACAACCAGTCGCAAGTTTTCAGTTTTAGTTTGTCAAAGTTATTTAGCGTATTCTATATTTATCAGCATTCATTTGCAATTGTATTACACTACTTCTTTACCTTTGACTTCCGACTAATAGACAGCAGATAAAGTAATGACTGAATAAAAAAAATGTTAAAAATTTTTGGTTGAAAAGTGTTAATGTGTCTAAAGCGCTGAGTTCAAAATTCTTTAAAGTGAGAGCTATTTGATTTTCGACTTTCAGCTTTATTCAATATAAATTATTGTGGTGTTTTTTTGTTCTACAACTTTTTTGTGGAAAATGCAAAAAAACGCAAAAGGTTTTTTAAATTTATTTCACTTGATTCGATGTTTTAAGTTTTTTAAACCACCTGATGTAAGGGGTTCTACAAGTTCCGTCGATCGGCCATCTTTTTGCATCGTGAAATTGTTATTGTTACGCGGATCATAGTAAAGAACATACCATCATTTCAAACTGTAGACCCATAATAATCTCTTCTATCGCTATGGCTTAGCAGCGAGAAGCTTTTCCTAGAGTAGTGCGGCTAAAGTATTCTAGCAGCATACCTAATGCGATCTTCGCTGAAATACCCTGAATTCAATTTCTTTGAGAGACTATTACAAAAATGCTCAAAACAATATTGTTTGTTCATAGTTTTTAATTGCAGTGATGCGGTTAAACAAAATTTTTGTAATAACACGTCCATTACGACACGCTATATAAACGTTTTTATTAACTTTACGCATGCTTTCTAAACCTTGGCAGACGGATAGAGAAAGATGTTTTTTAAGTAATTTATCTCTCGCTTCCGGATCTATATTTTAGAAGTATCTAACGTTGATTAACTCTGTGTTACGGTTCGTTGTTTTTTTCTCTCTCTCTCTCTCTCCACATTGAGAAGAAAAGGTTTATTCATGCAAAGAAGATTAGGTATTGGAAATGCTCCACAATTTTATTTATTTAAAAATAAGGAAGCTGACGGTAAATGACGTAACACATCTGGTCAATGGGAAGCCATTTTGTTGAATACACAATTGATCCACGAACACGATCGAATCGACCTCATGGGTCTCGGACCTTTATGGGAACTTAAGGGGAACAAAAAACGAATTACAGCTAATAATTGCACTTTCCGGTGTATAATGCCCCATTCGACAAAATAAATACAAATAATAAATTAAGAAAGGCAAAGATATTAAAAGGATGCTATTTTGCAAAAGCAAATATTAAAGCAAAGACCAAAATGTTGTTTTCATTTTGCATTTATTGGAAATTAGTACCGTGTTTTGCGAATAAAATTAAAATATGAAATAAAATTACCTATGAGATTAACACTGTTTGCTTAAATTTCAGCTTGAAACCGGAGCCGCGTGGGGGGCATTATGCTCTGGAACGCACAATTATTTTAACGGATCAATAACATTCATAGATCCATCGATAACAAAAAAAAATAGAACTAACTTATTTGTTTGAGCTTTCAGTCGAGACACCATGCATGATTTGTGTCTCATTTGTGAAGCAATACCAACCATTCAAGAAACATGATAATTTGCATCTGCAATGTCCACGAGATCGTTTAAGTGTGACAGTAGTCGACAGAGTAAGTGTTATCCCTAACACTAGAACTACCGGTAAAAGTCATTTTGACTGGTACGCTTCCATTTCCTCATTGCACTATTTTTTTAACGGGAAGAGGTAAATCAATGCTACCGTAGTATGATGTATGACTTTTGCATATCTATTCTATAGTATAAACTTCAAAAGAAAAAAAAAACAAAATGCTAAAACCTGATCCAGCTGTTCGAAACTGTTTACCAAAGCAAACCATCAATGAAACGCGCTTCAAATGCTTGGTAGTTCTAGTGTTAATCAATTAAAAAAAAACCCTACAATCATCATTGAAAGAGCACCAACACGATTAACAGTTAATTAAAGGGCTTTTTTTCAAAAAAAAAAAAGAGCTGTCATACTCCTAGCCGTAGAACAGCTTTTTCATCGAAAACTTTGCATACTATTCTAGGAGAGGGAGGGGGAAAAATACTATAATCGAAACAGAGCGTACTATAACACCGTTTAGCTCAACGGATTGAAAACTTCGCGTGGGCACAATATACTTAAAGCCCGCAAGGAGCAAAATTGTGACGACTCAAAATATCACGATGACATTTGATAAAACAAAATGTTGTTCATGCAATCACTTTAAAAATCGAACCGACTCTCACAATGAACAATCCTGAGAGCGATAAAACATATATAAATGTACGGGTAACCAAAAATACAAAATAGACATGAAGTGTTGAAGGGAGGGTGGTTGGGAAAATAAGATACGATTAGAATATACGCTCGTAGAATAGTAAATAGGCCTGTACTTTCAAAACGCTTTCCTCTGTTACCTCGCGTACATAGCTATCCGATACACAGTACCATTTGCCCGGTGGTGGCTCTATATCCGGCAATGGTTCGGTCGGTTTCGGGGTGCAACCAACGTCACCTTCCACCACGTCTTGTTCGTCTTGTTCCCTTGGTAGCTTCTGACCACTATCATCATTATCGCTGGTTGTATGGGACGAGCTGAGCGAATCGTCACTATCACGGATGTGTATTCCCATACGGAGCGCCTGCTCTTTTGCCATCTCCTGCTCCGACTTACGATCCAGCTCATCCTTCGTACCCTGCGGGATGAATTTCCACCGTTCATCGTCCGGGCCAAATGTCGGGCGTACCTTCACGTATGCGACATAATGTCCCCCGTGCATCGAACCTGAATGTTCGACCAATCCGTACAATGCATATAATATTCTTTTCTGACCGGGCCGAATGTGCGATGCACGTTTTACCTTCGAGCCACAGAACGGTGCAATGTCTAGCACGAATGGGAACGATACCAGCTTGTTTAGCTTTTTGAATACACTTCGCAACCCTACCTGAAAGCGCTTCAAGTGCAGTATCAGCACGGCGGGCGGTTGTGAAATAAGGAATTGCTTCGTCGCGTTCGTATTTACCGACTTACCACCCTTGCCGTTGATGCGCTCTGTACACGCCTCGCAGCACACCTTGTTGTTGCCCGTCATCAACTCAACGGCGGTAAAATTATTAAAGCACGACTGTATAGAGTACTCGCCGTCCTCACACTGGTAGCGGGGCGCAATCGTGTTACTCCAATCCGCATGACTAAATGTACGCTGCCGGCCACGCTTTGGCTCACTGGTGCATCCCTCCTCACCTCCATCACGTCCACCACCGCTGCCGTGCTGTAAATCGCCTCTCCGCTTCACAGTGTCTTCGTCTGTTTCGCTGCTTTCCGCATTTCCGGCCGGTAGCTGTCGTGCCATGTGTGCCGCACGCTGTGCGCTAATACCAACTGCACACACGATATTATTGCCATCCGCTTCCTTGTTTAGGTTTTCTGGCGTATCGTCTGATTTTTCCGGCAGCGAACGCAGTTGGTTACCGTTTTGATCTACAATTGACATTGAACCATTCTTCGACAGTGGATCGTCCGTCACGTCATTATCCTCCACATCGGCGTCTGACGGTTCGTTCGATTCGTCCGACGATTCATCGTTCACCTTCGAACCATCGGGTGGACTTGGTTGATCATCCGTTAACGGTATCATATTTGCCATCGGTTCACTTTCATCACTACCACCATTGCCTACCTTATCGCCGCCAGCAGACGGCAATGTACCAACACCACTTCCAACAGACGATAGGTTTATTCTATTTTTCTGATGCTTTGCAATCCTTTTCGCTTTCTTATTCGATTCGCGCTCTTTTTTGGTAGAAGACTTTGATACTGCTGTCCCATCGGCGTTCGTTGCTGACATCCCCCTCGCACCTGTCAACGGTGTCAACGTGCCGGAACTATGACCGTCCGGCTCGGGGCTACTCCGTCGTCTGATCGGCGGTTGCGGCTTTTCCACGCACACCGGCAATGAAATGTCGAGGAAATATTCATGCTGTGACGAGGTATGATGGCAATCCTGGCAGGTTAACGTTGAGACGAGCGAACCCCTAAACACCTGCTCCGGACGGAACACCCACTGGGAAATCTGTTCATTGTAGAACTTTGCCACCGCCTTCTGTGTGCTGTCGACGTTCTGCAGCTGCTGCCTTGTTTCCAAACCAAGACATTGTAGTATTAGGGACTGGTAACGGCGTAAATCATCCGTACGCACACTTTCCAACAGATGGCGCAGCAGCTCGTGCGAATCGTGCTGATCACCCCCATCGAACTGGGGCCACTTGCTAGTCAGCTCCTGAAGCAACCGGTTCGGTGATAAGGATTCTTCCGCATTTGCAATTAGTTCGCTTAACAGCTCGGTTAGCGCTTCCGTGAGACTGCGCCAGTTGGTCAATACTCCATCTATCGGTGGCACGGCCGTCTCGGAACCGTCCGGTAATTTTAACATCCCACCAGGTATGTGCACCTTCTCACCTTCGGTTGCCGACTGCTTGAGGATGTGCAGCAGATAAGGTGTGCGAGCCAAACACTGTAAGACGGCGTTGAAGAAGCAAGTGTTGCCAAGATTGCACAGACCGCGCACACGGGGCAGCGTGTCGACTATGTTCTTGATCGGCATCGTATGCCGAACAAGCGCGGTCGAGGCAAGGTTGGGCTGATTCGACCCCGTACCACTGTCCGGTTTGTGTTCGTACGTTTGATTGTTGGAATCAAATTTTGCAGCATCCGGCACATCGTACGAACTGTTTGTGGTTGATTGCAGTACATCTATTACCATGTTTCTGACTGAGTCGGTCGTATCGCGCAACTTCGTTTGCATCTCCGTAATACAGGTGGTGGAAGTATCGGAGAACCGTACTTTCGTGACTTCTCGCTTAATAAGCTCAACCAGTTCGAGTAGCTTTGGTTTCGCGTACGGATCGATTGCCATATTGCAGCAGTAACACCACACGTCCATCGTTGTTGTGTTCATTGCAAGCGCATGAATGTCCGAACGAGGTACCTAGAATATTACAAAAAAATGGAATGCATTACAGTATCGACATTGAATTAGATCTACCTCCCCACTATCACTTACTGTATA
The DNA here is from genome assembly GCF_943734845.2 of Anopheles funestus. Classification (NCBI taxonomy): domain Eukaryota; kingdom Metazoa; phylum Arthropoda; class Insecta; order Diptera; family Culicidae; genus Anopheles; species Anopheles funestus. Next base: position 6,320,314 of record NC_064597.1, on the reverse strand, counting down.
ATGTTTTAGTGCATGCTGATTTTGCTTACGACCGCAGAGCTGTGTTCCACACTTGAGACAAAGCCACAATGTCGTTTCTGTACTGGCATCGCTGAACACTTTGCCTGAGTCGTGGATATGATTTCCACCATGTGCCGCTGGCTCATCCAAACACTTGCCGCAAACCTTTTTAAACCAAGCTTCATTGGTTTTAATTTGTTTCCGTATTGTGTTCAAATCGATAGATTTCTGTATGTGTGTACACACTTCACCGCCATTCATTTTGGTGGAAAGTAAAGTTTCATCGTTCGATTCCGTCGAGGAGGCCCCACCGTCCACTCGGTAGTCACTGCGCTGCCTTTTTCCCATAATAATGTTCCCTTCTTCCGATGGATGCTTTCGGTAACGAAACGCTGTTGAAAGGAAAACACAATAGTTTACTCGTACAAGTTGGCGATTTTCCAACACGTAGCTTTTAACATCACTGTGTACTGTAAAGGAGAAAAATTATAACATATACAATCGTGTAACGAATAAAGTATAACAAAGTCGCCCACCATCAATCTCGCAGGGGGGAGGGGGGGGTGAAATAAAATATGGTTATGGCAAAAGTGAGAATTGTTAAGCAAAGTTCACGCCTTGATTAACCGATTAAAAAATTTCACTACATCACGTAAACATTCCTCACAAAGAATCTGCACACCTCAAACAACATTTATAATGCGTGCCATGACAAAAATAAGATCACAAAAAGAGGTTAGCAATATTATATTATTAAGAATGGCGTGTTCGTGCGCAGCAAAAACACTCCATCATCTGCTTACCGTATGCGCTGTTGCAAATTTTACACGTTTACCGTTACTTTACACGCAATAATCTAGATATTTCACGTGCAGCTCCACGTAATTTTGACTGATTCAGCACATTTAGTTGCAAAATTCATACGGAGTACATCTCACCGATCGCACCGCGAACACACCAAAGAGCTCGTAATTGGTCGCGTGCGTGCTATCAACAGGATTGCTCTAGAGCAAATTTCCACAAGGTATATAATATGAAGGATAAACGTCAAACGCATCGTTGCGAACTTTCTCTCAAAGTCAGTATAATTTTTAAAATCATTAAAACCATTTACATTAAAATTGATTTATGCTTTCCATTGCTAGAAGAAATAGGTTTAATGTACGCATGAGTTGCTTTTATTTTAGAACAAATACTTTCAATTTGAAGCTTACCTTAATCTTTGTTTCAATGACCAACAATACACCCTTGCGTCTATAACCACCTACCCGGATAGGTAGTGCAATTTTTATTAAATTTTACACATTTCCACGTTCAAATGCGTTTTTATTCAATTCTAAAAGATGTTTTGACTTCAATTTAATTGTAAAACAGCTTCATACTAAACATTTACCTATTATTTTAATGTTTGATCGTTTGATTCTATCAAACATTTTTACACCCTAACTTCTATAACCCCCAGGTAGGTGGTCATGCATTTTCTACGGGTTTTGGTTTTTTCTGCGTGGAAAAGTATAAATATATTTGGTTTTAGTTGTTGTATTGCCGTAAAATGTTTAATAAAGTGTTCTTATATTACTTATATTAATTTAATTAAAGTGGAACTTCTGTAAAAAATGTATTGCCTACCTAGATAGGTGGTTACAGAAGAAAGGGGTACAAATCGAGTATTGATTTAAAAGTATATTTTAAAAAATTGCAAAAATTTGCTGTTTGCTTATATGGTTGAAAACATGTTTTTTAGGCATTCCTAAAGTTTCAAGCCGATAGCTTCATTATATTAAAAGTTTATTAAGATTCCCCACATATCCGGGGAAGGGGGTCATTGAAATGAAGGTTAAGCTTAAAATTGTGAATAGTTAAGTCTTCATAGATCCATTAAACGAGTATAATGAAATTTCGAAAAGTTCCTGTAAAACTTTAAACTGACCCGAAATAGTGGAGATAATTTGATCATACTCAGTGGTATTATTTTTCCGATAAACAACGAACATTAATTTGATAACCCCAACGTTACAACTGGAAATATAAGCACAGCTACTTGTCCAAAGTCGTCGCTGTTTGCCATATTGTGAAGAACAAATAATTCGAAGTTTTCAGTAGTCCCTCGAGTGATTTGTAGCTAAAATCTCGTTTTACCTTTAGCATGATGTACTTCTACTTGGGTTGTCAGCATTACACAAAACAATGTGTTCAGTGTACATAGCAGATGAGTCAAGGTCTATCGAGTAATGCAATTTCGTGACAACCTTTGTTGATATAGACATCTTGGAGGATGAGATGATTTGAAGATTTTGTAATGAACAGTCGAACGGGAAAAATTGGATTTAAATTGTTGAAGTAGCCTCTGCTATCAACGAGAGCTTCGGTATTGCAATTAAACAGTTCTAGGATTTTGCATCTAAGAAACTATTTCACTAATAAAACTGAAACCATCTCACGGACTGTTCGTACTTCTTATTTATTAGACAAGACTAGACTAGAACAACAAAACCCCGGAACGTATTCATCGCAACAAATAGAAATCTTAATTATACATGAGATCTAAACACAATTTTAATTTGCTTGTTACCGCAAAGCAATTATTTACACACAATCAAAAACATATTGTTTGTACTTTTTCACTTTACCATTTGAATTCGTAACGGATGAATCAATCATTTCTGCAGATTCCTAAAATCAAGAGCATTAACAACCTACAATAACTGATATATAACAACAGAACAACAATTACTTCTTAGTGATGAATTATAAGATTATATTGTTTTAAACGACATTGTTAAATGTACAAACAAAATTTACAAATATTTGTTTCTGCGTGCAAAAACACAAACAAGAAATGTTCAATTAATCATCCTTACTGCTATCTACCCGACAGTATGCATTAAATATTGAAGCCCATGTCTCGCATGCACTGTTTATGTTTCTCTATCAACTCGCTGCATTTCTCTTCCCCATGATCCATAATGCTGTAATAAATGTTCAGGGTTACGTTAGAATACATATTATTATATAACCTTCTTTTGAATTATTATAATACCAGGCATCGCGTGCTTTTTTCGTTTCGGGGCAAGCACAGCAAGCCTTGCATTTGGGTTTTTCCTTGGCTACATTTGTAGGGGACTCCACGGTCGAGGCAGCAACATTTGGTAGCAAGCTAATGGATTGACCCATGATGATCGTAATTTCGTGTATTCTTTGCTTTTACTGGCACGGAAGGAACTGCAACAGAAAAGCACTGAGGTTAGAGGTAACAATTCTATAATGATTACAGCGATAGTCATAGCATACATTAGTTTAGCTACTTTTGTTTCTACTTACGAATGCTTTTAATACTTATGAATCACCAGTTTCGATTCGTTAAGACGGCGATAATAAAGAACTTTTATTTCACCACAAATACAGCACAGTTCTTATTATACCCAAACAAATCCTAGCGAAGCAGAACCCGTGTGCTGTATGACATTTAAACTGTCATTGAAAAATGACCCAATCAACATTCACGCTGTGTGGAAAGAAAATGTGTTATTATTAAAATTACTACAACTTTCTTGTAGGTATTATAACTTTTTCCTATTTACTTAAATGTTTTGTAGTAAACTTACGGCGAATCTGCATATATGAGGTACTGTGTATCTATACTATTTAATTTAAAACTATTTACTTACCTTGGGTATAAACTCATTGGGCCCGGAATTTCAATGTCATGTCTGATTGAGAAAAACAATACATGTGCGTGAACGTTTCAATATGTTTCGAAGTGTTTTAAAATCAAATTTATTCCGAAGTAGGATATTACCTACAACAAGACATATTCAGCTGAACAGCACTAAATGGGCAGAACAATGTGAAGCCACTGGTTTGCCGAAAATAAACAGTACAGACGAGATATACGACGCATGGAAACACAAAATTGTGTACAGTTCGTTCATAGAGAGCAGAACTTTAAAAATGGGTTACAAACAAAACAAAATCATGGAATCCAAACTTAAACAATTACACAATAGCAACATAAGAAAATCGTGCGAGATACGACCGTTTTCGGTAGCTATGAAGCAGTTACAGACAGAGGAATATAATGAATTGTTCGACGATGGAAAAATGGCTTTCGATAATGGCGATAATTCATCTATGGTTCACATGCCTTACAAACAAAGCGGACTGAAAGTGCGCAAACTGGATGAATTGACGGAGGAAGGCAATGAAAAACTATTTACTGGAGAATGGATGTCAGATTATGAATATTACGATGAACATGATCAGGATGGAAGATCGTTGTATGGTACACCGGATCCTAGCATACCATCTGCGAAAGTACCTTGTGGAGGATGTGGTGCATTGTTGCATTGCATCGAACCTAGTATTCCTGGCTATTTACCGAGTCAATTATTTAAAGGCAAATCTAAAGAACAGTTATTAGTAAGTTGTTTTGTTATAGTAGTTATAGTTAATGTTATATTAATGCCATATGTTTTTATCATAACTTCTTTGCACAGACTACCATTTGCCAAAGATGCCACTTTTTGAAACACTACAATGTTGCAATAAATGTGACGGTTTCCGCTGATGATTATATTCAAATGCTGTCCTCTATGAAAAGCAAAAAAGCTCTAGCCATTCTTCTGGTCGATGTTTTGGACTTTCCCTGCTCAATATGGCCTGGACTCGCAGAAATATTAGGATCTCAACGACCCATAATTGTTGTGGGCAATAAAATCGACCTATTGCCACAGGATTGTTCTGGCTACTTGGAGAACGTGCGACAATGTTTGACCAAAAGCATAATTGAAGCTGGTTTTTCGAGAAACAACATCAAACATGTGTCGCTCATATCAGCCAGCACTGGATACGGTGTGGAAGAATTAATCACGAAAATTCACAACGTCTGGGGCACCCGCGGTGATGTGTATCTGGTGGGCTGTACGAATGTGGGAAAAAGCACACTTTTCAACGCACTACTTCGTTCCGACTTGTGTAAGGTGCAAGCGACCGATTTGATACAAAAAGCCACCGCAAGTCCCTGGCCAGGCACAACAATACGTATGCTTAAGTTTCCTATTTTGCGTCCTTCGGACTATCGATTATTTCTAAGGACGAATCGCTTAAAACAGGAGCAATATATACAGAGGGCAAATCAACGGTTAAGACGCGAACAGTCTAAAGCGACTAGCGATGTAAAACATCCTACACTTCTTGGTCATATCGGTCGTACCTTCGAGAGGGAACAGGAAGAAGCTTTTGATCATTTCTCTCTGACGCAAAGGAGTGGTGGACCGACGCCGATACTTACATTGAACGAAAACAACGAAAAGTATATCAACTCTAAATGGTGCTACGATACGCCAGGTGTTGTCCAGCCCGATCAAATACTCGATCTTCTTACTACGGAGGAAATTCTGTTAACTATCTCAAGACGTATGATTCGACCAAGAGTTTATCTTCTAAAACCCGGCATGACTTTATTCGTTGGCGGTATAGGACGAATCGATTTTCTAGATGGTCCAAGCTCAATTCGCCTTATTCTTTATGCTTCTAATACGCTTCCAACGATTATTTGCGATACATCCGAGGCTAGTGCATTGTATACGGCACTCCTTGGCACACCTTTGCTCGGTGTACCGTTTGGTACTGTGGATCGATTAGAAAAGTTTCCACCGCTAGAATGTGGCCCCAACATCCTCGTACAGGGTACGCTAGAAAAGCATACCACCATCTGTGATATTTTATTATCATCCGTCGGTTGGGTTGGTGTTAACTTACCACAACACAGCGAGGCCATATTTCGTGCCTGGACGCCGAATAAACGAGGTATATACGTGCGTCAACCGGCGTTACTACCTAACGGACTTGCTCTAAGAGGAAAACGTATACGAGGATCGTTGGCCTATCGTTTAGGAGAAGTGTTCAAACCGCGTTAGAGTAAAATTGTGTAACAGATTAGTGCAAGAGTATGACTGTAATAAAATTATTTAAATATTTTATTACCAAATTTTTCTTTACATAATTCGACCGTACTGTAAATGTAAAGTAACCGTCTTTCAAGAGCGGTGTAATGTTCCTTGATGACTAGTGGATACAGTAGATCTAATTTGTTTAGCTCCTCAAGCGTTTCGGTAAGTGCTCCACCAGAGAATATTAACAATCTTTCCCATGTTGTGCGCCGAATGCTAGAAAGTATACATATAAAGCATTTAACCATAATACAATAAAGAAAAATCACAAATACTTACAAGCAACACTGATACAACGGGGCAAGAATATCTATATGATCTACGAATGGATTGCCAAACCCTTTACCATTGTCCAGCAACAATACCCGATTTTCTCGCGTTTCGTAATGGTGCCTATCGCCGTTTTGAATGAGAAAATCAAATATAGCCGCATCTATCAGATCCAGCAGTACATCAAACTGCAGCTGTTTGCGTATTAGTGCACAATAATTATCGTTCTTTTCCCATTCGGCTTTCAGCTGATCCTTGTACGTGCGTTGCCACGGCGACCTGTACTTTGATATCTTTCCCGGAATGGTAAGCAAAACTGCTCCCTCAAGGGTGCCGGTTGCTGGATCATCGCATACCGTTTCATCGCTTTTACAGTAATGGCAAACACCATAGGCACACTGCTGATTGTTGATAACTGCAACAAACGGGAATTGGTAAAATCTTGATGCATTCTTGAACTGTTGAGAATATTTCCTACCTGGCATCGTCTGGCGAAGGTCATCGTCTGCATATATTAAATTATTACGAAGTGAAATTTTCCGCCCAGCAACAATCGGTGTGTATCGGAGGTTTAATATGGCAGCTAAATGAAAGCTAACAATTTCGGAGTTGTGTCTATCTTTGCCTGAGTATACGGTGCCATTTATGATATCTTCACGTGTATACCAGCTCGGTTTAAACAGTACAAATTGCGAACCAGTGAGTTCTAGTACCAGCTTCAACTGTGTTCCTCTGCGTGAATTTTTAAGCCTATGAATAGACTCATTGCTCATTGCATTTACGACCGCTCCGATCGATTTATCCTTCGCAGGAAACACTTCGTTCACTTTGGGCCACTGAAATTAAAGTGAAGAGTATGATTAAGACACTCCAAATGTGTAACCACACCTATCACTACTGCATACCGAGTTAGCAATTTTCCACACACTGGTTAAGTTGTACGCTTTCGGAAGAAAGCAGTTGATAAGGTTCTGCTTTATTCCAAAATATTTTGGATTTTTGTTTCGAAACACCGGTTTCAAAGCTGTGACTTTGCGTATTATTGCATTTTGCACCGAGCGTGGTTTGGTTGTTTGAGTATTGTTCAGTATTGGTTTTGTTCCTGCCGCAGCAAACTCTAACGCATCGTGCCCAACCATGTTAATGCCATCTTGCGGCACAGCTGATTGTAGATTATTAATGAAATACACATTAAGACTGTAATAGATCACTAGCGATAGACATAATAGAATAAGGATATTGTAAAAACTAGTTTTTATCATCTGGTTTTCATTTATTTCTTTGTACAACTATTTCAGATACGCGCTCCGCCTGTGAATGTGCTTCGAGTTTAATGTTTACAAACAAATCAACTGTCAAATACAGTTAGTACTCGAGATACGCGGTGGTATGTATATGTATACCTCGGTTGTTAAAATATAATTTCAAAACTTTATAAAGTAGAGAATTACAAAAATTACTTTTCGTATGGATTCGGAATATTTCATCTATAAGGTCCCTGGACTCTTACGTTTGTCCTTGAACTGCAAATCAATTAAAAAACGTTAAAGAAGTTAAGGTTATAAGCTTCAATTTCTTGCTTCGTTACAGTTGTCGATTATTCTGGTTGGTCCTGGCATGCCAGCGTTAAAAACTGACTATCAATGAATGGAAGCCAAACAGCAAATCCGTCGTATGAGAGATATGAAAATTTGAACCCAGATTAGTGGTATTGTTATTATGTGGCCATCATCATTACTAGGCATTATTTGACCAAGCCCTTAGGAGATAACAGTTTCTTTAATATTGCTTAAACTTTCTCGATAGCCAATTGAAATATTAATCAATCATTGTGCGGATGTATTTTACCTACAAGAAGAAGACAATCAACGTACGTTAATCGCTTTCATTAAATGGGGTAGATTTCGGCAATTGATTTATAATTAACCACACTTGTAATCATACGTGTCTTTGTGTACATTGTTATAGTTATTTATTAGAAATTGTTCTGTGGCACAAATGACAAAAAAAACAACAACCAAAAATATGGCTAGTGAATCATAATACAATTAAATTATTGCATTTGTTTGTGAGTAGTTTCTTTTACAAATTTGGTTTCATTTACACAACTTCACGGCTGGTGCAAAACGGTTCACTGTATTGTACCAGTACATCTTCTATTTGTTTCTTTGATTTGCTTTTTACACAACTTCACGGGTTTCAAACTGTTTACTGTATTGTACAAATACATCGCCTATTTGTTTCTTTGATGCAATTCGAATACACTGTCTTCGTTCCGTTTCTTCGGTACAATGCAACTTAGATAATTGTTCTGCGTAAGGATCGTTTGATAGGAAATTAGTTATGCTTCGTCCATAACGTAGGTTCGGTTCAATCGCCCGTAGCACATGTATCTTACTATTGCTCCTGGTGAATAGGTCGATTATGTTTGTTATCGTACCGTTGTTGATGAGTTGCGTAGAGTTCATTGATAGTAGATTCACAATGTCCCGATCGGTACGAACGATTGGTAACATTTGTTCGAGCTGTTTGCGTGCGTACACGTAGTCATTGCTGTAGAATGATACCACATCATAGTTGGCCCTGTCGAAGTAACCGCTACTTTGACCAACATCACAGTTTTCACACGGTTTGCACAGCTCAGTCCACTCGCAGGGATACATCATGAAACCGATCGGGCTGTACACCTGAAAGCCTTGAATGGTATTCATCCGGACACGATTAAGAAAGTCCGGCCGGAATGAGGCCGCATGGGAACAGAGCATAACCAAACTTTCCAGACCTATCTTGCGCAAAGCTAGGTCAACAGCGGCAAAGCTCATGTGGGCGTGCGGCCCGTAAAACGAGCTGTAGTATCGATTATTATTACTAACATTGGCGCTTACTTCTGCGGGCAACCGTATCGATACCCAGGCCACCCTCGACCCATCCTGTTTGTGTTTTTCCGTCAATGCTAAAGCAATATTTTTCAACGGAAGAAACACATCTTCATCACCTTTGCTGGGCGTATCCGCCCGGTACATAAATATAAGCATCAGGAAAGTATTATCCTGACTGTCCATGCACGTTTTCTCGTAGCTCTCGAGAAACTGCTCCGTGTCCAGCACTTGATTCTCGAACGTTGGCAGCAACATCGCAACACGCGTGCTTTCCGTTACGTACGGCGAAGGGACGATTTCGATCAGGCTAATAGGCTTGATCACTTCGAAGCTTTTCTGCACCATCTTTTTCAGCTTCCGGTCGTAGAAATTGAGCAACAGCCGGTAATCCATCCCCCGGACGGCATCGAAACGCTTGTACGCAGTATGTATGCCACGAAACTCGGCATCCGGATTGTTTCGCGTTGCTTCTAAAATAGTTTTATTTAACACGTTGCGTATATCTTCCTCATCGACTGCTGATAAGCGTTGCACATTAACCTCGGAATTCCACATGAAGGAGTGTGTTGTATTGAGCGCTATCCACGGCACCACGTCGTGTCGTGATTCGGGTGGATTCGATTTTGGCACACCCAGTGGCCACCGCACTTCAAGGATATCGTTTGACATTGTACCATTGGAAATTTGCATAGCGTCTTCTAGCAACGTTTGCTTTATGTCACTGTTTTGCTTCAGATGCAGGCGTGAGAAATATGCATGCAGCAGATAAAAGTCGTCCGTCGTCGTAACAGGGTAAACCATTGCTGCATTGTTGAAACGACTTTCCTTTGCGATTAAATGGAAATCTCGGTAGATTTTGTAACTGTTCAGATGGTAGCTGGTAATATCGATACCCTGCCAGGATTGATGGCAGGATTTAATTTTTGTCGAATATTTTACACACTTGCCGATGTTACTGCTGTAGTTGTTTGATGCCGAATTACGAACGCACCAATCAAGATTCGCTCGGATTTTTCTAATCACACCACTGCTCAGTATAATGCCGGCATGCAGGTCACAATAGTCATTACGTGCGGTTTCGTCGTTTTTCCCATCGTTAAACGAATTATCGTCCAGCGTTGTTCCCATATACACATCTAACGTGACGCTAAGATGCTGAAGTTGCCGGCGTACCGTACGAGCATTCACGTACGTCGTATCCATTAGCAGCAGAAAGAAATCGTACTCATCGAGATAGTTATCTGCGAGGTATTTGAGCATATGAAACGGTCGCAGATGTTCCCGGGTGTCGGTAAAACCCACTATATTCTTCAGGTTAAAGTTAGACTTTACATTGTCCGCGTGTATGAAGAATTTAATTTTATTCACTAGATGTGCAGCGGTACGATTGATTGCGGTAGCAAAAGTGTCAACATTTTCCGTAGTTGTCAGCACACCCACGAACAGCTTTTCCCTGATGCCCAGCTCGGAGTAATAATATCGTGGGCGTATTATATTTTTCACCATCTTCTTCGCTATCATCGGTTTCTGCTCCAAGTTGAGTTGCGGCTCGAATTCGTTGTTATGCTCAAGCGTTTGTAACATATCGGTATTTTCCGTCACCTCCGGGCACTCGGCTACATATTCCGCATAATCGTGGGGCGAATAGTAGCTAAACAGGAAGCCGCACACGATCCCGACCAGCAAATAATGATTGCGACTAAAATTAAAGTTGATTCCCATCGTAACAAAGGAACTAAGGTTTTCACTAAATGCACGAAATCATATATTGAGAAGGTAAACCATAACCCATCTACAACCCACAACAAATAAATAAATATGTACCAAATAATCAAGGTATGTATAGCAAGGTGTCGCAGAAAGGCCCTTTTGACAATTGGCACAAGGTACGTATAAAATAACTGCCGAAATCAGCCCTTTCCGTGGGGGTGGTTATGAAAAATTTATCTAAAATATTTGAATATTACGCTGTAAACAATTATGTTACATTAAATATTGTAGATATATAGTAGTACAGAATAATTGTAATAATTTGAGAAAGATCGGCCAGGCCATATAATGCGAAAACATGTAATATATATGTTATAATAAATTTTATGGTTTGACCGCTATTTATCAAAGAAAGAACATGGTTATTGTTTGTAATCTCGTAAAATATTTTTTACAATCATTCAGTGCATAGAACGAAATCATAGCAGCCGTACAGTTAGACGACGATCTGTATATTCTTTATTATATCTTCTTCTCAAATAATGCATTTAAAAGTATCCCTAAAAGTAGTATAAAGCCTTCGCTGTCTAAACTCAAATGCTTACGTTGTGGTCCGGATGGGATTTGATACACGATCCTGTCGTGTAAAGACCGGCGCCGCTACCACATGCAGCAGCTATTATAACCAGTAGTGATGGGTCACACACCAGTAGTGATGGGCAACGATTCGGGAACCTTGCACCTACCGGAATCATTGCACCTACTGGACCTACTGTACCTACTTTAACCCGAGTCCGACCTGAACGCGCTGCACCCACGGATCGGAATCGCTTATGGTAGCTGGCACCTACTGGACCTACTGAACCTACTCCGATCCGAGTCCGATCCGAACTCGTTGCACCCACGGGGCGGAGTCGCTTATGGTAGTTTGTACTGTAACCTACTGAACCTACTTTGACCCGAGTCCGAGTCGAACTCCACAAGTCGGAGTCGTTTATGGTAGCTTGAACCTACTGGACCTACTGAACCTGTTCCGATCCGAACTCGCTGAACCCACGGGTAGGAGTCCTTTATGATAGCTTCACTTACCGGAATCGTTGCACCTACTGAACCTACTTTGAACCTATTCTGACCCGTACTCGCTGCACCAACAGGTCGGAGTCGCTTACGGGAGCTTCCACCTACTGGAATCATTGCAACCACTGGACCTACTTGTGTCTACGGGTCTTATGGATGCTTATGAATAGCTCCGACTCGTTAGGTTCGGTTCGATCCGCCCATCACTAATAACAGGGGGAGGATTATCGTATGGGCAAAGAGGGCCTCCGCCAGTGTCCCCGTCGGTTTGGGGATTCTGTGACCTGTTCTTCGACAACCACCCTTCCTCAGCCTCTAATTCCAGGGAGCCTCAAGTTCAATCTTATTGCGGCATTCCGTACAGTTCCTACAGACTCAAACTACCACTCCAGCTTAGGACCTCATGGAAGTTTTATCCGCCATTGATTATAACCGACTGTTTCGGGATAAAAATATTCTAAGTCTTGACCGTTTGATGACTAAACTTGAAATACTTAGCATACTTTAATAGCTTGTATAGATTTTTGAGGATTACTTTGGGTTTCCGATTTTGTTCAAACTACTTCAAGGATTGCCCAAGTAAGAATATCCTGAGTTCTCTTTTATTTTTGTGATAAGTTTCCACAGCCCGCTAGTACACTGGTACAACCAGGATTAGTTTTTTGGGATAACTCTTGATAGTTTTCTGCTCTAGACGAATGTCTTCGAAATCTAGCTCCTTGTTACATCAGCTGTTGACTGTTGTTCACTCCACTATCTTCTTAATATCTTCTCTATCTGATGCAATAGTAAATTTTGTGACATCAATTTGCCAGTTTGTAAATTATACTTACATACATTTACATTTTAGCATTATATTTCAATTTAAGAAGTATTCACAAAATAATCAGTAATCAATTGTGCTGAAAAATTGATTATTAATGTTTTTTATACCTAAAACTACTTATGGGAAGAATAGTGTAAAAAAATCGTTTTAAAATCGCTTGCAAAAGCGTCCTGTGAGGTCTAAATAGAGAACAACAATTCACTTGGTGCACCAGGCATCATTCAACTCCTAATGAAGGCCAAGGTCAATGGCCATTAGGCGATCTTTTAGTTGAATCTGATAATTTTCGTGCTAAACGTAGGTCTTCACGTAGAAACTTTGCTCTCCTTCGTGAAGTAATATTTCAGGACGAACGAGTACCGATTGATTCCGTGTCAGCCGATGAACACAGCGATGAACACCAGGAGAAAAAAAAGCTTCCGATGTTAGACGATGAATACCCGAACATCCTTCTCGAGTGTTTATCCACTTTCGGGACTGTGTGAAAGTTGCTTCAATCGTCCTGGTTGTACCAGTGTACTAGCGGACTGTGGATCGCAAGCACTGCACGAGCTAGCCTTGGCTTGATGGTGTCGCTATGATGTTTTCTGTTGCGTTTGCAAACCGATAGATTGTGAATTATTCCGCGCGTGTGACCCCCCGGTGGGGGCGCTCGAATTGTTTGAGTCGTCTTCAGCTCAGATGTCAACTCGACGGACCCGCGACTTCACTGTCGGAAACTTCACCGCAGTTTTGTGACTTTGATTCGTCTATCAACCTCAATCAATCGAACGACACTCAAATCTAAACCGGAACTGTGCTCGTTCATGTGCAGGTGTACGGCCGGTGCATCGAATGCACCCGCGTAGTAGGTGCATAAGGGTCGCGTAAGATAAGTGAGTGCAGTTTTGCCTTAGTTTCACGTCGTTTCAGTTGAGCTGGAATACGTTTACTTTAAGCTCACGATTTTATGTGTATCTTATTTAGGTTTTTTTGTTGTGTTGTTTGTTGCAAAATCCAAAATGTAAACAGTGGTACAGCGTAAGAAATTGAAATTGCAAAAGTTAAGTGTGTATGTGTATCGGTTAGTGTGTTTGAGAGAAGAAAAAAAAAACATGATGTACTACAAGGTGTTTGCTTAAACGATTATACGAGTCGGTATTAAAATACCGTTGTTGTTGCAAATCATGCTCGTTTACTTATGCTTGAGCTGAGAATGCAAAACAACAATGCTCCATGTAATCTTTTACCCAACTTTGGTTTGGTTTTCTTCTTTCGTTTATTCACATCCTTTTTCCCATCCATTATTTTACACAACATCACTGTACCAACCACCAATGGGTTGGTAGTACCATAATAACAACAACAGCAAAAAAAAATCACATTAAAAAAACGTGAAAGTGTGCAGCAACCAAGTGAAAGAGTGCAAATACCGCATAGACCAAACCACGTGGCGCAATGGTCTTTTCAATTTAAATAGTTCTGGTGAAAATTCCAAATTCAATCAGAATCGAAATTATTTGACCCGTTCGGGGATTCGAGTGGTTGTTTCACATGCCGGTGCAAAAGGTTGAATCAAGTGCTAATCGTAAACTGCAAGCGCATGAACGCATCCAGTTGCTAAAACGATCTCTGCCCCGGGGGCGGGTGTAGTTTAGTGGGTGTAATGTAAGTTCTATATTTAAATGAGCCGTTTTATGTTTTGCTATCTTTTTAATTTAATCGTGCTTTTACTCAAATGCCACTTGAGAAGCGATGGCCGCCATTTTGAATGTCGTTTTAATGTGTATTAAATAGTTTTTGTTTAGTATTTTTTTTTAGTTAATTTTCGATAAGTGTATATTAGTTTATATTATTCGTAATATTATGCTTATACTTTTTTGTTCCATTTTCATATTTGTGCTAGTGCTGTTTTTTAAAACTAATTTCCGTAAGTTTTGAATAGTTTTTTTTGGGGGGATTTTTAAAAAAGGAATTTTCCACCGTTTTCCTGGAGGATTTAAATTGGTTTCTTCTGGATTTTCCAATATTTTAAATGGTATTTTCCATAATTTTCAATTGGTATTAGTACTTATGAAAGTTTTGAAAGTTTATTTAAACAATTTTCATACATCCCCTTGTTTATATTTTGGAGTCGATTTCTGACTGTGTCAATATATTTTTTCTTCTAATTGTGTCTCATAGATCCATCTAATTGATTTCCCTATTTACTTTGTATTTCTACTGGAAATTAATTAAGGTTATTAAGACAGTACGATTTGAACGATAAAATTTAAGACTTGTGCAGTCGAAATACTTCGAATCGGGGAGATCTTTAAAGCCAATCACCCTGAGAAAAATAAAAAAAAATAAATCAAAAACAAATACAAAACTCTCTTCCAGCAAGCAGGAAGTACACCGAACTTCTTCATACATAATTACTTACATCTCGGAGAGAAGAGGGAAAAAATAAAAAGCCAACCGCACGCCGTCTTGCTCTGCTGTGGAAAATGTTTGAACCTCTGCTAACGGCAAAAGCTACACAATATTAATGCCCTCTGGCATCGTTGTGGTAATTTTGTTTTTTTTTGTTTCAATATTGTTATACTCAAACAACATGGGTTTGAATAACATCTTAACTGGACCGGAAAATGAAAATTAAATTAAAACAAGCTTCGCAAATGCTTCTATTTATAAATAAAAAAAAAGTTCCAGTACTAATTAAAAAATAAAATACCTTCAATAGACAAAAGCGGTGTTAAAAGCATCGTTTTAAAATATATTTTCAAACTACATATTTATATAACTACTATTGTTGGCACTGATTATAACTCAATGTACCAGCGGGGGGAAGAAAAAAGTTTGCCAACTAATAATATTTTAGAGCTTCGGTTCATTTTGTGCAATAAAAATACAGACACGGAGCCAAAAAACGAAAAGCTACTAAGATTGGCTATAATAGAAAGCGGCGCCCCTTACGACAGTGATAAAGCATATAATGTAGCCCCTTTAGAAAACACTGCAGTCTGTTTTTACTTTTTTGTGCTTCAGAGACATGAAAAGTTCCGATCCCTTTTTTTCTCGCTCATTTTTAGTTACCCCTTTTTTTCCTACATATATTCACAATAGGACCATATCTATTCACTGCTCGATTCAAACCAAAATCCCTCTCACACACAACACTATTCCATCCACAACAATACATTTCAAATCTCGGGTCTGCTTTTGTAGTATTTTCTTCGTCTGCTCTTCGGCATTAGGGTTAATATTTTGTCTTAATATCATCCTTTCGCTGATAAATGAAGAGGTTCCCTTTCGCTTCATTCCGCTTTCTCCTAATATTTGGCTGCAAATAGAGTCTACAAAAATTGACCGATTCTTTCACTTGATCAAGTGCTTAATCAATCAATGTGGCCGTGTCATTTCAAAGAAGGATTGGTATTGGGAACGAATAAAGTGAAGAGAAACCCAACAAAATATAGGAAACTTCCTCTCGCTTTTTTTTTGCAAACTGTTAGCAAACATCGCTGTAGGCTGTTTGGTACCGATTTTGTCCGTTTGCAGCCATTCTTATGCTGAGATAAACACTTTAGTTAAGCGAATTATCACACAACACTATGTGTATTTACTGTTCCAATGTGTTTAGTCTTATTTTTCTCACAACGATTAAGACCGATGGTAAGAAAAGTTTTGGCTTGAAATTATAAGTTGGTTATGTACTTGCGATTTATGTGAAAGAAGTAAGATTGTTAAAATAGCAAAATAAAATATGTAAAAAAGGATTGGAATTTAAATGTTAACAAACAGTAATTCGCGTTCAACTGAAAGTTATTTAAGAATTTTCTTATCCTTCAGTTGAGTAGTAGTAGTCAAGTACTGGGCGTCTCCATTCGTTTTATATTGTGTTATTTTGACAGTTTGATATTTTTTTCTAGATTCACATTTAAAAAAAACTGAGTAAATTTGGATTATAGTTCGACTGTTTACAAACATTAATTTAATTTACGTAAAACTGCAAGCTAGTTATAAATTTTCTTAACCTTTAGTTCAGTAGTAGACAGGTACTGGGCGTCTCCATTCGTTTTATTTTGTTTTATTTTGACAGTTTTTTAGATTCGCATTTAAAAAGAATATATTAATAAAAGGATTAGAATTCGACTGTTTACAAATATTAATACTATTCACGTAAAACTGCTAGCCAGTTACGAATTTTCTTAACTTTCAGTTCGCTAGTAGCCAGGTACTGGGCGCCTCCATTTGCTTTCTTGTTTTATTTTATTTTATTTTATTTTTTTATTAACGAAATGTTCATTTGATAAATTACTAAGTAACAATAATAATACTAAATACTTGGGGGTTTGCTTGCAGTAAAAAAAGGTACAAAAACAACTAAAACCCCTGCCCTGTTTGTTGTCTCAAGTGTCTCAATCAAAACTCTCAGCTCTTCACAGATATTTCAATGATGAAAAATCATCTAGAGCTAGTTCAGTTGCGTGAAGTATGTTTTATGTGTCACAATACCCACCCCGCACTTCAACATGATACATCAAACAAAAACCTACCATGCTGGAGGAATTGAACACGACAGAAGAGTCTTGAAAAAATATTTCTCCGTTAAAGTGAGAGAAAGAAACGGAGAGCTGGCTTACCGAAGTCTGAAATATTTGGCTGCTATTAAGCTAAGACTGCTTAGCCAAAAACCAGAAACCGCTTCAGAATGTTGTTTCGCTTAACTACGTAATAAATGTTTAATTAGGTGAGGGTGGAACTATTTTTTTGCTACACTTTTAGCATAGCAGCGCGTTGTACGGTGCAGGGTTATGCTTAATAAACACGAATTATTTAAGCATCTTTTACAATATTAATATAAAGTGCTTCACATTCGATTACAATACAGTTCAATCTTTTATGCTTTCATGTGGCATTCAACGTTTCAAGCAGAATTTTCCCGTAAATGATCAATTGTGTGTGAATATTTTCATCACAAGTTCCACCGATACTAATAATGCCTTTCATCTTTAAATAAAATCGCTTCACCTTTCGCGGTACACGGTGGATGGTTTACTTCTAGGTCCGTTTTTACATCTCCAAATTCGGTGCACGATAAGCGAGCTTTACGGTTTAATCTGTGCGGTATCGGGAAAAAAGGGGTTTCATCGTTGTTTAAAATAGGTCCTTTGGAAATCATTCATGGTTCAGTTAGGATTTGCCGTAGAATCGTTTCTTCGACAGATGATCGCCGTTTGTAGACTAATTTTGGGTGGTTCCAAATGTTCGATACTTATAGTCACGATGCTAGCTCTTTTCAACCCCTTCTTTAACACTAGAACTACCAAGCGTTTTAAGCGTTTTTCGTTCGTGGTTAATTTTTAAACAATTTCGAGGAGTTGGAGTATATTTTATTGTTTATTGGAGAACGTACTATAGAATATATGTGTAAAATTCATGTATCCACTACCTCAGGGTTGTTTAACCTCAAAAAAATAATGTAATGAAAATGAAGCGTTTCAGTCAAAATAACTGGTCCGGTAGTTCTAGTGTTAAAGATTTTTTTTTCAAAAAAAAAATTATATTAAATTACGTACTTAAACTAATATAATGAATCACAAAACTGTATGAGTGTGTATTTTTTGTTAAACTATAAATTTCTTTATTGGGAAAATAAGAAGAAATTCTCATGAAAAAGGATTACCTTAGAAAGCTCGACTCTTTCATTTTCTTTTTTCCCGATTATTTTCTCTCGAAAGCTCAAGGATTTAGAACGCAATCGTATGCAATTAAAGTGCATCCTATCTGATCTGGAACGGGCAAGAAGAATGAGAATAGTTTTGCCATTAAAAAAGTGATGCTGCTTTCATCATAAAAAAAGTTCCTTTTGGCAATTGTTCCTAGCAGCTGCTTTCGTCCTGGATGGAAGGCATAATTTCTGTTTAAACTGCAAACCACACTTTTACAACAAGCTGAGAGAACCACCACGCTCTTGATGGATGCTCTCGTAGAGGAATTAAAATGCTTGTCCATTTTGTTACTTCACACGTACAGTCTCTATAGACCGTTATCGTACTCGTTCACGAGGATAGCTATATATAGCGTAATTTTGTAGTGCTTTTGCTTATAATTAAACACGTCCGAGCTAGTCGACGGTCTAGAGTTCACTGTGATTAATATAACCGATTCTAGACGATTATTCGCGGATCCATAATACGCATGAAAATGTTTCCTGATACCAGGAGCAAGAATTTTCCACCCCGTATAGCCTGCGATATCTACATTATCGTCTGGCGAATGCCTATATGGTACCGGTATAGGGACGGTTGGCAAACGATTCGTCCACTCGGCTTCGACTAGCGTGCAGAGCCTGTAGCGGCAATTTATTTATAACCTCATTTATTAAATTTTCTCCGAGATGCTCATCATTTCCTGGCAAATGGTACGGATAGGAGAAAAAAATGAAAGGCGGTAGGCAACAATTCGTCCACGAAGTATGTGTGAACTAAAACATAGATTTACGATGAGGAAAAAAAATATGTAAAATAACCCGAAAATTGATTGTACAGCACGTAGTAGCCGAGATACACAAAAATAATGTAGGATTTAAATTTTTGAGAAATAAAACAATAAATAATATTTGTGAATATTATTTGCATTTATTTTTTTAACCAATGTTTACTTCTTTTTTACTCAAAGACCTTCACACACAAAATGGTATTTTTGCTAAACAACTTTTTATAACATAAAGTAATATTATATATTTAAAATAATATATGAATAAATTAAACTATATTATATTATGCGACGATATGAGAGCTTGTGGAACCGAGGCACGACTTTTTTAAAATAACAATGGCGATGACGTCACATAGCAAATGATGGTGGATAGAAAACGGCGCTGGGCTATTTACTCCCACCAAGGATATACGCAAGGGACATACGATCTGGACATGCCTACTCTTCTACTAAGCACTTAGATTCTTCGTGGAAGAATTGTTGTCTATCGCCTTTCATTTTCCTATCCGTGGGATTGCCAGGACATGATGAGCAACCCGGAGAAATTCGACTCCGACTCTCATGGGTGAAATGTTTGGTAATTAGCGGTTCTTCGGAGTAAAAATTAGGTGGCGGAAAATCTCTGATTGAAGATAAACCACCATGATACTGGATCTGGCAACCAATAGTAATGCGATTACGATTGTTTTCATCGAAACCTGGCTCGACGATTCTACACGCGAAATTAATCTCAGATTCTTCATTCGATATTGTAATGCGCTGACCGTTCTCATTCTCGACTCAACGCTATTCCTGGGAAATTAACCACAACAATTTCACGCTGGAATCGTAGCTCTATATGAGAATGGAGTGCGGCTATCGTGGGAATTTTGAACATCGAATAACAACAAGTCGAAACAGTTCGAATCTTACCCGAAAATTGAAACACGAACTTCACCCGTTATCTACAATTTCTTTGAATGTCCAGAAGGGTATTTTGGTGATGAGAGGAGGAGGATGAGGAGGAGGAGGAGGAGAAGAAGGAGGAGGAGGAGGAGAAGAAGAAGGAGGAGGAGGAGAAGAAGGAGGAGGAGGGGGAGAAGGAGGAGGAGGAGGAAGAGGAGGAGGAAGAGGAGAAGCCTATTACTGCTATCAACAAAATATTGGTAGCTCAAAAAACGTGCGGAAAATCTTCTATGAAAAGTGTTTTTATAAAGTCATAGATAACAACGGAGCATTTGAAACATTGTCACTCAATACCAATTGAAAACTATGGAAAATATCAATGAAAACTGTGTGAAAAACCAAAAGAAACCTTGAGGAAAACTGTAGAAAACTACAATTTAAATAAAAAAATCGTTTTTTGGAATCGAATCCGGGCTTTCAACTTGGGAGTCGGAGTGAATTCATGATTCCACTCCGGAGTTCCCATTGCTAAGAAGAAGATCTAAGCTCTACCAAGAAAAAAATCCCCAACGATCTTCTACCCAGGAGACTGTAGAGGAACGCCGTGAAGCTGTTATACACTTACTCAAAAGCAATAAATTGAACATTTTAAAGAGCCATCAAACTTAAATCAATAAATGTGGAAGGGGGAAAAAATGTAATCGAAAAGGTTGGTCTCGTTAGTTGACCGCACTATGAGCCTTGGATTTTTTCCCCCTCTCCATGGTACAGACGACAAATTACTATTTATTGCAGTCCCTCGTATCAATCGCAGCTCTTCTCATTACATCACACATCCACACAAACACGCGTATACACTTGGTTTACACGCATATACACATGTACCAGAGTGCGATCACGAAACGTAGTATTATAGCAACGTTGTTAAGGTATTCCCATACACTGACACCGGTCCAACACATACCGTTAAACGTCCACAAGAAGCTTTGATGTTCACAAGCAAAAACAAAAAAAAGAAAATCTTTCTATTTTTCTTTGCACGTCTTTCGAACCCAAACGCTGGCATTTATTAATAGTCGAATGAAACAACAACAAAAAAACAACTAATGAACATGACTGACTGACATTTTCACATGCAGCACGGGGAGTAACGGGTGAAAGGGGAGGTGGGTGGGGGGTCTAGAGGAGGGAAAAGGCAGGGGACAGAAAAATCGCTCATGTGCAATAAAGGATGTATAGATACGGTCAATCATCGAACCGTTGAACATCGATTCACATTATGATAACCTGTTCATTCCTTATTGATGACAATGACTGGTTATTGAGCGAAGAGGTTATTGAGTAACGAAAAATGAGCAATAGCTGATGGTGAAACGTACAAGTGCATGCTAATGAGGATATCGATTTTGGTTGAGGTTTAGGGATTAAACAATCTGCCCGGTATTGATTGCAATGGAAAGCACGTTTAATGGAAAGTAACGGCGATTAAGTTGAGCCTTCAAAAAAAATGAAACTTTCATTTTATCCATGCATTGTGCTACAATGCAGTTGCTGTTTATCGTAGCGTTTTCCTCAGCTACCGGTTCCCTCGTGCTAGATAAATACATTTTAAAACTGTGCTTTTTATTGGCCAATGCAGCAAAAGCGTAGTTTTTGTGCGAAAAAAATAATTTCAACACTAGAACTACCAAGCATTTTAAGCGTTTTTCGATCGAGGGTTAACTTTTAAACAATTTCGGAGAGTTGGAGTATATTGTATTGTTTATTGGAGATTATACTATAGAATATAAATGTAAAATTCATGGTTCAACTACCATAAGATTGAAGAACCCCAAAAAAAGTGATGAAAATGAAGCGTTTCAGTCAAAATGACTCTGGTGGTAGTTCTGATGTCTCCGGAGTCTGAATCCGGAGGATGTCTAAGAGACTTTACAGCGCAATCCCTTCAAATTGCATGTCAACTGAGTTAAAAAATTATGTTGTAATTCTCTCTATCTCTATCTCTATCTCTATCTCTATCTCTATCTCTATCTCTATCTCTATCTCTATCTCTATCTCTATCTCTATCTCTATCTCTATCTCTATCTCTATCTCTATCTCTATCTCTATCTCTATCTCTATCTCTATCTCTATCTCTATCTCTATCTCTATCTCTATCTCTATCTCTATCTCTATCTCTATCTCTATCTCTATCTCTATCTCTATCTCTATCTCTATCTCTATCTCTATCTCTATCTCTATCTCTATCTCTATCTCTATCTCTATCTCTATCTCTATCTCTATCTCTATCTCTATCTCTATCTCTATCTCTATCTCTATCTCTATCTCTATCTCTATCTCTATCTCTATCTCTATCTCTATCTCTATCTCTATCTCTATCTCTATCTCTATCTCTATCTCTATCTCTATCTCTATCTCTATCTCTATCTCTATCTCTATCTCTATCTCTATCTCTATCTCTATCTCTATCTCTATCTCTATCTCTATCTCTATCTCTATCTCTATCTCTATCTCTATCTCTATCTCTATCTCTATCTCTATCTCTATCTCTATCTCTATCTCTATCTCTATCTCTATCTCTATCTCTATCTCTATCTCTATCTCTATCTCTATCTCTATCTCTATCTCTATCTCTATCTCTATCTCTATCTCTATCTCTATCTCTATCTCTATCTCTATCTCTATCTCTATCTCTATCTCTATCTCTATCTCTATCTCTATCTCTATCTCTATCTCTATCTCTATCTCTATCTCTATCTCTATCTCTATCTCTATCTCTATCTCTATCTCTATCTCTATCTCTATCTCTATCTCTATCTCTATCTCTATCTCTATCTCTATCTCTATCTCTATCTCTCGCTCTTCTTGGCTTAAGGAACTCTAAAGTGTTGCGCCGGTCAAATATGGCTTACTAAAGTTATTTTAACCACGTAAGCCGGATAGTCATTCCTTGCTACCGGGAACACGGTCCGGATGGGATATGTGATTATGTTATAAATAATATGTAATATATGAAGTTTAGTATCCATGATCTACACAAGAAATAATATTAATAGTAACTAGTAAACATGACCTAGTACATAACTGTACCAAAGAAAAAAACAAAAAGGAAGAGAAGTAAAAATGAAGAGTTTTTAAGAATTAATAAACAAATTCAAGTTTTCATCGAGGTCCATTACTATTATTGCCTACAAAGTATAGTTGTAACTTATATTTTCCTAGAAACTCTTGTTGTTTTCATACTTGCTACTATCGTTTGTCGGATGCACTCCCCCTGCGTGTTGCGATACTGATTATTGGCATGTTTGTCACGTCTTTTTGCCCTCATATTAACTTATGTACGTAGTTTCTGGAGGAACAAATTTGGATTAGTGTAAGAAGTTGAATAGCTTTATCGAGAACAATCGGTCCAATCATCAAATCATCTCACGAGAGCTCCGGTTTTCTGTCAGCACTGGTCGTAATAAACATTCATCATTCTTTCGATTTTTGTGCCATTTTTTCCGGCATACCCGGAATGGTTGATCATATGCTGGTGCAGGGTAATTTGTGCCAGGTTTACAAGTAATACGATGGACAATTTAATTCCCATTTTATCAACCGCTGTTGCAAGCATAACTTGTTATTGAGCGCTTTAACCGCATATCGACATTAGCAGGTTATATCGCTGAAATGATCGTAAAGTGAACGAAAACAAAGCAAAAAAAACACACACACACTAGCGCAAGGCAAAGCGTTTCTTTCGGCTAGGATTAATAAGATTGCCCGTATAGATATAACACGTCCGTGGACAATATGTGGCCAAAATTGCTAAAACTTTGGCTGATAATTCTAGCGAAACGTTTTCTTCCATTCCTTTCTTTACGATCGTTCCCGTACGTATGTGTTACTGGTGGCCGGTACATTAAGCGATATGATGGAGCATTAGATAGCTGTGCCCCTTAAATTTGGTATGGCAAAGTACGAACGATGGGGGAAAACAAAACGCAATTGGTGGAATAGGTAAAGATGGGTTCAATAATTCGCTCTTATGTATGCAGCGATAGAAGTATTTTTGGGCGACAAGAATTTCGTTATTTGGTGTTTGAGTATTATGATTTACACTGAGCAAATTTTGACACCATTTTGTATACTAAATGCTCCATATTTGAGCTATAGTCAAGCTTTAAAGTTATGAATCTATCGTGATTATATGAGCTGACTATAAAGCTACGTTAAAGAAGCTTTAATTGCATAGTGATTCGACATCAGTGAATGAAACCTGTGGAATACAAGAATCTGCAAAAGTTCATTCTCAACCCAGCGTTAGACCAAAAGATCGGCAGTTTGATTGTTCGGGATCCAGCCACACAAATAAGCGACACTTAAAAAAAAGCTTTATTAAACAAAAGAATTTAAATACCCGGAACTTTGCGGAAGAAGCAATCAGAGTTCCTTTATAGCCTGAACAGATTTCCATCCTCCAGAATGTCGGTGAGGATGTCGGCGAATATAAAAACAAGCAATCCAGCGAACTCGCGCTTATTAGTAGTAGTGAGAATAAGATAGCCAGCGAGCTCATCTACATAAATGAAGCATTACTGACTAAGCTTGTTCCATATCTAAGGAAATTCAGTCAGGGAAAAACTGTTTGTTATTGGAATGGACATACTTGTCCAGAAGAATCCTTACCTTTGACCATGAACGAGGACTTTAATCCTTTGAAGGAAAATGATGTCCTTTCGAAATGTACATAATTTTCTATTATTATAAATCTAGTAATTTGATGCAACAGAGGTGTAAGCTGATTAAAAAGTGATAAATACTGCGAAATTTGAAGTTACTGACTATCCGTCTATATAGTAAAATAAATCTGAATACGGCCTGACCGTTCTGAAGAAGAAAATAATAATATAACAGTGAGGGTTTATTTACTAATTTGACGTGTACTTGACGGTCCAACTTTATTTTAAATGAAATAGAATAAATTTACACTTCAATGGAGGCGCCTAGTACTTTATACTAAAAACTATTCGATGGAGGCGCCTAGTACTTTACATTAAAAGCTATGCGATGGAGGCGCCTAGTAGGTTTGGAAAAGATGCGTATAATTTGTAGGATTAAAATAGGAAATAATAATAATAAAAAACTAAATATTGGACAACCCGGCGATGTAAGTGATAAGCGGAGCCAGTTCTATACGATAGGAGAAGGTATCAAATCCCATCAGGAAAGTGTCCCCCCTGTAGCAAGGACTATCCAGCTACGTGGTAAAATATGTCTATAGTAAGCCAGAAATGGCCAGCATGACCTTAGAGGTCACCAAGCTTCGAAAAGAGAGAGAGAGAGACAGAGAGAGAGGGGGGGGGCGATATATATTTAAACAGGTAAAAGTTAGTTGTGTAAAAATGAAAATGGACATATTTACTGGAAATATGTCAATGTTATTAAAAATTGAAAAAAAAATCTAATTTGATGGATGCCAGATATCGGTTATGTTAGCCTTCTTATCTTTCATTAAGTTCCATTTGTATCGTAAATATTAGACGTACGAAAAAAAAAACACAGTTCAATGGATCAAGAAAATAAGGTCGACTTATCACATTTTCAGCAGTGTGCTACCAGTTGCGTACGTACGCTACACAAAAAAGGGGGAAATAGAATAAGGAAAAAGTAAGTAAAGGGACATCCTTTCGTCGGCCAATCGCCAAAGAGCTTACCATTCGACGGCTGATGGAGCCTTAGAGCAGTTAAAAAGATTATCCCCCTTTGCTCGAATAGCACAGTGCGCGCTGGTGTGCTCGGTCGAGAATGTTTATTGGATTATTTTTTAGCTTAAACTAGTTACGGTTTAAGATATAACCAGACCATTATGACGAGAGTCATAATGCAATTTTATTTACGACCAATCATTCTGTTTCGTTGTGCAGCATCTTTGATTTCCAACATTGATTGGGGTGGATTGTGTGGTTGTGATAGTTTTAAATGTGTTCAATAAAATGAATTGCAGTTTAGATCAATCTAAAAAAAAACTTAGTCATCTACCGTAGATGACAAGAAGCTGACATAATTTCTGACAGATGATCCGTCCAATCTCTGATAATTAAAATTATCGTTGAAATGGCTGGAAAAATTCTATCCTTTCAAATAGTTGATTGAAGCTGCAAAGAGCTGAATAGCAATTCTTGTGCGTAATGTACGTCATGAAACCTCGCCATGAAAAATACAGTTTTAAAAAGAAAAGCTTTTTTACTTACCAAGAATTGACGAAGAATTGACTCCTTTCAAAACCACTCACAGTCCAGTGTCATAATGCCTGCTTAGTATGCCTTTGCAACGCTTCGGTTGTCCATGCGGAGAACATTAAACGACAATACGTGCTGGTATCGTTCGGTGTAATTCTGCTGACATGACCCACTCACTGGTGCCGTTCGTGTTAAATCGTACCCCTCGCACAGTTCATAGATTTCATATGATTATAGCGAATTTTCCATTTTCCTTCCACACGTAAGGAGCTTAAAAATTCTTCTAACTGCTTTTTTTTCTCGCTCGAACGTGGGCTAAAGGATATCCGCTTGCTTTTTGCGGTAAGCAAGCCATGTGTTCCATACAGCGTGTGAAAATAAAAATGCATTTCAATCTTTTCTACTTTGATGGCACTACAACTTCGAGATGTGTTTTGGCCATTACTGGCTTTCCTTGACTTTATTTACTAAGTGAAGGATAGAAAATGCAGGCGTACGGAGGTTTCGGTTAGGATGGGATTTGATCCCACGTACTGCCGTTTAGAAACCGGCGCCGCTACCATCTACACCGTTAACAGAAAAATCCTCTTACAACGAAGGTTAATCCGTTTCAATTTTTCTCTAGTTGAACGATATACGGAAAATATGAAACGTTAAAGGGACATCCCCACCGAGACGAGTGCCGTTAATATGACGCCTTTTATTAATAGCCAATAAATGTATAAACTGTCCTCTCAGTATAAAAATATGTGATTAAGCGCTAATGAATACCGGCGATTCATCGCTTCGAAATTATATTACAAGCGTAGCAACATGAAATGGGAGGTGTTTATCCCGCGAACATGTTGCGATATTGGTATCGTGTTTTTTTTTGTTTTATTTCACTCATGTGAGGGTATAAAACATAATGTTTGGCTTTATCTTCAATTACACCGTTCGGTACGATATCCAAAGACTAAAGCTTTAATCAGCGTTTTGCCTTCCTTTTTTTGAATGGTTTAGCTCTAATAGCTTGAAATAAACAAAAAAAATCTGAACCAATTGATCCATCCACCTATTTGATTTAGATGCTCAGATCGCACTTTGAGGTAAACATCGTTCATCACTCGATGCCGCATTGCTTATGTAAGCAAACTTGTGTTTTTTTTTTATTCTTTTTGCATTGATTGATGAACAAATATCTATGTAGTTCCCTTAGAGAGACTTTTACCGTAGACATTCGATTCGACATATGAGTTTTTAACGTATTCGAGTGTGCTATACATGTTCATCTAGTGGGTTGAACTTAAATCAACATTTATTACAAGGTTTTTTTTATTCCATCTTGCAAAGTCTTAGCCATTTCGGGATTGTGTTCAGGTCTGAACACACTAAAAGCTTTGAAAATGTGAAAAACAATCTGGAACCGGAACGGCTTTCGGCACCCAAATGTTCCAGATAGGTAAAGGATTTGGAATTTTCATTCATCTTTAAAGGAATCGCATTGACTTTGGCTATTTCATTTTAAGTATTTCAGATAGAAAGGGGAATATACACTCTTTATGGTGAGTTCACTCCTAGTGAATGGACTCACATCAATGAGTTAATTCTTAATATGAAAATTTCTTAAGGCTATAGCTTTAGCTTTTTTTGGGAAATTTAGCAAAATTTTATAAATTGATTTAATTTAATGCGAATTGGTTGAAATGAGTTTCTTTTCACCCAAAATAATGCTTTAAATTAAAAAAAGAAGAAAAAATCAGAAAAAAATTTCAAAAAAATTTAAACTCAAAAATTTCATAAGGCTTACCCCTTACGTTTTTTTGGGAAATTTTGCAAAAAAAATTAAATTGATTTATTTTAATGCCAATGGGTTGCAATGAGTTTCTTTTCACTCTAATAATGCTTGAAATAAAAAAAGAAAGAAAAATAATAAAAAAATCAAAAAATTGAAAAAAATGAAAATTTTCCTCTTTTTTGCACCAACTTTTGCCTATAACTCGATCTATATCCAACGGATCGCCAATCTTTAACCTGTGGTCGATAGATGGCACCAATGGCTACATTTTCTTCTTGGACGGCCATGTCCTCAGATGTCTGTGCCAGAAGTTATTCGAGGAACCAAGTTCCTTACCCTGTTTGAGAAAATGTAAAATTTTCCTCATTTTTGAGCAATTTAGCAAAATTGAAAAATGTGATATATTTTAATGAAAATTTGTTGCAATAAGTTTCTTTTCACTTAAATAGTGCTTTAAATCAAAAAAAGAATAAAAAATCAGAAAAAAATTAAAAAAAAAATTTCAACTCGAAAATTTCATAAGGCTTACTCCTTACGATTTTTTTGAGAAATTTTGCAAAAAAAATTAAATTTGTTTTATTTTAATGCCAATTGGTAGCAATAAGTTTCTTTTTACTCAAATAGTGCTTTAAATATGAAAAAAAGAACAAAAAATAATAAAAAAATACAAAAATTACAAAAAACAAGATATTGATTTTAATTCAATTACTATACCAATGTATTCAAGTTAAGTTCTTTTAAATAACATGCATAATTTAGAATTTAGTTTAAATTGCTTTGTTACATGGTAGTCTTGTAGTATTATTCATTAAGGAAATTTCCGTTTTATTTAGATTACTTATATGTTATTTAGATCAAAATGTTTATCTTTTACTGCATTATTCCTCATTCGTTTGCTAATAAAATAAAATTAAATTTATCAAACTAAACTAACGCTTGAATTTTTATACAACTTTTATCTTTCGCTTTCCTTTTGCAGAATTTGTTTACCAGGTGATACCGTAATGTTTGAACAAACAGTGAAGGCAAATACTTCATCCGGTTAATTAACTACCGATCCTTGGTGTACCGTACCGGAGGTCATCAATCATCAATCTCATTATGAATGTTTAGCATTTTCATTGTTCAACAGCAACACCACAATGTACCGCAACGGTTCAGGGCGATCGGGCGCTTACGAAACATCCACGGAATGGTGTACAATGCACCGTGAGTTAACCACTGTTAAGACAATGCAGTTATTACAACGTGATTGTTAAAGATGAGTAAGAAACACACCCATCGAATGGAAACAATGTGGGCATTTTGCCGAAAGCGAAACAGTGTATCTGTTTATCAGTTTTTCGTTCCCAAATGCTACTTTTATTCGTATCGCAATGCTAGTGACAACATGTAAAAAGATTGGGTAGCTTTGCCTAAAGTAATCTCCGACTGCGTGTATGCAAGTAAGCATAAATGAAAAATTCTAAAATGAAAAATGATGATTGACACTGGTTTTGGTCTGGGGTTTTTTTTTGTTATCAGGCATCTACGAAAAGCCGAATCAAACAATGGATTCAACTATTGGCAGTAAAGTTGCGTGAAACTGCCCTTAATGAGTGTAGTGTCGTCATACCAAATAAAGGGAAAGCAACTGATTCTTTTGGTTAGTAAATACTGCTCATTGGATGTAGTGTTTAACACTAGAACTACCAAGCGTTTTAAGCGTTTTTCATTTGTAGTTATTTTTTAAACAATTTTCAAAGAGTTGGAGTATATTTTATTTTTTTATTGGAGATCGTACTATAGAATATATGTGTAAAATTCATTTCTCAACTACTTTAGCATCGCTTAACCCCAAAAAAATAATGTATGGAAAATGAAGCGTTTCGGTTAAAATGACAGGTCCGGTAGTTCTGGTGTTAAAAGTGCTTTTAATTCTACTTATCTCTTTTCGATTTTTTTCCTTTTTATTTTTTTCTTACTCACACCATTGTGACGAAAGATCACAAACAGCTCAGAGTCAAGCAACCAGACCTGAATAGAGCAGCATTGAATAATGAGTAATGCAAGCGAGGTGTTCTGGGAGTTTTCGCAATTGATAGCACTAACGAATCAAACCTACAATGAATCGGATGGTGCTGGTTCGGTGACGCTCGATGTAAACTGTTGCACAATTGTTCCAGATTTCACCAACTACCTGGAGTCGTTGCCGAACGATAAGGCGGGTCTGCTAGCATTCCTGTTTCTGTTCTCGTTCGCTACCGTGTTTGGTAACTCGCTTGTGATACTGGCCGTCATTCGGGAACGGTATCTCCATACAGCAACCAACTACTTTGTGACGAGTCTGGCCGTTGCCGACTGTTTGGTGGGGCTGGTAGTGATGCCTTTTTCCGCACTGTATGAGGTGCTGGAAAACACCTGGTTTTTCGGTACGGACTGGTGTGACATTTGGCGATCGCTGGATGTGTTGTTCAGCACTGCCTCGATACTAAACTTGTGTGTCATTTCGCTCGATCGTTATTGGGCCATAACGGATCCATTTTCCTACCCGATGAAAATGACACGTCGCAAAGCGGTTGCGCTGATAGCGGCAGTTTGGATTTGCTCAAGTGCGATCAGCTTCCCAGCAATACTGTGGTGGAGGGCCGTCCGTGAAGCGGATATGCCACCGTACAAGTGTACGTTTACGGAACACCTCGGTTACCTGGTATTTTCCTCCACCATCTCATTCTACCTACCATTGCTGGTGATGGTATTTACGTACTGTCGCATATATCGTGCAGCTGCCATACAAACGCGCTCGCTCAAGCTCGGCACCAAACAAGTGCTGATGGCATCCGGGGAGTTGCAGCTTACCCTACGAATACATCGTGGCGGCACCACGCGTGAACGCCTTAATCATCCACGACTTGCTGCTTCCGATCAACTACAACAACAACAGCAACAACAACAGCAACAACAACAACAGCAGGATCATTTACAACCTCCCGCACATCAACCCTTATCCGCTCAGCAACAATCACCCCTAAGCGGCCAACATCAGCAGCAACATACCGCTAACTCCACACCCGAAGATCCGGACGACGAACCATTATCAGCGCTGCAGAACAACGGTTTGGGTGGACGGCATCGTACGCATATGGGGAAAAACTTCTCCCTGTCGCGCAAACTGGCAAAGTTCGCCAAAGAAAAGAAGGCAGCAAAAACGCTCGGCATCGTTATGGGGGTGTTTATTGTCTGCTGGTTGCCATTTTTCGTCGTCAATTTGCTATCCGGCTTCTGTATGCATTGTATTGCGCACGAGGAAATCGTCTCCGCAGTGGTGACCTGGTTGGGATGGATAAATTCCAGTATGAATCCCGTCATTTACGCTTGCTGGAGTCGGGATTTTCGAAGGTTAGTACACATTTTTTTCTAAAGCAATATATTTCAAATTTTTATTTTACTAGATTTTAATCGATGGTCCAATTACACTCAATCGTATGCAATTAGCAACCTTTTATTAATTTATTTTCCATACAATGATTAGGAAAATGTGTATTATATCTTACTATAAACATAATTTAGTGAAGTAATTCATCAAACAAACAGATTTAAATGTACGAGGAAGATGAAGAAACTTACTTTAAAAAAAAAACCAAAAGTTTAATGTACAGTCCAGATTGAGATGTATCTATCCCCACATTTAATTCTGACGCCGTTTATTTCAATGAGATTATGTACAAAATTTGATTTGGAAGAACGCCACCATCGGTACAGCAAAACATTATCACACCGCACGATTCAAAATGCGGGTTTTTTTTCGGGTCTGCTTCGCTAGGCAAAGAGCGGAAAGAAAATTATTGCATCAATTTATGACAACCATTACACGCATCGATGGCACGGCGCTGATTTATCTGTTGGATGCGGAACGCTAGCAGCAATGCATTTTATTTGGGGAAATAATCAGTCACCCAACGATGACTTAAAAACTTCCGACTCTTCGTCTTCGTCTAGGTGGTGGAAAAATGAAAAAAAAAAACATCCTTCGAGCACTCGGTACTATAAGCAATGGAGTTCTATAAATAGAAAATGAAAGCTTACTTTACGATACGAAAATCCTAAATCCCTATTTAATGAGCGTAGAAGAGAGGAATACAAATAGGTAGATTTAATTCATTAAATTTTATTTACTATTTTACGGGTTTACATATAGTAATTTTGTAGATTTGAAGAAATTGTCAAAAATTACATTATAATTTCGGTTGGGCAGTATGCATGAGAAAAGATATTGACTTTCTTCAAAGTTCTCCAAATGGGATTTGGACTTCGGTCCTGTCGTGTGGAACCGGCGCCTTTTATCACATATACCACCGGGTTGCTTTCATTTTTATTATTTTATAATAATAATAATTTTTTCCTACTTTATTCCTACGAGTTATACGCATCTTTTCCCAAACACTACTAGGCGCCTCCATCGAATAATTTTAGTATAAAGTACTAGGCGCCTCCATCGAATAATTTTTAGTATAAAGTACTAGGCGCCTCCATTGAAGTGTAAATTTGTTCTATTTCAATTTAAATGGAATTTTAACTACATTACATAAATCAATCGGATTGTTACTTAATATAATAACAAGTCCAGAATAAAGTTTAATGACAGCTCTTTTGGGTATGAAATTATAAAAGCAGATGGAAAAATCTAACGCTGTATACTTTAGAAAATTGTAACGTCTACTAAAAAAAACAATCTCTTTTAGGAAACATCCAATCCTTGGATTTGAACGAATAGAATAAAAAAAATATTCAAAGCTTAACAAATGTGTGAATACAGCCAATAGTAACCGATAGCTAACGGTTTGCACGCGGATACAACACATAAAAGAACATTGAGCGGCTGAATCGAATCTCGTCTACTTCGATTCTAACTTTTTACCAAACGGTTGCCCCAAAAAGTTAGGCTACTAGAGCTATGTGAGCAACAACTGCTACAGCTACGATAGATAAAAATATGGCATATTTTTTCTCACCATCTGGCTTTCTTTTCAGAGCTTTCGTGCGGATCCTGTGCGTGTGCTGCCCGCGGAAGATAAGACGCAAGTACCAGCCTACGATGCGCTCTAAAGCATCACAGGTAAATAATAACGAAACATTTCTCACCGCTCAAACACACCGTACATAAAGCATCTACTTGTGTTTGTGTGTGTGTGTGTCTGTTACCAGTACATATATCGACACGTATACATATGTTGCTTAGGAAGTGTTTTTTTTATTATTTTGTTGTCAATTTGAATGTGCTCTATCGACCTTCTTTTTACAATTTCGTTTTTTCAATCATTCGACTCCTTTCGTTTCAACTATTCCCTCGTACTTGATCCGGAAAGTGATGTGTATGCGTATGTGTGCGTTTTTCTTTGGTGTATTTTTTCTTCCAAAAAACTGTCAAGTAATACAACAAGTTTGATCATTCTATTCTAATCGTAGTGTTAAATACCCGAGTTTTCAATTTCGTTGAGTTTTATCTATTTGTCATATATTTCATATTCAATTCCTATTAGACGGTGATCCAGAACATTGAGTGCAATGTCAATTGTCAGTTAGGTGCTACTCTGGAATTTGTCGTATGCGATGAACGATAAGAAGCTATAAAATCCTGTAAAACATGATCATACAACTGTCGTCATACAAATCAATTTGTTTTTTTTTCTATAAACCTCGTCAAACATGTCATAAGCATATCTCCAATATATGCATCTTGGTTGTCAAAACAGAACAAATTGTTGCAGCAGAAATTAATTATCCAATTTGCATGAATTTTAACTGAATTTTAATTAAAATAAACAATCTAATAAATTAAGGCAGTGGAAATCAGATTTAAACACGCTTTATTATTGATTTGATGTTCTTCTTCTTCTTCTTCTTCTTCTTCTTCTTATTGTGATTTGACGTCTCTTCTCTCTTTGACAGTTTGTTGTACGAAAAATCCTAGAGTTAGTTTTTAAACGATTTTTTTTCACAAATCAGACTAGTTGTAATTGTTGTGTCCGATACGATGTTCGTATGGATATAATTTGTTTGTATTTTTCATATTTTTAACTGAAAACAAAAATATAGCCACCATTTAACTACAAAGATCAACTGTGAATTAACGAACAATAGTATTCGTTCGATTACTGCAATATTGGAAAACGCCGATTGAAATATTTACCCCATACTCTTTACAAACCACCGAACCCACGGGTGTTTTGTGCAGAAAACACTTTTTTGAAATGTTTTAGACATTCGTACAAACACCAGCATTCGAAGTATAATTAATTTCGCACTAATAAAAATGCCTTTTTCGTCAATTGCCTGTTTGCTGGACGCGATTGAATAGAAGTGGTGTTTCAAAGAGCTGCGGAAAAATGAATAAATAAATGAAAAGCAATTTAAAGGCATCCGCTTTCATCAGCGATGAACCGAACACTTCGGAGTTCATGATATGCTCGTGAAAAAACAAAAAAAAACGAGCCGGAAATGGATCCTTCGTTCCCGTTTCGTAAAGGTTAATGATCTTAATCACTTTGAATTAGTAATAGAAAAATATGTATACCAAACATTTACAGACAATGCAAAACGCAGTAATTTCCAGAATCTGTGGGCTTACGGTGTTGATTGGTATGCATTTAATATTTCATCTCTCTCTCGTCTTGGCTTTTAACGACCTTACAGGTCACGCCGGCCATTTCTGGCTTACTAGACTTATTTTTACCACGTAGCCGGATAGTCAGTCCTTGCTACGGGGGGACGGTCCGGATGGGATTTGAACCCGGTCCGGCCGTGTGGACTGGCGCCGTTTATCACATGCACCATCGGGCCGCCCCTAATTCATACTTATAACCCTATTTCATATTTATAACATTATATTACACGTTAAATCCAAGAAAAAGCAAACATCAGTAAATAAATGACTTCTCACATAAAAGAGCCGCGTTTTTCCGGAAATAAATAATTATAATGCTTTTACAGGGTATTCCCGAAATATATTGATGTTTTGCCAGATATTATTGAATTTGTCCCAATGTTTTTTTTATGGTTTCTCAATGAATCTGTTGCAGTTCCTCTAAATGGAGCGAACTTTTCGAATAACAAATTTTCAGTAAAACGGATTGTCTCTGAAGGGCTGTTTCATTGGAAATATGTATATTAATAATTTCGAGTGGATCTATAAATATATTTCAACAATTATTGATTTTAGGGACAGGCATTTAAAAGGACTTCAGGAAAATAATTTTCCATGAGTTTCGTTTGAAACATCAATAAAGCTGTAGTTCTGTAGGTAAACAGACTTCAAATATTACATATATAACTGTTGAAAGTTTTCCCCTATTTTCAAAAATCAAAAGTTAAAAATCCCTGAGAAATCTACAAAAATCTTTGGGAAACCCTTTTTTTTATTTGAGGGTGAAAACAATTAGGCTTACCGCTCGGGTTCCATCCAAGCTAAGGGTGACTATTAGGTACAAAATGTTAGACCATCGTTCAACATAGCATTAATGTGGAACAGCATTCTTCATCCATTAAAGATGATGAGAAAAGCGTTATGGCTTCATTAACCTTGTCTGTCTGCAATTGGCTAGGAAACTAAAAGTTTATTGCTAATGCTGGAATGTTTCCGGTGATCAACAAAATAAAGGTAAAGCGACAATAAACCCTAAGCACCTTGTTGATGAGCTTTGTAAAATTTTTTTCCTGATACTTAACAAATTTAATTTTTTTAATTTGTTTAAGCAATACTCACATGCTATTGGTCCAAATCGCCGTGCCCTATTCTAAAAGCGACTAGTCAAGTTATGGACAATAAAGTCTTTAGACGCAATTAAGAAGAACGAGAATACAGTCTGGAAATGGGAATAGTGATGGACCAGATTCGACTCCAACTAAATCAATTTACTACGGGAGCAACTCCATATTACTAAAGAGTCGAAATCGGAGTTTAATTCGATATCGACTCCGGTGTCAACTCCAATGTCGACTCCGGAGTCGATACCGAAAGAAACTCAATTTTTCTAAGGTTTTCCTGTAATTTTCCTCATATTTGGTGGCATTTTTGCACATGTTTTCGCATAGTTTTTGAAAAAAAAAATTGTAGGGGATTTTTAGAATTGAGGTTTTCCTCAGTTTTAAGGGATATTTAAAATAGCTTATTTCAGGGTTTTTCCATAATTTTCATTGGAATTTGTTATAAGTTTTAATTGGTATTTTTCATTGAGTATTGATAGATGTTCATGTTGAATGTTCTATTATCATCGATGACTTGGTTTAAAACAGTTTTCATAGAGGTTTTCCCGCATTTTCACGAGTTTACAACAGTTGATTTTCCGACATTTGGTAACGATGGTTTCCGCTGTTCTGTCTCAAATTGTTGATGACAGCAATATGATTTTGAAATGCTTCTCATTAATTCCTTCTTTCACTACGTTCCCCCCACCCCTCCTTTCTCCCTCGGCCTTTTTTATCCCATAGTTCATATTTCGGAGTTGATATGGCATCGACTCCTGGAAAAAACGGATTTAAAAATTTTCCAAATCATGTTTAGCTTGAATAGCAAACTTTCCAAAAAATTTAAACGATTTTTTGTTTTACTATTAAAGATTGAAGATTGAACAAATCGAACTCTTAGTAACTCAATGGCACTCATAACCGTTGTTTTAAAATAGTTTGTTAACAAAAAACCGAAACAGTTTACTCCATCCGTGTAGCCGAGACCCGTAACATACCACATAAACAATACAATTCTGTACGATAAAACGCTAGTTGAAGGTGGTAGCAATATCGTAAGGATGGTGCGCAGTGTGCACGTCTAACACATCGTGGTTTACCATGCCAACCATGGTTGCCAGATTTAATTTCACTTCATTGACAGTTGCAAAATGAAAATTAACCACAAACACTTTTGCCAACGCTGTGCTAGTATCAAAACTTTGCTGCCACATTGCAGATGGTGCTAACTATAACTTTCCTGTGTGTAATCTCACTGTATAAAACATATGTATTTCGCACATGTCGAACCGCAGCATCGCTCTAGTCGTGGTGTTTGGCAGTACTGCGAACAAGTGAAATATATTTTGTGAAAACGTTGCAAGAAATCACACATTTGTCGATCGTTTTCTGCCATTACTCGCAGGGTTTTTTTTCTCACTCTTTCAGACAATCCCAACAATGTGTAAAGTATGCTTTTAACTTGCCATAAGTTGTTTACCTATTTTTTAACCTTCGTGACGAATCATTTTTCAGCAAACTGCAACGAAAACTAATGAACCCAACGCTGTTTACTCGTTTTTTCTTTTTTCGCGCGCGAAACTCATCTTTTACACAATGAACTTTCGTGTATGTTTGTGATGCGATGATGAATGGGTGTGCGTGCAGGAGTGAGAAGCATTTTGTGAGATCGAAAGGGTAGAAGAAACAAACAAAAAAACCCCGACGACGATACGTTTTGCGGAGTGTGATTGAAGTTTTCGAAATGGAAAAAGTTTTCATCCCTTCCCCCACACACACACACCCTTTGGCTAAGACGAAAACAAAAGTGACTGACGACTCTGTGGTTTTATGAAGCCTCTCTGTGGGTTTGTAGGATTCCCTCATTTTGAAAAGCAGCGTAACCAGCGATCCTGCCACGGCAATGATGAATGACACGGTAAGGCTAAACTTCACATGACGTATCTCGGTAAGCGTTGACTCGATTAGGATATCGCGGAGGGGGGGGGGGGGGGGGTGGATATGTAGACAAGTGGGTTAGTTAGAGATTAAACGTCCAACCACTTGTCTGTATCTTCAATTACAAATTTGATGATATTTGGGCGATTGGTCGAAATTATTAAATAATAATATAAGGCTTAACACTCAGACCGCTCGTCAGATGTCGCACAATATTAGTGTTGTGCGCATTGAATCTTTTTTTAAAGAATCATTCATATGAATCATTCATATGAATCTAAGTGAAGAGTCATTCGAATCATGAGCCGACTCCCAAGATATTCAAATGAATCCTCAAAGATTCATAAATCCCTAATGATTCGCTTTTGGAGAAGGAGGAGGGGTGGTCTTATTCTAAAAGAGTGGACCAGATGGTGAAGGAGCAACCACATAAATCATCGAACTGTCCCGAAACTCAAAGGAATCGTAATTCAAGTAGGATTCATGAATCTTCAGAATTGAGATTCAAAGTCATTTATTTAGTTCAAAGATTCGTTCAGAATCATGAATCTGAATCAGATCAGAGGAGGGGTGGGGGAGTTTAAGCGAAAAATAAGCCATTCTTTTTTTATCTTCAAGAACAATTTTTTTTCCTCTAAAACTTAATATTTCAAGTTCAATAACCGACAAACCGTTAGAAGACCAAACGGTGTTAAAACAAATATTGTACAAAAACGGCAGTAAAATTTTTTGACTTGTGCTTGGTACACACAGCAACTCCATATTCTTCCGTAAGAACAAAAAACAAAAAAAAAAACTGGTACACCACTCAGCATCACAGCGTTTTGCTATCTTCAAATAGAAGCTAAATACCAGTACTAACTACTACTCCCTGTTATAAACAGAAGCAAGCAAAAGCAGAAACAACCGCATCGGCGCACCGGTGCATCGATGCATCCCCAACGGATCCTTAGTGTATATTCTTCTTATCTAAAAATATACATCCTTCTGCAGTCCTGCACTCCTTTCGTGCGCTGCATTTTTGCCCTCCCCCCGCTCCCTTATTTCTCCTTAGTGCATCCTTTTTTTTTTTGTTCTGTTTTCATTCTGGATTCTGTTTGTACCTCAAGGGCATGAAGCATCTGACTGGTACCAGTAGCGGAAGTAAACGAACCAAGCGCATAGAAGAGAAGCACAAAAAACGGTGGAACGAGCGTCATTGACGTAAATGCTGAAAGGTTTCAGTTTGTTGTGGAATTAATATTCCCCTATGTACATTACCTTAAGCTCAAGAGCATTAGCATTGCCGTGACAGGATGTGAAAGAAGGCTTCAAGAGTGGCAAAAAGGAAGCAGTTTCATGATCTCGCTGACGCTTCCGTCGTGGCTTTGGTACCGCAATTGCTAAGCTTCGGTTCGGCCCGATGAGCGGGGTGTTGGAAAGATTTAATGGGTGAGATTATTTTTCCGCGACCACTGTTCGCACCACTTCACCGCTTGTCACCTCATTTCGAATATTCACGAATGTAAATGCACTTACACTTGACCTGCACGTATCCGTATTTCTATCGTTCAAATCCAGTTAAAGTTTGCATTCATCACCCGACGAATCATGAAGTGGATTAGCATTGTTTGGTGGGAAGAGGTACAAGGGAAGACTTGCCAGTATGCTACTCATTGTGCGGCTTACGTGGAGATGGATGTTGTTTGGTTACAGGTCACAATTTTGAGCGACTTATGAAGTATATACCTTTGTTTCGCTTTATAAATCATATAAAAAGATATATTTTTATATGATTTTTTTTGACAAACAGAACTGAAGAAGAAAATTATAATGTAATACTTGTAATAATGTAACTTGACTTTACTTGACGGCCCAACACTATTTGAGTTGAAATTGAATAAATTTACACTTCAATGGAGGCGCCTAGTACTTTATACTAAAAACTATTTGATGGAGGCGCCTAGTACTTTATGTTAAAAACTATTCGATGGAGGCGCCTAGTAGTTTTTGGGAAAAGATGCGTATAATTCCTAGGAATAAAATAGAGAATTATAATAATAATAAAAGATTCAAAATGGAGGTGGCCAGGCGGTGTATGTGATAAATGGCGCCTGTCCGCACGACAGGACTGGGTCTCAAATCCCATCCGGACCGTGTCCTCCTTTAGCATGGACTGACTATCCTGCTTCGTAGTAAAACAAGTCTTGTTACTGTCTGGCCGTTCTTAAAAAGCAAAAAAACAAAACTCGCGTTTGCCAACAAATTATGAATGTTTTATTCAAGATTTTTTTTCCTCCCCCGAAAATGGCACAAGCTTAGCAATTGATGCACACAAATGGATATTTTTCGTGCTTGGGAGAAAAAATATCACCACAGTCGATGAATGCAATTTTGCTTTTACACCCAACCCATACACATTCGTACATGGGACGCGTCCGATAGCCTAAAAGCGTTTGCTGTAAAACGGGATGTGTTTTGCGTGCGTGGATGAATAAAAGAAAGGGTTGCTTTAGTGCCGAATATTTAATTCAATATTCACTGCACGTTGCTGCGCTAGAAACTAAACAATAAAAATCTTGGCGACACCACATGCTCATTCTTACAGCAGCGTTTTTTTTTGTTTTGTTCGTTTCTCCTGTGTAGTTATAGTACCGCAGATGTGTATGATCGACCAGTTATGTTCAGTAGGAATTTAATATTATGCTAATACACAGCCAAGGCTATGTCACTTGCTATAAAGACCTCGAAAACTTCCCGCTCAAGAATGACGGGTGTTCGTTCGTGACGGACAAATGCGTTTTCGATCGGTTAAACACTATCGTCATTTGAGATCCATATTTCAAACGCTAACAAGGTTAAAGGAAAACTTTTCTAGAAAATCAATCATAAAAATGCTCCATGGCGTGGCATCAGGGCTCTGATTCATGCCACAATCCGATGTGGCTATGCATTTTTATGTCTTTCTCTCTCTCTCAAACAAAAGCTGTAATCTAATTGTCAATTGTTAAATCACCCGATTTATGATTCATTTCAAATCGAGCATGCATTCGTTCTAGTAGCGCACAGCTGAAAATAAAACACTTTCTAAAGTGCAAGCGTTAAATGCACATGATAGGGTGCGATGAGCTCACTTTAGCGCATCGCACAAAATGAATCAGAGATACGTGACAATTTATACCGAAACGCAAAATAGTTCGGAATCGAGCCCAATTGATATGGAACGTCACATTGAATTTATTGTGATTTTTTTTGTTCGTTAAGCTAAAATATAATGAAACCTAAATAAAACTAAAATTTATTATTGTTTATAAACATTTTTGGTTAACATTTTGTGTAACCATTTTAAACAAATTTTGGTATAAAATTATATTTTATAACTCAACTCTTCAACCTTCCCGTATGTAAACAGACGACCCGTTTGACGTTCCATATCTATTGCACGTAATTCTATATCTATGTTGACGTTTCGTTAATTTGTTCATTTGTTACAACAACGTTTTACTTTTACTTTTACTACACCGTTATTAAGTAGCTAAACTTTATGAGACAAATATAGCGTTATATACGTTTATATAAAATGCTTCAACGGAATATGAAATAAACTGGTGCGCATAATATGCGAGCGAATTTTTACAGACTAATTTGGGAATTTTCTTTTCGGCCTAAATTCGTAGTATATAAAAAGTACACTAATCCAAATTACCATCCTACAATCAGACCGAAATTTATCGTCTTTCTGCTGTTAGTGCGAGTCGTCAAGATAGCTCATCAACGCCAATTACTATCGTTCGTCCTTACTTCTGAGTGGTTTTTGTGTGTTTCCCAGAATCATAGACCAAACCCAAAGAGTCTAATGAGCTAGTTTGTTGTACAAGTGTACCAGTGACTAGTTATAAAGACATTGTTTTTCACATGAACTGAAAAATATCCTAGATAACCTCGTACTCTAACGAAACTGGGTAACTAGAAGGAGCATTGAATTATATATTATAAACCAAACCCTTCATCGTAACCATTATCATTCTAGTCGAAACAAAAGCATAATTTTGATCTGATATTGCTGTTGTTTCACGACCAACAACAATATATCAATTTCGTACCACAAGTTAATAATAATAATAATAAATAAAATGTCTATTCGAAATTAAGCAACATTGAAATTCAAGAGCAACTAAAATAAAAAAATACAAATATCATAAATTAATATTGTTTAGTCTATGTACTAATGCAGTCTAAGTATTTAATTGTTGATTGTTCTTTTTTGTGCACTGGCTAGATGCTCGAAACCTTACCTTCTTACCCTTTACTGTCGATGTTTCATAACTGTTTGATTCTGTTTTAAGTTGTGGCCAGCAAAGAGATTCTTGTGTGTGTTTGTTGTGAAACGTTTCGCTATCTTTATGTCTTTCTAAACTTCATTCTATTCTACATGTTGTACTTGTTTTTGGTATCTGTGTGCGCGATCGTCCTACTCTTTCAGCTCACCAATGCATCCTGCCTGAATCTTTCCGGAATGAAAAGCTTTCCCCCCGTGTTTTTTTTTACCTGAAATAGTAAAAAAAACTACCTAATCTAACTCGTTCCGAATACCGTTTCATCTGATAAATACACATGCAAAAGTTTACGCCAAAAAACGATATCGACCCGTCACCCTTTTTTCTTTCAGAGATTTGCCTCGAGACGCTGCTACTCAACCTGCTCGCTGCACGGGATACAGCAAGTGCGGCAAAACTCGTGCGAACAGACGTACATTTAGTTACCGCCAAATCGTTTGCGTGGCCGTATGGGCCCATTGCCGAACGTAGCGTGCCACAAATCGCATCTATTTCTTTTTTTTTATTTTGTGTCTCTGTGTGTGTATCACTCAACGTCACCACCACGGTGGGGTCGTGTGCGACGATAAAGCGTTAAATTAAAGTCATCTGTAAAACGAAGCACACTTTAAAATCAAGCATATTGACGTAGCCTAAGCAAACTGCTTGTGCCAGAATTAGTGAGATTGAATTTCTGGGAAAAGAAAAGCAAAGAAAAAAAAAAGAACTGCGTACAATCCTGCAAGTAATTGAAGTAAACAGCAACAAAAGTCGTGATGAAGCCTGCGACCACTCAATCAATGTCGTTTAACAGATGTGTTACAGTCTTAAATTTAACAGTGGCAAAATCTACCTTCCTTGCTACATTCACCTACGGAAGAAAGGCAAATGACTCTGTTTTTTTGGTTTTGGTATCCTCTTCACCATAATGTATTGGTTGTGAAAAACAAAACTGTCCCCCGACCCAATGCTTAATCGGCATCACAGTTTGCACACAATGTGCCCGGGACCGGGCATTGCAAAGAAATATTACTACCGCACGATCAAACGAACTCTAGTCCATATGGCTATAAGGGGTTGTTGTTACATATGTATGTCTGACGATGGTGTAATTAGAATAGCGTGGAGTGGAGACTGCTTAAAAGCAAAAACCGGACCGGGATGCAGCCAATTTGCCGGCTAGAAATGTATTAGTTTTAAAACCTAGAAGGTACGTAAACATTAATCTCACTAGTGTTTGAATGTTTTCTACGTTTCATAGCAAAGTGCAGCGTGTTCGCTTGCATAATGTTCTGTATCGCTACGTTTACGTTCTTCCCTCTTCCATGCCTTCGACATTCACTTGTCGGTAGCGTTTGCCAGTGCTTCGCGTGCCTCCATCATCCAAACCGATGAATAACTGAGCGCCTCCCTTCCTCCTTTCGGCAGCCCTACCACCCAAAAAAACGCAAGGTGTTTTCATTTCACTGATCAAAAAACATCAAGCACCCTCCCTTTTCTTACCATACACGGGTGCATGCAACATGCAACCTTCATTCGTTAAAATTTTATGAGAAGCAAAACCCATTTCGAGCTGTTTTGCTGCTGTATCAAACATACGCAAGAGGCTAACCGAGCTAGGGGTACATATGTGCGCTATTTAAAACTAAACAGGAAGCAAAAAAAAGGTGTCATAGCAGATGCAATAACGGCAGATGTACGTATTCATCTCAGACTCAATCACTGTCAAGTGAGGGAATTATTCACCGCAACACCCGTTTTTGGGTTAACATTAAACTTTGAAACATGCCATAATCTTGCCTTACTTATATTTTCACTACTTGTGTGTAATAGAAAACTTTTAATAAGGAAGAAAAATGGAAAACAATTACTCGTAGTCCCCGAGATACATGGTACCTCTTAGAAGGGGATTTTTAAATATGACAGCTTAGTATTTTTATAGCAATTTTTTCTGCTATAACATATGATTGAAAATGTCTTCTAATTCTATTAAATAAGTATTTTATTGCTATTTGTTTCCTTCAACAAATCGCCTAGAAAGCGAAATATATTACAATCAGCGAAGGAAGTTGATACAATTTTAACTGTCAACTTGAAACGAAATTGCCCGGAGATCCAATACACGCGGTTTGCTATAATAGTGCATTTCAAGGATTACCTGTACACTTAACTCTACATTTACTAAAATCAGCGTGGTGGTGGAGATGGCCCCGGTCTCTACACGCGCCCGTCTCTGCTAGAGATGGGAATAACAACTCTTTTTAGTGAGTCAACTCAGAGTGAATGAGTCGTTATTAGGAGTCAGCTCGTTTAACGACTCATTTCGGAGTCATAAAAACCTCTCAAAAATTTTAAAAATTGATTTATTTTAATGCAAATTTGTTGTAATAAGTTTCTTTTCACTCAAATAATGCTTTAAATTAAAAAAAGTAAAAAAAATCAGAAAAAAATTTAAAAAAAATTTCCACTCGAAAATTTCATAAGGCTTACCCCTTACGATTTTTTTGGGAAATTTTGCAAAAAAAATAAAATTGATTTATTTTAATCCCAATTGGTTGCAATGAGTTTCTTTTCACTCAAGTAATGTTTCAAATAAAAAAAAACAGAGTGAAAAATAATAAAAAATTTAAAAAATTCAAAAAAATGAAAATTTACTAAAGCTCATTTTTGTACCAAGTTTTGCTTATAACTCGGTCGGTATCCAACAGATCGCCAATCTTTAACCTGTGGTCGATAGATGGCACCAATGGCTA
The DNA here is from genome assembly GCF_943734845.2 of Anopheles funestus. Taxonomy (NCBI): domain Eukaryota; kingdom Metazoa; phylum Arthropoda; class Insecta; order Diptera; family Culicidae; genus Anopheles; species Anopheles funestus. Next base: position 6,275,542 of record NC_064597.1, on the reverse strand, counting down.
CATTTTCTTCTTGGACGGCCATGCCCTCAGATGTCTGTGGCAGAAGTTATTCGAGGAACCAAGTTCCTTACCCTGTTTGAGAAAATGTAAAATTTTCCTCATTTTTGAGCAATGTAGCAAAAATTTTAAATGTCATATATTTTGATGGGAATAAGTTTCTTTTCACTTAAATAGTGCTTTAAATTAAAAACAGAATAAAAAATCAGAAAAAATTTAAAAAAATTTTCCACTCGAAAATTTCATAAGACTTACCCCTTACGTTTTTTTTGAGAAATTTTGCAAAAAAATTTAAATTGATTTATTTTAATGCCAATTGGTTGAATTAAGTTTCTTTTCACTCAAATAGTGTTTTAAATAAGAAAAAAGCAAATAATGCTTTTTAAATATGAAATAATATCAAGGAAAGCCATGAATGGCAGATCAAGACCAACAAGCGACGCCGTTATAGTAAATAACTTTATAGCATAAATTACCGGGCGGCGGCCCGGTGGTTCATGTGATAAACGGCGCCAGTCCACACGGCCGGACCGGGTTCAAATCCCATCCGGACCGTCCCCCCGTAGCATGGACTGACTATCCGGCTACGTGGTAAAAATAAGTCTAGTAAGCCAGAAATGGCCGGCGTGACCTGTAAGGTCGTTAAGCCAAGAAGAAGCATAAATTAAAATTAAGAATTGGAAAACTTCTCCTACTGATGCTATAATCAATTATAGCATGTGTAGAACCTCATTAAAAATTAGCTTTGATTAAAAAATACCTTTGATTGTATTTTCTGAATGAACAAATATATCAACTTCTTTTCTTATTTTCCCCCCTGTGTTTCAAATTTTCCTTGGCGATGGAAATATTTCTTTCCTTTTTTTTGGTGGAAGGCCCCTAGTCAATTTGGTACCAAAATGGGCGTATTTTTATGGGAACGAAATGTTTGGTACCGAAGGATGTGGATTTCATTTGCAACCTCGATGGCGGTAAACTGATGGACACGCTTTACCGGTTTGCCCCTGTTTTTTCTGTTGCTGTTGGTTAGCCATCAATTTGCTGCAAAGGACCGGATCAGCGTACCGATTGACGGATGTTTTGCGGGAACTGGGGTGTAGAATGTTTCGTCTGTTCAGTCGCAGGAATTACCGTGGTTTAGCATGACTGCGCTTAAGGATGTTTTAACGCAATCAATGCGTTTGATTTCGTTGCCCCAGATCCGTACACCGTACAGGGACGAAGAAAGTATCCGTCCCGAAGAGAAAAAAAAGAGAGAGGCAGCAAACGGAGTAGAAATCCAATCAAAGAGCATTACTGCAAAATTATATTATGATAGCAAGAAGAAGAGAAAAAAAAGTATTGAAGAAGGAAAGGTTTGCAAAACCACTTGCGAACATCGTCTGGGTTTCGCTATCGCTCTGGAACTGCTAATCTAGCTGTACGGGGGATTGGAAATCGAAACAACAACAAAAGTATATCGGTACGGTAGCAAAGGGTGAGTGAGAGAAATATTTATTTATAAATCGAATTAACTGATGCAGACATAAAACTTATGACCGGCAATGTCTACTAGCGCTGGCAACCAAACCGGAACCAAATCCGTTCAATTCGAGCCACCCCCGGAAAATGTCATCAGCTTGAAGTTATCAAGCCTATAGTTTTGTTTGGTTTACACAGCTCTTAGTTATCTTGTCCGTTCTCCATTTAATTCTTTTTACGTTCCGTCATACGCGTTCCTTTTTTTCTTCTCTCTTACTTCCCATTTTACCCACTGTTCCCTTTAAGTAGTTTTGCTCTACTTACATCTTATCCGTCCTAACCAAACCACAGCTTTTGTTTTCGGCTACTCCTAAAGAGGGTATGTAATCTTTGTTTGCTTCACTTTTGTGCTCGGAGTAACTGGGTTTTTTTTTCTTTTTCCTCCTTTTACAGCACACAAAACACAGTACACATTTCCACATTGGTTCACAATTGTGTGAATAAATAGAGACGAAAGCATAAAGATCAGAGATAAAGCTACCAAAAATAAAAGTATGCTTTTCAAAGGCCACCCCCCCGGGAGAACCTTTTGCCGCACCAGTGTCTTGACAAATTACACCGAAAAGCAAAAAGTTACCATACCGATGCGTTTGCCGATGGATTGTTTCCTTGAGATAAATTCCATAACAAACGAATTAACTACTTCATCATGTGCTTCACCATGTCAAACAGTGTGGTGCTCATTTGCCGGACCATTGAGGACCGAAATACGGTCGATTTGTTTTTGCTTGGGTTTTGCGATGGGTTTTTGGGTGGAGGCCTCTTCGGTATAACAAGGGTATCTATTGCTGCTAGGTTACTCTTTATATGTTCGCTAATGTCTACACAATCAAATCGGATAGCCCTATCCATGCGAAGAATCTATTATAGAATTGTTTAATTTTTGGGCCTTTTTTGGGTTTTTTTTCAACAAGAAGAAGCTAATATAAATGATAAAAATGTTCTCATAACTTTTTTCCTCTCTTTTTCCTCAATTTTTTTTACATCACTTTTCATATGGTTTCCCATCTTTTGCATGTCTGTTCGTGTGAAATTATTGCTTCTTCAATAACATCATCACTTATTTTAAGAATGCTTTTACGTCTACTTTTTTTTGAGGCTTTTTGTCTGATTCATGGTCTAGGGTGGGGGGGCTTCTGCCGGGAAAGAATATATCCTTTTGACTGATTTTTTTTATTATTGACTCGATGGGAAGATTTGCGAGCCCCCGCAGCCATTTTTCGGCACCGTATTGGATAGATTTTCGAGCATGATTTGGATGATTGCAGTAGTGCAGTACAGACAGGGGAAAAAAAAGAACAACCATGAAATAGCAAAACTTCATTCATAAAGGAAGAAATTAGAAGAAAGATAACAAGTGCCCAACGTGTTCTCCCCACACGCTCACAACCATTCCGTGTTACGCAGAACGATATCGGGCTGCTCTTTCTATAATTATTGAAACATATTAATTGTTGTTTGCCAGGGCACCTTAGCAACGAACGAACACGATTGCCAAATAGCACATGCAAAACATTTGTGCTTTTGAAATTTCTGATCCATCAGTGATGTGATGTGACAGCAGCAAAAAACAACCGAAAAGTGAAGAAAACCAAAAATTCAATCCATGCGGCTGAGGTTGCTTTATTTGGAGAGGAAATGCGGAAGATTGCTAGTTAGGCCACATCATCCACATTCGTCCCTCGAAATATTGTGCTTAGAATTTGTGCGTTTTTCTTTTCTTTTTTTTTTTGGTTGATTGTTGCAGTAACACGCCTTTCCTTATATTGTTTACCCTTGGCTCCCTCGGCGTACTTTCACATCAGATCTAATGGTATACTAGAGTAACTGTAGAGTTCCTACATAGATATGTACATGGTACATAAGCGAGCAACTTCCATAAGATATGCGTACAGAAGGAGCAGGAACAGCAAACGGCTAAACAGGGTTTTGGAAAAGAAAGAGAGGCAAACATAAATGTGCCAACCAATTTTGTTATGAAAATTTCGCGCCCCCCGGGCAAATTTCATTTTCACTCCACTCCGGCACTGACTGCAATGTCGCAAGTACCACGACAGTCAATGTTTATATGTTTCGACTGGAGAGGAACAAGAAGAAGAAAAAAAGCTTTCTAGCCTGTTTTCTTCACCTCCCACAGGCCAGACACAACAATTGGCTTTTTTTTTGTTGGTTAACCCTTGTGCGTTACTTAACTAAAAAGCGCCACTTCCATAGTGTTCCGATGTATGTACATGTATTTATCATAGCAAAACACATTTCGACGTTTTTTGTTGTTGTTGTATTTAATCTTTTTCTATCTGCTGATTCATCTGCGATTTATTTTTGTGTACGTGATGTTGGTTAAGAAGAACTAGCATAAACCAAACGGGGAAGATGTTGAAAAGTAGGAGAATGGGGCATAAATGTGCTATCAAAAATATCATTACTTTAATTTTGATGAGCAGAATTAGAACTGAAGGAATGAATCGCTATTGTGAAGATTCATAAAACCTCCAATATTCATGATTCTTCAAAGAACACAAGATTCCTCCAAGATTCGCGAATCATCCAATCAAATCCCATCCGAATATTTGATGATTCATGAATCTTTGAATATGAATTACTCTTTGAGGATTCATCAATCTTTTTGGGAGTTGATTCATGATTGGAAAGACTCTTCACTAAAGATTCATGAATTCGTGAATCTTCGAGAATTAATTAGACTTTGAGGATTCATCAATCTTTTTATGAGTTAACTTATGATTTGAATGATTCTTCACAGAAGATTCAGGAATTCATGAATCTTTGAGAATTAATTAGACTTTGACGATTCATCAATCTTTCTGGGAGTTGATTCATAATTGGAAAGACTCTTAACTGAAGATTCATGAATTCATGAATATCTGAGAAGTAATTAGACTTTGAGGATTCATCAATCTTTTTAAGAGTTAACTTATGATTTGAATGATTCTTCACAGAAGATTCATGAATGAATGAATCTTTAAGAATTAATTAGACTTTAAGGATTCATCAATCTTTCTGAGAGTTGATTCATGATTGGAATGACTCTTCACTGAAGATTCAGGAATTCATGAATCTTTGAGAATTAATTAGACTTTGAGGATTCATCAATCTTTCTGGAAGTTGATTCATGATTAGAATGACTCTTAATTGAAGATTCATATGAATGATTCTCCTCAAAAGATTCATTAAGCACAACACTAGACACTACCTATCTATGTGGACCTAATGAATGACGAACTCCACTTGACACTGGATGCTACGCCTAACGTCAATCCTTTGTGATTGACGAACATCGAAAAAGAATGTTTTTTTTAACAAGACTTGTTGTTGTCGGGGAGATGAAGAAGGAAGGCATGTTCGTTGGAACTGACCTGGGCCCAGTATATCAAGAGATTGCTTGGAGGACAAAGATTGTCTAAAGAGTTTTCAGTATCCGCAAGGGAACGATTTACTACATTTTATTTTAAAGGTCAACACAACAAGGTAACCAATCGCCCAAGGTCAATAAATGTCTGTGATTTCCCACGCCAAGAAGAACAACTTTGTTCAAAATAGTTTGAAGAATTTTTTTTGTGTTTTTCAGATTAAAAACATTATTTCATAAAAAAAATTAAATCACAAAGTAAAACATCATTAACTTGGAAAGTAAGTGAGTTAAAAATTATACAGTGAAAAACTTTTAGTTTCCTTCTCTAGTCTAATCTCAAAGCTTAATCACAGAATCACTTGTGTGTACTTGTTGTCAATCTCACGCTTCTTTCATTATTTTCTTTCCACAGTGCCAAAAGGCTGCAATCATAGCCTCGTCGTCGTCTGTAAGTAACAACATTTGATGTTTTACATTTAGCGACCATGTGTTTTTTTTGCTTCTTTTTCTGTTTCAGCAATTTACGCTTTTCACACGTCCAACGAAATTAACCTTTTTGCGACACGCGCATTCTTTTTTAATTGTTTGTTTACGGCTGCCATAGCATGCCCCATCATTTGCCACTGCAAAAGCACATTCATGCCGTTTTTTTCTCGCCTATCGTTACAGAACTGTAGTATATATGATAATAGCTATCAGCGTCGTAACAATCGCCAGGTGCTTGGGCAGCAAAATCGATCCGGGCATCACCATCATCACCACTGTCGTCAGCATCGCCATTACTGCAACAATCACTACTACCGCCATCGGTCGCGTCTGGTCGATGTGTCGTGCGATGGCATACCGGAGGTTGGCGGTACTTTGCAACAGCGAACCAATCAACAGTCTACACCCACCACTGTCGCATCGCCTATCGTTAGCAGCACGGGCAGTGCTCGGACGGGCAGTGGTAATATCAGTCTCGGCGTAATGCCCATGCCAAGACCGGTCCCGATTAACTCGATCGGACAACAGCTAGGATCCGTTACCGTGCAGCCACGTTGCAGCTTCTCCTCCGCAACAGGGCTGCGAACCGCAAATCGAAGAGTGCAGCGGCAGGCGTCGACCACTGAACGGGAACGGGGCCGAATTTTCGATGACCCAAGGCCTGATATAAACCGGGTGCCTCCTTAAACATTAGACAATGCAGCACAAAGTTCAAAGTTCATTTAATTCCTGATAATTATTTATTTTTACTAACTCGAAAATGATTGCCTAATATTTTTCTGTTAATGATTCGAAGTTATAAATTTATTTTTGTATATTTTCTCATAATTTTAAATTAAAAAAAAGGTTAAAACTATTTATTTTTTACTTTGTTTTACATAAAATACAGGCAAATTAGTATAAATCTGCCTCTAAATAAACTCATATGCGTGTAACGACCAACAATGACCATCCAAAGCTCTTAACATTTGGTATAAATAGTAGCTGTGTCAGTTTTGTTATTTTGTAAATATTATTGCACAAATGTACAAAACAAAAACTTCGGTGCCTAAGCACCATAAAACAAATGATTACGCTAAATTATTATGTTTTTAATTTTATGGACGATAAAACTGATATACTGATAACCGGTTGTCAGCATGTCGATCCATTGCAAAGCAAAGTCTGATCGCTCTAGATTGAAGTCGAATCGCATTGCCCTATTAAGTGTTAGATCGATTAGATTAAGCTACGATCATGGAAAATTTTGTAACCTAGATGGCATGTTTTGTCATCAATATATGATTTAAAAAGTCTGCAACAAGCAATAAAAAAATATGAAAATTAACTAATGGTCAAGAAGTAAATATAATGCACGATGGAAAAAGATCAAGCTATCTATGCGGATTACACCTTGGACAATATTCTTGGCAAAAAAAACCGAGATTTAACAAAAAAAAAAACAAAAATAAATTGTATGCCATTCAAAATACAACCATAATAGATACCCGAGGAAGCATTATATCCACGGCACAGGGAACAATGTTCTTGAGTACTTCCAAACAGCACTTACAGCTAAGGTGCAGAAAAATGTGAAGTACCTTTATATGGAAATCCTTTTATTCACGATACAAGGCATGCTCTTTTGTCTATGAAACAACATATACATGGGTGAGAAGCTAATTGTACTCTACCACGATTTTGAATATAAGAAAGCAACAAGAATAACAAAAAAAACAAAACAAACAGATCTTCTTCATGGCTAAAACCTACGCTTTTGATGTATGAAGCAGGACGGTCTCACAGAAACAAACACGCGTCACGATAAGACAGTCCACCTGCGTAAATATCCAGCTACGAGTAAATCCTTACATCTTCTCCCAATAAATGTCGGTTAGAATTAAACTGCTGCACGCACACAGCTGTGGCATATTTACTGTAAAACAAAGCAGATTGTATTAATAATGCAGACAAGTAAGCTAAAGCATTCCTATCGCGAGCCGCGCATTCTACAGTTTTTTTTTCACAGTTAACCGTAAATAAAAACTGGAAGATGAGTAGCTCTTTACTGAGCGAATTGCGGTCTAAAGGAAGCGCCGAGTGTGGCACGTGCTGTTTAGAGCGCAATTCGCTCCGCTCATTCGAAAGAGCTGCTTGAAAAACCGATTCCGAAGCAACAATTCCAGAATCGACTCAGGAACCGACTCTGATAATTTAAATGTTTACGGAACCGGTTAGTTGATTCGGGACTCGCTCTGGAGTTGATCCGGGACCGTCTCTGGAGTTGATTCGGAACCGGCTCCGGAGTTGATTCGGAACCGGCTCCGAAGCCGTTGATGCAGAATGCCGTAGTTCCGGAGTCGTGGCTTCAGAATCCCTGGAGTTGATTCGGAACCGGCTTCGGAGCCATTGATGCAGAATGACGTGGTTCCGGAGTCGTGGCTTAAGAATTCCTGGAGTCGATTCGGAACCGGTTCCGGAGCCGTTGATGCAGAATGCCGTGGTTCCGGAGTCGTGGCTTCAGAATCCCTGGAGTTGATTCGGTAACGGCTCTGGAGTTGATTCGGGACCGGCTCTGGAGATGATTTGGGACCGGCTCTGGAGTCGATTCGGAACCGGTTCCGGAGCCGTTGATGCAGAATGCCGTGGTTCCGGAGTCGTGGCTTCAGAATCCCTGGAGTTGATTCGGTAACGGCTCTGGAGTTGATTCGGGAACGGCTCTGGAGTTGATTCGGGACCGGCTCTGAAGATGATTCGGGACCGGCTCTGGAGTCGATTCGTGACCGGCTCCGGAACCGTTGATGCAGAATACCGTGGTTCCGGAGTCATGGCTTCAGAATCCCTGGAGTTGATTCGGGACCGGCTCTGGAGTTGATTCGGGATCGGCTCTGGAGATGATTCGGGACCGGCTCTGGAGTCGATTCGGAACCGGCTCTGGAGCCGTTGATGCAGAATGCCGTGGTTCCAGAGTCATGGCTTCAGAATCGGCTGGGGAGCAGTGGGTATATTCCGGAGCGCCCATCACTACTACTGACAACAGTACAACCTGACCAGATATCGTACACCGTGAATCTATCAACCAAACTTTTTTTTTAATTACCTGTATGAGTATAGTACTTAATATCTGTTAAAAATATGCCTTATGTCTTCCATACCCTTATTAGGAAAAGGATCGTTATGTGCGGGTTTGTGTGGATTTTGTCGTTTGTCGACAATCCCATTCCGCGATAATCCCTTATATACTGTGTTAAACCCGTGCTATGGCACAAACTGTATGGGTAAAAATTACACTTCACACAAAAACAAAACGCATTAACATAAATTATGTTTTGCTTTTTATCCTTTTTAAAGGGATAAGCACGGTGATACCGTAAAATGTGAAAAAAAAATCAAACGTTGTACGATAATTCCTTCTTGGAATGGTGGTATAGGATTTACTTTTTTTATTTGTTAATAAATAATATAAAAAAGGTTATATACTATGTTGTTTTGTAATTTAATGTTTTACAATGAGTTCCAAAATGTTTCCTACAATGTTTTTTGTTAACAGCAAGCATATTCAGATATTTAAGAGACATTTCCTAAAGTTATGCTATAAACGATCAACTGGATTTATATTACAAAATCTAAAAAAAATTGTAACAAATCTGATGTTCTAGTTTTTAAAATCTTGTCTAGTGCGAGACGACGTCTTCCCTATTAAAACAAAATGACAGACATCCCACCTGTTGGCTAGGGAGACCAAAAGCCAAATAACAAGAGAAGGAATTTACTGACCAGCACCATTTGTACTAACCATGATCCACTGTAAAACGTGTACGTACGAATACAGCCCGCCATTATCGGTGGACAACAGATGAATTGTTCGACATAAATGAATGCAAAAGGGAGAAATTAGAATCATTTTGCAATTTGTTGCCAGCATGTTAGATATTACACATTGATTGCATTGTATTTCACTGTGACACCTGTGTAATTTATATGTTCTACTAAGTATTTAGTAGCGGTCAAGCTAATAGTCTACAGAATGTACATGGTTTTTAGCATTATTTACAACAATAACAACAAACAGGTAAACGCAGGTCGTACAATAAACGAATGTATAATGACTTGAGCAAAGTAAAATGGAGTGCTGATCGTTCAAACAATAACAAACAATAATAGACACATCTTCAAGCGCTGTAGCTAATAGCGAGGATAATCAAATGATTTGATAAAAACAGCAACAAAAAATACGCAATTTACATTAATTGGCCGGAAACAGAATCAAAAACAAAGCTGAGAAGCAAACTGCATGCTCAATTTGATGCGCTGTAAATAAATCGTAATCATTTGCCATTAGCATCAACAATGCGTGCAATGGAAACAAATTTCACATTAATTACATTATTCAATAAGGATGAATGGAAAAGTTTATTTTTTTCAAACATCCACTTGTATAACTGCGTAAATCTGCTTCAACTAGATTGCTAATCGAATGTTTACTAAGTTTATACGCTAGAAAGCATGTATAGATAACATGTTTTATATACACAGATATATAGATATATATATATAGATTATGTTTATGTGATAACCAGACAGGAAAGTTATCGGTTCAATCATGATGTGAACTAGATGTAAGCAGTCTTGTACGAATAATAAACTATTGAAACGATGTACGCCTCTGTGTCTCAATTGATTGTTTTGTTTCAAACGATGCGATGATAAAAATATCGTTATTTATAATCTCTCTCTCTCTCTTATTGGCTTTAACAACCCTTATAAGGTCATTCCGGCCATTTCTGGCTTACCAGACCTGCTTACCTTACTAGGACCTGCCGTGGGGACCAGGCTGCTTTTTGTTATTTTATCATATTTATTATTTATTATTTTATTCCTACCAATGATACGCATATTTCCCCAAAACTACTAGGCGCCTCCATCGAATCGTTTTTAGTATAAATTACTAGGCGCCTCCATTGAGGTACAAATTTATTATAATTCAATTCATATAGAGTTGGGACGTCAAGTAATGTCATTTAAGTAAATAAAACTTTAGTGTTACATAATTATTTTTGTTTCTTAATAACGGCCAGATCGTATCAAGACTTATTTTACCACCTAGCCGGATAGTCAATCCTTCCTACGTGGGGAAGGTACGGATGGGATTTGATACTTGGTCCTATCGTATGGAACCGGCGCCATTTATCACATACACAGCCAGGCCGCCCCCATTTTTATTTTTTTATTACTGTTATTATTTCCTATTTTATTCATACGAATGATACGCATCTTTTCCAAAACTACTAGGCGCCTCCATCGAATAGTTTTTAGTATAAAGTACTAGGCGCCTCCATTCCATCCTCCTCCTGTCGTGTGGAATTAACCATTGTATTAACCGTTGTATATTAACCAATTTTCAATGGCAGCTTGAGCTAACCGCATACAAAAGAAAGTAAGTAATATTGTCCGAACATTTTGCTGTTCTTTTTACTCATAAAAATAATTATGAATAATTTCAGTTTTTAAATAACATTTTTAAATTATTTATATATCCTTACTTTTCCCCATTTGTACCCTTTAACCAAAATTAGATGTCACACAAAACAACACCCTTTTTTAAAGGCCCACACAACTTCACACAAAAAAACCATAAATGGCAATATAAACATATTTCCTGTATTCCCGTTGATGTTGTCGAAATGTTGTAATGTTTTTTTTTACGGGCCGTTAACGAATCTGTATGCCCAATACGTATGTTTACGTCTTTATCGTACGTGTTCGCTGTGAAGTTGTGGCACAAAATCGTTAACCAATCATCAAAGGTATTAACACCTTGTGAAATTTATTTTTAACTTCTTTTTTTTTTAGTTTCAATCGTTTCCCGTCGAGCGTAACGTTTCTATTTTATGTGACGAAGGAAAGCTGGAGGATGAATTTACGGTAAAAGACATGTGGTACGAAAACGGGGCTGCTCTAGTGAAGGGTGTGTGGATTGCTTTAGGTTTGCTGATTTGCCGGCTGAGATCGACAAACAGAAATTCCATTTCTTTCCTGGTTGTAACATAGAAACCGGGGTGAAATGCTTGAAATTTATGTAACGGTTTAAATTTGATTTTGACCGAGCGTGTGTGTGTGTTTTTCATAACTTTCGAGTTTGCTTTTACATGAATGGGTTTTGCGCCGTAAGCAGTGAAATAATATTGAGCTTTTGGACGAAACACTTTCGCTCCCCAATGTTCAAATACACTAGCAAAGTCTGTAACGTGCGAGTTATCAACAAGCCCGGTTAGCAATTCAAATCTCACCTACAGCCACATCAAATAAAGTTTCCAGCAAATCTGAAAAATAATTCATAAAAAATCAATCCTTTGGCAAAAGGTAGGTACATTTGTTCAACTTTATAAGGAAGTGAAAGGGCTCTCTAAATTGTGACCAACACTCAAAAAAGCGTTCATTTGTGGATGATTTTTGGGGGAGGGCGAATCGTCTTCAAAAACCAACTCGACAAGCAGGCTTTCCGTTATCTTGTCTGAGAGCCTCCGTAAGACGAGACGGTTGCGACACGTTTACTATGTTTTTCTTCCCCACTCAAGTGTCTGGTGTCAAGTGTTGTGCTGTTACGTTTCTTAATTTTGCAAAATCTCGTTCGAAGTGAATATCTACGAATATCTCAAATAGCGCACACGCTCTAAAACCGGATGAACATTTTTTTCAATTGTTTATCTGTTATTTAAACCGAACCGTTTCAATTTTAAAAATTCATCCTCCATCTCCATCGAACATTTTACTGAAAGGGTGCTAAAGCATTAAACGTTTAGAGCTTTAAATTAAATAACAAATTAAACTATTCAAGCATTACGAGCAAACTTTTGCATGATATGTTCGTCGAACATAGGAATAATATCGTCAGGAAAAAAAATGTCAACCCCAAAAAACAGTATCCTGCAGTTCGTCCAAAGTATAATGGAATGAACGGTTAGCTGTTACCGAAATGCGCCTGCTCGGGCTTTTTTTTGTTTGGTGGAACTTCGGAAGTGAGCGTCAAATGCTGTTAGAACCAAAACATAGGCACCATCCATCCAACCGACATAGCATTCATTCTTACAGCTCGTCAGAACTACTGCATGAATATTCTACGATTTGCGCTACCCCCTCTTACCCCCTCTTTCTCTCCCCAAAAACGTCTGCCATAGTAATTTGTCGTACGCGAATGGATAGTTGACGATGTACGAAGTTCGTTTCGTGTTTCCAGAATAGCTCATCGTTCATTTTTTCTTTATCCTTTTTTTCCTATTTGTGACGTACTGGGTCATTCTTACCATTTTTAGATTATTGCACCCATGCTTACCATAGTCCAAGGTCGTGAGAACGCTCCGGATGAGATTTGATACCGGTTCTATCGTGTGAGAAATCGGCGCCTTTAGGTAAAGATGATAAATTTCAAATTATTATCATTTTATAATAATATTTCAGTGTTGTCTAATTGATTTTTCTTTCATTTACTTTACTCATATTTACATAAGGTATAAGAAATAGCTTTATTTTCTTGCCACAACCAAGAAAGTATGGGGTTGTATCACACCAACACCTACTTGCACAGCTGTCATAGTCAGAAAAACGCTCCAAACTACAATGGACGCCACTCGTGAAAAGTTAACCCTGACTCTTGAACAAATAAGCCTGGTCTATTGAAACAATAAACTCAACAGCTTTCGGTAAGTTGCTGCACGTTACGAACACACTGTTTCTGTTCTCGTTGTAAAATCGCAATATACGTTTGATTGTCTTTTTCCCCACATTCGAGAACTGCATTACTGCTGGATAAAGCCTTTTCAAACGTAGCAAAAAAAAAAACAAACAAACATTCCTCTCTAACCTATTAAAAGAATGCCGCCTGCAGCGCATTAAGCGCCAACAGCTTTAGCAGGTTTGATCTACATTTTCACTGGTACGATGACATCAACAGAACTGGAGGCACAATAAAGCCTATGAAATCATGAGACCTTTCCTGTTTCAATGCATTGAAGTTGATCGTTGGCCTTTGACTTGTATTTCCCCGTGCTCGAGACAATAGCCGTAGTCTTATCCTTATCATCCTTTGTTTTCTTTTTCTTTATCCTCCATTTTCTTATTTTTTTCTAACTCATTCAACTTATACAGTTAACAGCGTTTTGTTTGACGTTTATAGATTGACAGGTTGAGTTTGTTAGGCGGCTTGTGTCACACGAAAGGATTGACGTAAAATCTCGCAACAAAAATAACTGTCAGGGATTGTCATAATATGTCATTACTCCTAGAAGAAGAGGTTTCTTTTTTGCTTGATAATATGCCTTTCAACTAGTTTTATTCAAAATGCTTGTTTGTTTTAAAATCTCTTCAAACCAGACATCCCCCTACCACCGATTTACGGTTTGCTATTTGAATTGAATTAGCTTTTATCATAGCAGCGTATAGGATGCAATTTTTTTTACGAAATTTAAAAAGTCCTACGGCAACAAAACACTAACATAACAAAACAAACTTGCTGTAGAAGGTTTCTCCTGGCTGAAAACCGAATCAAAGGGATAGAAGAAAAAAAAGCATATTAGAATATCTAACAATTTCACTGTTGTTCAGGAATGAAATTTGCATACAAATATATTCGTTTTCACATAAAGAAACACAGACTACCATCGATTTACCTTGCACAGCAAAAAAAAAGAAAGAAAACCTAAAAAGAGTCACCTATAAGGTATGGGAAAATGCGAACAGCCAAGAACGTCCTGAACAAAATCATTCCTCAACTTAAGCTTCTAGAAAACAATTTGCAATCACTAGTGTATTGAATCAGAACAGCCTCCGGCACTGGTTTTTTTTTTCGTCGTCGTTCAGAGCCATTGAACGCAACGTTGGAAAACCTGTCGGGATCCCATGATAGATAGAACAATGCTATTATATAGGATAGAAAAAACCCCAAAACTTCACCAAGCCATGTCAAAGAAAAAAGTGTAAGACATAGCAAATTGTATGTGAAATTTATTTTACTGATGTGTGACCAGCAAAAACCTTTCAAGTGTTTTTACCTTCCATCACCGTTGAGAACTTTAAACATTTTTCTTCTGGTTGAAGATCTGGTGAGAAACCATCTAAAAATGGACAAAGCTTTAGGCTCAACGTAAAGCTTTGTATGATTTTGTTTTTGTTTTTATGGATTTACGATCAGATTCCGTACTAGTTTTACAAATAAATTTAATTAAACGCAACAATAAAGAATATTTACCGAGCTTATGTTTCCCTTACATCAGATTATTAGAAGAAAAACAAAATAAATAATTGAAATGGAGTAGACAATAACAAATATTTTTAAAATTACCTTAAATTGAATCTAGCAAGAGAGAAATAGCCCTTTCTAGATACGCATAGAAAAAGAATGCTACAAAATATCAAAACACCGCTCATGGCAGACAAAACTCGTTTGTTATACAAAGTTTTATTGTAGAACTTTCTTCAAAACAACTAATTTCACGATTTGACAAATACTTTAAGTAATATCGATTAAAAGGAATCTTACAAACGTACTAAACTAATACAACTTGTAAAAATAAATATGATATTTAGAATATAGGTAAGCAATAGAAGGATATTTCCGTGAAGGAATTTTGTCATGTACAGTTGAAACTATTGACTACTACAAACAAAAATTCTTATCCTGACATATCGTGCAATAATTATTTGGGTCTAGTTTCCTGTTCATTTACATAGCGAACGTAGAGAGTCGGTTGTGGTGGTGGCTGCGGTGCATTTTCTGCTTCATCCATGTATGAACATGCGATTGCCAGCGTGCTACCATCATCGCTGAAGCTTAAGCTTGAAATAGAACTATCGTACAGATGGAACTGGCACAATCGTTTCTTGTTGAATCCATCCCATATATTAACGTAACCGTCTGACCCGCCAGTGGCAAACGTGTTATATACGCTGTGGAAGCTGATGGCATTTACCGGATAGATAAGCTCAATGTCGTTTTCCTTCGCACGGTGACACTTGAAAGCGAACTTTTTCTTTTGTATCTCTGGGTTGGGATCGAAATATTCTACCGCAACTCTTCCTTCGATCGAGCTCATCACATAACCCTCCTTGTTCGGGAAACAACGAACGGCACGAGTCTGGTACTTCAAGGATGATTCTCGCCGCTCGATATAGTTGTCCATCTTGCGTAAATCCCATATCAACACCTTGCGTTCCGATGTAGCAACCACCAGTTTCTCATCGATGCTACTCATCGAATAAACCTTACCATTACTTTGTTCGTACGTGCCTACGCATTCTTTTTCACGCACGTCCCAAACTTTTACCGTCCGATCCCAGCTGCCCGTAAGGATGGCATTGAGTTTGGAAGAATATTCCACGCACTTTACTCCGGCGTTATGACTGCCCAGTGTAGCTTCTACGTTTGCATTAAGGTCATATAGCTTTACAACATTATCCAGGCTACCGCTGATGGTTTTAGTTGAATTCTGTGAACAATATCGTGGGATAAATACAATTATAAATACGTTTGCTACGCAAATAACACATGTCTGTAACTTACCAAAAAAGCACAATCAAGTACCGGTGATGAATGTATAAATTTTTGTCGCAAGGTATTACTGACAACATCGTAAAGACGTACGGTAGTGTCCCACGAAGAAACGAGCAGAAACTTATTTATTTTCGGTGAGAACTTCACAGCAGATATTACATCGACCGGAGTGTTTTGTAATTGTGTTTCTGGTTTACGAGCCATTTCGATCTATGTTGATTTGATGTTGAGGTTTTGTGCGTTACAGAACCATTCTTTTACTCTCGCAATATCGCCATCACCACATGCATTATATTGCGGTTTATTTTTACCTTTTAAAATTTAATTAAACAAGCAGTTTAGAGTTTTCTAATTCCACAAACAATCCAAACGAAAAACGCAACAATTTTTGGCGTTGTTTCTTTTTGTTGTGGTTTGCAATAATGGCAATTGCTGTAAGTTATTCTTAAGGAACGTCCACATTGTAGAACAGTGCAGTTATACGTAGCAAAATTTGGTTTCGTATAACTTGTATGACATAATAAATGTTTGATTTTTCCATTTACAAACCACGTAAAACCCATTCAATTTGTTTCATTGGGGAATTTCTCAAATACGCAAAATTTAAGCGTATGTTATGTAACGCTAGAAGACGAACCCAGAATTTCTGGCCTTTTATTTTATTGTGTCATACAAGTTATACGAAACAATATTTTGCTACGTATAACTGCACTGTTCTACAATGTGGACGCCCCTGTAAGGAGTGGAAGGTAAACAAATGCATATGACAGTTGACAGCGGCGTCTGTCATTCAAATGGGTTGAATGTTTTCCCTCGAGAATCTGGTGCTGTTTTGTTTTAGGAGTAGAAATTATCACACAATGGAATATTTATCAAACAAACTATATTTAGAAATTTGGAATACCTCATGAGAAGCTTCGATCTAACCGTGAAATCATGTCTGGTTGTGTTCAAGTGAGTATTTTGATGAGCGTATTGAACAATATTTACACCGTATTCTAAACACGATTCCTTTTTTTAGAGTGATATTTCATTAATTTCATCCGCCACCGAAACAGAGCGATGAAAACTCAACTAATAGCTACAAAAGATAAAATTTATCAAAGTGTAACGTGTCGGCTTCACTCATTCAATGAATATCAGGAACTTCTGTCTGTTTTTCATCGTGATAACGTTTTACCTACATGCTGAGCAACTACGGCCACGAACGTATTTTGAAGTATATTGAGCAATAGAAATGCATGAGCGAGATTTTACCTTCTACTGCGAGCAGTTGGTCGTTGCTTCACGTAACTGTAAAAGCCAGTGGAAATGGGAATACGACCGCGAACGTTCTTATATACGTTTAGAGAAAAAGCAGCATGTTGAAAGGACTTCTTTAAATCCGGTACAACATACGGAAGGTGATATGATGAATGATTTTCCGGAAAGTGAGATCGAAAATGATCCAGCCAGTGCTTCGGTTAAAGATATCGGTAGAATTTTGTCTTTCGAGTATCACATTCTTTACAACGAAAGTTATGAAGTTCCTTCCTTGCTTTTCAACATATACGACGAAGGTAAATGCATAAAACTGTAAACTAACACACATTCTAATATTTTTTTCTTTTGAAGGTGGTGGAAGATTCAACATTGAGGAAGCATGGAATATTCTACACATTAGTGAAACAGTCCCTTCCAATGAAATGTACCAAGCTATTACTATGGTACATCATCCAATATTGTTTCGACCTTATCTAAATTTACATCCCTGTAAAACAGCTGAACTGATGAGTTCATTGCCCAGCAGCGTTAATCCGATACTCTCTTTTCTTACAAGTTACGGGCCTTATGTTAATCTTGAGCTAGATGAATTAGCTTTCAACCTGCAAACCAGTCCACTTACGTAAAATAAAAAAAAAACACTTAAACTTCGAATATAGAACGTTACAAGATGTGCACAACATAAAGGATGACATTTACCATGTAACCATGAAATTTGCGAACGTAGAAAGCTGGAAACCGATGGCTAATCTAGTCTGGAACGAAGAATTAGCTAGGTGTTTTGTATTAGCAACATAATGAAGGAGAGAGATTTTTTACTTCACTGCCAATCCATGGTTCAGAATTTGTTACATAGTACGTTACCGTGGAAATTGATTGATGACTACCGTTTTATTCGATTCCTGTCCATCCTTGACTTTTAGAAGGGAAATGATGCTGGGGCCGGTATTATTGTGTAACCGATAATATTCATGTGTAAAAAGGACACGAATTGAAATAAGAACGGCAAATTTGAAATGCTGCTCATAAATGAAAAGAAAATTAATTATGTTTACGTCATTTGGTGAATGTCAGCGGCCGCATTTGTCATGATACACCAAATCAAAACATTGCGGATTGAAGCTATTTTCGTTTCGATTGAACAATTGTAGCGTGTGTAATAATGAGTTCTGCATTTAGTTCCAGTGATAATATAATACAAAACCAGTCCCCGGTTTCAGTTGTGGACAATGTACAATTGCACGATATATGGAATAGTGAGCAAAAACAACGATGTCTGAAATGGATAGAGAAACACAACCTGAAACGAGTATATATCTGGCCAGGGCCACATGTATCGAAAGTAGCTTTCTGATTATAAATTCTTTTCACTTTTCTGATTACAGGTTGCCTTACAACTGCCGGATACTATTTTACACCACAGCGTGGAGATCGTGAATGAGCTACAATCAGCTTTGATTGAAGGATTGCGCATATTTGTGCTCGCCGATACATCCTACGGTAGTTGCTGCGTAGATGAGATATCAGCGGCCCATGCGAACGCTGACGGTGTAATTCACTTTGGGCACGCATGTCTAAGCAAGGTATCTCGCATCCCAGTGCTGTACGTGTTCTTCCAATATACGCTTCAAGAAGAACATTTGATTGCCACTCTATCGAGAGAATTTGATACTCTAAACAGTGACTCTAAAGTTACATGTTTTTACGAAGTTTGTTACGCGGACGCAATCGCTAAGATAAGGGAAACGCTCATAGATCGGTTTCCGAACATGGTAATAGCCCGTTTAGCGGAAGCTGACCAAAAGGCCGACATACTCTACTGGAAATTAGAGACGCCACATAACGCGAACGGTGTGGTGTTATATATTGGCCGTGACAATTTAACATTTTTCAATACCGCAGTATCCCTTGAAGAATCACAATGCTATCTGTACGATCCAACTAAAACCGACCCACAGCTGGAACGGACAGACGTTTTTGCGGCCAAATGGCTACGTCGAAGATACTATGCTATCGAACGTTGTATGGATGCCGGATCGATCGGAATCGTTGTGGCTACCCTGTCTACAAAAGGCTATCTCGAGATCGTGTCGAGAGTACAGCGGTTGGCAAAAGCACGTGGTGTACGCACGTACCTTATCTCAATAGGAAAGGTAAATCCCGAGAAGCTGGCGAATTTTATCGACATTGATTGTTTTGTGTTGGTTGGTTGTCCGGAAAACGACATCTTTACATCGCGTGATTTTTTCCGACCGCTGCTATCGGTATTTGAGGCCGAGATGGCACTGAATAAGGCGTGGAAAGAAAAACTGCTTACACGTTACACAACCAACTTTCCCGACCTGCTACCCCATGGTCGTTTTTACTCGGACGTGGAGGAAGTGTCGTGCAAAACTGATGAGGTGGATGATCCGGCGGATGTCAGCTTGATCACGGGGAGGGCGAGAACTGTTCCGCACCGTAAGGCTGACGATGAGGAATCAAAGACAAATGGCACGTGTACGGATGTAGTATCGAAAGGAAGAAATGAGGTCGCACAAATCAGTTCGGCGGATCAATTTACCAACAGATCCTGGCAGGGGCTGGAACAAAACCTTGGTCAGGATGTTCCCGCTCTTATACAAATGGGACGCTCTGGGATTCCAATCAAGTATGAAAATGAACGAAACAACCCCTAGTAACAACTTACACAAAACAGTTATTTTATTGTTTGGCGCAAAGATTGCAATTTATCATAAAGCTTGTTAAACAGATGTTAAGAAACTTAACTCAATGTGAGGGGAAAAGGAAATATTGTTAACTTCTAAACAATAAATGGAAAACAACTGAATATTTAAAAAAAGATTTATCACATGCTTATATGAAAGAATTGTTTGGTCTTTCAAGGTAGTTATTATATTTTCGATATTTTAACCTAAAAAATATTGGTTTCCTATTTTTGAAATCCCCGGTGAAAAGAATCTTCTAATGGTGAACTGTCAAATGAAGACTACTTTATTTGACAGCATCTTTCAACAATACAGGGTTGGTTTCTGAAATTCGATTTTCTTTTACTTACGACTTGATTTAGAATAAGTTTACTTAGATTAAGAATAGTACTACTTTTAAGACATGCTACATGCAAACCACAAAAATAAATAATATTGAAACCATTTTGGTGACAAGTGTGTTAAGAAAAAATAAAATTTTCCTTTCTTTTATTCTTTCATTAATATTTATGCAGCCAGCCCGTTCTACACAAATAAAAACAAATCGTTCATTATCGTTGGACACTAATTTCAGTTTTTAAATTCCACAATTTACATGACCATATAAAATAAAAATTAACCAACTTTTTAAACTACCACCCCTGCAAAGCATTTCCAACGCCAGTCTCTTGCTGTCATGGGCGTTCCGCCATTCGTTGCCTGCGAGCAGCTTGTTCAGAAGGTTCCGGAACTGTCAGTGTACGACTCCCGCTCCGCCTCAAGCACCGCCGAAAGGGTGAGCGTATTGTGTGTTTGCGCCAGCAGCGCACCATTAATTGCGTACGGCACTTGAAGCACAAAAGGTTGGCTGATATCTTTTGCTGGTTCGACTGCATTTCAGTGAGTGGTGTTTTGTGTTTGTTTGTTGCACTGGTTTTGTGATAGTAGTTTTTTTTTACGATAAAGAGACGCTGCAGTGCTGCATCGATTGACAACACGCATTCGCTTTATTAAAACCCATGATGCTGTACCGTGGGGGGGGCTGTATAAACCCCCGAGCGTGTCTGGACGGCGTCGGGACATTTTTTTTGTTTGCTTCATATTAGTCGTCCGGTTTTTTTTTTGTTGTTGTTGGGTGGTGTGCCGCCATCGTAAATTCCAGCAATATAGTCGTGTCGCAGGCGAGTCCGCCAATAGGGCGGCAAATATTCGGCCGTATGACGGAATTAGGTGCAATACCAACCGCAACACACCATCACCATGCCTTCGTTCGAGGAACAATCACGACCCGCCGCATCTCCGTAACCATCTTTCCGCGTCGGCCTATGGCCAAACTCCCCTCCGCCCCCACCCTCCCTACGTGCCATTGCACACGGTGTGCGCGCCTGTGTTTGTGTGTGTGAATCGGTGCCTTTCGAAGTGAAGTGAAGAAATTGATCACGCAAGCGGAAAGTGTGCGCTGTTGGCTAAAGTGCATTTTGGACTCGTTGAACTGGAAAACATCCAATCCAATATTGAGCGGGCGGGAATAAGCACCCACCCATCCCCCTGTCCCACCCCTGTCCGAGGATGGTTGTTTTGCAATAGAATCCGCGTGAAGGTAGCAGCAACTCCCCTAGCGCCCTGGGGGGATGTTGGTGTGTTGTGTACAGATGTTTTTTTCCCCCTGCCCGAGCAGGTCCCACAAAAAAAAAAACAGTCAGTGAAGATTAGTGAATTGCTTTTCGTTGTTGTTTATCCGTAGGGTTGATATTCGTCTTTGTTGTTGTTGTTGTGGTTGTTGTTTGACAGGCTCAGCAGGAAAGATTTAAATGACAGAATAGAAGGATTCGTAGGATTGGACATGTGGGAATATTCTTTTTCCGGGGGTGCATCATCTTACACATGTGTAGCTGTAAATGTGTGTGTGTGTGTGTGTGTGTGTTGGGATTTATCTCGCCAAAAATGTTCGACCAAATATAGAGTGAACGGTATTCGGTATCTGCATATCGACAAGCAGTCTTGCTTAAAAGGTACATTCCGTACCACCAGCGCCCTTTCATCGGCTCTCTTCATCCTTACACAATTTGTGTGTTTTTTTTTTGTACCGAACTCCGTTCACTCTCCCCCCGCCCCCCTACCGGCCCCCATCAAGTCTTACAAAGCCTATCCGATCTAGCGCGGTGAAAGCGAAAAACGGTCTTTTGAGGAGAAAGTGTGGTGAAACAAAAAAACAACACAGTGCCCACAGCGCCCGTGTGTACAGCACATTGAACGGTGTATTCAAAGTAAACTTCAATCAATCAACATCTAATTTTATCAAACATTCTCCGTTCAGCCCAACACAACACCCATCGGTATCCAGCAGCAACAGCAGTAACAGCAGCAGCAGTTCGAGAAAGTTTTTACGACCAGAAAAAAAACACACCCATACATACACAAATATTTCACACAGCATCTCAATACCGAAATAGCGAAAGAAGCTATTTAACAGCGGCAAAAACACAAAAAAATACAAACAACTTACGATGTCCGACGAAGGCCAAGATAATGGAGCCAACCGGAATGGTTCGGTGCCCGAAATAGAACTGATAATTAAGGTAAATAGAATTTTTAGGTTGACATTGCAATGCAAGCGAACGAAATTACGGCAGCAAAACCCGCCCAGAACGCACAGTCCCCCTGGAACAAATGCGGGCGAAGCAATATTGCTGTACAGATATATCCGAGCGAAAGAGGAGATTATAAATGAGATGGACACCCGGTTAACAACTTTTGCTTTTTTCCCCCCGCTTCATGAATCGTAAAATAGTTGCGTTACGCAACTTGACCTGATCTCTGGCGATCTCTGCGCTCCCTTTCCCCAATTGGTGCTTGTTGGGACCGTTTCGCATCTGGTCCTCAGCTGTGAGTGCTGCCAGAGCGTGTGGTAGGCACAAAAGTAACAAGACATCGTTTTTCTTCCATCAAAAGCTGCGTTCGTTTGAAGAAATTTAAAAGGAAAATCAATGGAATTTGTTTTCTACTGAGATAAAATAATTACGCCGATTATCCGGGTACCTTTTATCCGGCAGCTCGGAAATGGCAGTTCCGAAGGTGAATTGACATATTTACTGCAAACCGGCGATGACAAGAAATTAAATCCTCAATAGGAAATGATATAAATGACCCAAGTTCGATCAAATAAAACAGGTCTCGTTTGCAAAGTGCACCAAAAAATATTAACATTTAGCTTTAGAGAAAACAATTCCACCCGTTACACACTAAACACTAATATTTATCAATAAAAAGAGTTGTACCTATTATCCGTGGCGGCCCGGTGTTACATGTGATAAACGGCGCCGGTCCACACGGCAGGACCGGGGTCAAATCTCATCCGGACCGTTCCCTCCTAGCAAGGACTGACTATCAGGCTACGTGGTAAAATAAGTCTAGTAAGCCAGAAATGGCCGGCGTGACCTGTAATGTCGTTAAAGCCAAGAAGAGAGAGAGAGAGAGACCTATTATTCGTGATATTCGCTTATCCGGCAAGGGCCGAGTCCCGATGAGCACGGCTAATCGACGTTCCACTGTACATTAAAACAAACAGTAAACACCAGTAGCAGAAATATATTTGATATTCTCTTTTTTGTGGCACTAAACAACCCCAAGAGGACTTTGGAGAATGACAACATTCTGGCTTTCTGGATTTCCCCCGATGGGATTTGATATCCGTTCCCGTCATGGAAGACTATCATGCTGCCCATATTACCGGCATCCAATGACTAATACATTAGAAATAATTCCCTTACAACCGTCATCATCTCCAAAAGTATCTTCATGACGTAAACCACTGAGCATATGAGGATGTTTCAAACCATCAATGTTTACATTGCTTATCAATCATTAAGCAAGGAACTTGCCAGGCAATAGTACGGTTTATCATTTATACGACTTGTTTGTGTAGTGGATCCAACAGTTTATTATTCTTCGTTACGAGGATATGTGCAATAATCATCGAGATTTGTTTTTTTTTTTAGATTTTTTTCGTGACATAGCGGCGTGTTAATAACAGGGCAAACGAGCCCTATCCTGTACAGCCCTTGTAACGATCAAAAAATTCTATCAAAACCACCTTAAACCCCGTCCCCTAAGGCGCTGGGACCGCACCACGAGTGGTGTCTTTTCGGCCGATTTATGACGGTACACCGGAACCCATTCATGAGACAGTTTACTGGTTTTATCTGCAAATAAGCAAACAAATTACTTCACGTATCGTTCTGGGCGATTCGCCTTTTGCTTGGCAGGTTAATGCTTGCTTTATCGTTATCAATTGATAGGCTACAAGCATTTATTTGTAGACACTTGGTAGATAGGAACAGTTTTGAAACGTTCAACCATCGGGTTGAGCAAATATTTACTCACCAGGTAGAACTTACTCGTTTGCATAAAAAAGACAGCGGACAGCGAGCTGGTCAAGGTGTGCAAAGCTACGAAAGCATCTTTGCAACATATTTTATATCTTTTGTAAACAACATACCAAAGAATTTGTCTTTTTGTTTCGAGCAATGGTGCGCCTCGTGTCACACTTTATCACAGCCACATTTTACACACATTGTGCACGAGCTTTTATTGTTTCTTGCTGGTGCGGTTATGTGATTCATGCACTTCATTTGCAGACTGCCTTATTGCCAACCCTTTGAGTATGTAGTGGTGGATAGACATTTAGAACCACCAATACGTGTTGTGAATCATAAATGTCACTATGTGGGGTACACGATAATGTGGTAACGTACGGTTTTACTCGCTTTTGTATTATCCATGCTTGGACGTACAATACATTTTTTAGGTGCTTGGTTTTAAATGAAAATTTCCTTATTTTATTTGGACTATATTTAATAGCAAATAGTAGTGTTGAATCTGATTCAGATTCATGAATCTGAATGAATCTTTGAACAGAATGAATGACTCTAAGTCTGTGTTATAAAGATTCACGAATCCTCATTGAATTAGAAACTAGCGTTGGGTGAATCTGATTCAGATTCATGAATCTGAATGAATCTTTGAACAGAATGAATGATTCTGAATCTTTGTTGTGAATCCACATGAATCCACTTGGAATTATAAATCCTAAGAGTTTCGGGATAGAGTCGACTCATGATTTGAATGACTCTTCACTGAAGATTCAGTTGTATTTATGTCCCTCAACCCCTCGGTTAGCACTTTTGGAATACGTCTACCAATCACCTCCTCCTCCCAACCATCCGCCCCACCGCTCAGCCCTTTGAATTAACAATAATTGGCAAGAAATAAACAGATTCATGAATCTTTCAGAATTTTTTTGAAAATTAATTAATTTTTTGGGATTCGGCTCATGATTTGAATGACTCTTCATTGAAGATTCATATGAATGACTCTTTTCAAAAGATTCAATAAATACCACACTAGCAAATAGTAAAGAGCGAATCAAAAACAGTGTTGTTAGGAAATGGTCATTATTTCCCTACAAAATACCATGGAAATATATGCTTCGTGGTAAGGGCGTTGGTTCAACTGCTTCACCCACGTCATCACTACAAATTGTTTCAATTAAAACCTTTTTTTCTCTCTGAAGCATCCCTATCAGCGATTTTTGTTTAAAGTGTATTTTTCCCTTCTTTTTAGGGGGTCTGTAGTGGTTGTTGTCGTTGTTAACCTATTTCCTCCCGAGAAAACGACCAAACGAACGAACGATGGTGTACCGCGGCCAAGCATTATGATGTTTCCCGCGTTATCTTATCTTACACCCTCTACTTGTGTTCTCAATAAGTTCATAAACGGCCCTCTTTACGAAAAAGAAGAAGAAAAAAACATGCTTCTACGACATTAACGACGACGATAGTTGACAAGGAAAATGTGAAGACGGGCGTAAAAATCGGGCGCCTTGTAAAACTGTGAAACAAATTACCACAAAAGTTTGGTGTTGCTGTTTCCGTATCACCTAAGGTATGCTCCAAAACCCACCTTTTTTTTTCTTATCGGATGGCGGTATGATGACACAGTCTGTCGTCTAAAAGCTGACGAAAGTAAGAAAAGAAGAGTGCGAAATGCTTGTAGTGGCAGCACCAATCGGATTTCTATTGGGTGGTTCATGGAGTACTTGACCATTGAGTTGACTTTGTTTACTTATGTTTATATATATTGTCTTCTTCTTCTTCTTTATTGTCATGTTTATTTTTATGGCCTTTTTAGAGATTTTTTTCTGTCACTTTTGACGTGTAAGAAATTTCTGGTCAGGGTCAAATACTATTGTAAAAAAAAAACGTTTAAAGTGAAGATGGTCTCCAAAAGCATGGAGTTTTTGGGTTGAAGTTGGATGTTCAGCTCGAAACACCACAAACGGCACATACTGGCCTTTTACTTGCGTGGCATGAATTCAATTGTCAACTCTCCGCCTTTGGTGAGGGAACCACAACCGAAAAGTACCACCAAAGGCATACGGGTGCACATTCTTACGCGCTCACACTCGCTGGAAATTGGTCAAACATAAGATATTTCCTACGTCAAACAATCCCCGCTTCCCTCCCCACCCCCCCTTCACCCCGCTGGTGGTCTCATCGCTGTCTGTTGCTGTGCACAGTAGAGCAGAAACCGATCAGTCCAAGGTTACTAACCGGCCATCGCAAGAGTGTCGGAGGTGGGTGGCGTTATACACATTAGCGATAGCTTGCAAGGGTCCAAAGCAGGGGGAGGAGGGGGGGAGGAAACAATAACAACAAAAATAAAAAAAATGGAAAAACGAAAGAAAATAATAGACCGTAGTGACTGATGATGTCATCTGCCCTGTCGGACGTGTGTGTGTGTGTTTTTTTTTCTCTCCTCTCCAAATGGCATTATTTCCCTTTCTTATTTACACGCTACACGTCAGTCGCTTCCCTTCCAGAAATAGTTACCTATTGCACCTCTCCATCCGCCATTCGAATTGTACGTGACCAGCAACAATCTGTTTCTCTTGCTCACGCGTGACCACCTGGGCCCTGCACTCCAGCAGCAGCACCATCGATCGAAGAGGCCGGACACGTCAAACCAAAGGATGACCGTTGACGGATGTGCCTTTTTCCCCCCTACCAGCACTGTCTCTCTCTCTCTCTCTTCCTCTGTACTGTAGTTTTGCTTTACAAACGATGGGAACTGGCTATTACATTGGAAGGCCTTCATCTAATGTGCCAATTTACACGTGCACATCTTAAGTTCTCGCACGTTGCTTACAAGCTGTGCTAGCTCCGTTGCCTGTGGGGCTCATTCAATACATTATGGATGGGGTTTTGGGGGGAGGCGATTGATGCACGTACTGTGGAGGAATGGTTTGAGAATGCAGTTGATTTTCCAAACGTTCTAATCACCAATTACTCTCTCAGATTACATGCCGTATAATCGTCCGCTAGCCTTGCTGCTTTGGAATACATTAAAAGGCGGGGGAGGACACGTACACGATCGTGTACGGTGAAATGTAGACTGATGTCGTAAAAGAATTTGAAAATGTAGAAATATTTAGAAATTATTAACATCAACCTTCTAAATATGCAACAACTGGGCATTGTTTATTGAGTTTGCTTACTTTTCTACTCGTTGCGAAATAAGTAAGCAATTGTTTTCAACTGAATGTTGTTTATTATGGGCATTAATTGATTTGAATGGAAATTTAATGTTAAACAATAATAAAAAATCGGAAAAACAACATTTTTAGCTTTTCTTTTAATATTTATTCTCTTTTTTTCAGGCATCCACAATCGATGGCAGAAGGAAGGGAGCTTGCCTATTTTGCCAGGAGTACTTTATGGATCTCTATCTGCTGGCGGAGTTAAAGACGATCAGCCTGAAGGTAAACAAAAACGCTTTTGTTTTGTTTGTGCTTCCTCAAACCCGGAACGGAACAGCTAACGCGATTTTTATACAGCGACTCTAACCAATTTAGTTATTTAAAATTAAAATCAAAAATATTATTATAACGAGGGAGGGACGTTAAAAAAAATCACCATTGCAAGCAAACGGGAAGTTGTTGATGCAAGATAAATTTGCTAGATATTCCCCTTGAAGTTGATTTTGCCCTATGCATCGTGGTTTTAATTTTAGTATTAAAATCGGTCAAGTATGATCATTCTCCATTTCGGTTCGCCAGATGGAACAAAGCAAGATTTGCTTGTACTGCTGAATTGATCGAACGTTCCGAATCCGATCGGTTCTGTATTTAATGCGAAACAAAACACATTGCTTTACACCGTCTACCATGTACACGACATGGAATAGCTATTTTAATCCTTCGCTGCAAATGTATGCAACCGTATTATGATATCATCCATTTGCAGTTTTAGCACACGGTGGATTAAGCAGGGTTGCCGGGGGTTGGTTTGAAAGAAAATTGTGCCTCTGCCTGTCATACCGTTTTTTGCTGCGTTATTGCTGAAAAACCCATGATTTACTTTGTTGATGAAACGTTTGCTGACATTGACGCATTGCAAATACGCACGCGTGCGCGCAGCTACTTTCGGTTGGCGGAAGCACGCGTTGAAGCAGGTAGCACACCGCCCTTAATGGATCGGTGCTATGATGTAATCGTGGACATCACCAAATTGCGTACTTCCTTAAGCGAAAACCCCCCCGACCGCCCGGGGGTAGCATTGCATTTTTTTGGTGCCTTTTCTTCCGTGGAACTGGCCTGCTCAATGAAGGTGTTGAAGACGCTGGGAGAAGGCGTGAAAAGACGGACGGAAATGTAAACAACAGTTCGGCCTTCGGGCGTTGAATCGCCAGAATCAACAAATCCGTTCAATAATAAATAAATAAAAACCACCCTCCCCCCACCCACCCCCCCAACAAAACTAAAGAGACCGCACACACTAGCGTGTTACCTCGCGGGCAACGGGTAAGGCTAAAGATCATTTTGCGCGATCGAGTAAGCGATGGTTTAACACATGTACCAAAACAAAAATAGAAAAAAAGTAACAGGGAACAAAAAAAAATCATAACACATGAAAAACTAAAAACCGAACAAACAAAAACGGCTTGCACACGCACAACTAGTACACATTTCATTTTCATGCTCATAGTAGCGGATCCGCGTGTCTGAAGGTCTTGTTGTTTTCATTTTCCTTTGCCAATGTTTTACCGGATTGTTTTGCGGGATGGGCATGTGTTTTCTTTTTTTTTTGGAGTGTGTTATAAACGGTGGTGCTGTAATGTACTAATGCAGCTTTATGTACTGACTCAACATGTTAATAAAAAATCCACCGTACCGATATGCGCAATGCGCCCAACCGCGCTGCGTTTGCTCATGTTGTTACTATACAAACATGAAAGTAATGTGAAACAAACAAATCAAAACAGCATTTTAATTTAACAATCGTTAACAAATAATTTATTTTAGTTGTTGGCAGATTGACTGTTGGTTGTGTCAAAAAAAGGTAACAATTATGATGCCAATTGTTTTATATCTTTTATTTATTATTTTGTAGTTTAATTTGCAAAGAGTATTTATTTTTTATTTTCCAATTAATTTCGATCTCCAACTTTCATTTATTCTCTTGTTTCGTGGCTTGGCTTTAGGTCTAATTCAGTCTGCGAATCGAATCTGAAACATCTGTCGATAGTCTTTGCAATGAAAATAAGCCTGGAGTGCGATTATACCAATAAATATTTCAGGATGATCACCGTATGACTTCTCCACAGAAGCTGTCGTATGGCATTTCGAGTGATTTTTTGATTTCTTTCTAATGTATCGATTCCAGTTGCTTGAAAACGAGTTGAAGTTACGATCGTGATACATGCTACTTTACGTGACATACATTTTTCTTGGAATTTTGTTTTGATAAAAAAATGTTTAATCAGTTTGTTTTTTTTTTGCTGATTGGGAATGGTTATCAAGACTTTTTTTTATCACGTAGTCGGAAAGTCAGAGCTTGCAGACGGAGGACGGTCCGAATGGGATTTGATACCGGCTCCTGTCGTGTGGATCCGGCGCCGTTTGTTGACATATCTGTCATTGTATGTTTATCTGTCAAACAAAATTCTTTTTGACATAATTTATCTGTCAAACAAAATTCACTTTTATATATTTTATCTGTCAAACAAACTCCTATGCAGATCATTAGCGATCATTTTCGGTTAAAACAACGAATAAAATTGTATAGAAATATGGAAATAGTTTAAGTAGAACTTCAAATAACGATTTATCTCATTCGCAGGTGACGACAGTGTGTATGCAGAAACCTCCACCAGATTTTCGCACTAACTTCGAGGCCACACACCCTCCGATTCTCATAGACAATGGGTTAGCCATACTTGAGAACGAGAAGATTGAGCGGCACATCATGAAATCGGTGCCAGGTGGATATAATCTTTTCGTACAGGTAAGAAAAGAAATCACATTCGTATGTGCCCTGCATTATTTGATTCTTACTTTCTTCTTATTTTCCTTCCCCTTCCGACAGGACAAAGAGGTGGCCACGTTGATAGAAAATCTGTACTCGAAGCTAAAGCTGATGCTGGTGAAAAAGGACGAGAACAAGAACAACTCGTTGCTGGTACATTTGAAAAAGATTAACGACCATTTGGCAGCCAGAGGCACTCGCTTCCTTACTGGTGACACGATGTGCTGCTTCGATTGTGAGCTGATGCCGCGGCTGCAGCATATCAGAGTGGCTGGGAAATATTTTGTCGATTTCGATATACCAGTAAGCACAATTTTTTTTTTTATTACAAAACGAGCTACGTTAGTGGAACTGTAATAACATATTATTTTCTTGCTTTAGAAACATTTAACGGCGTTGTGGCGATACATGTACCATATGTATCAGCTAGATGCATTCACGCAGTCTTGTCCCGCCGATCAGGATATCATAAATCACTACAAATTGCAACAGGTACGTGTGGCTTTGAAAAATTATAAAACGTTCAGTGTCGTCGTTTTCTTTTTTAAAAATAATAGTTATACGCCTTTACATTACTGTAATTTACTCATCTTTGATGCGCCGTAACTACCATTGAATATATAAAATCAAAAAGTCAACAACATAACAAACTCATTTGTAGATCCATCTCCTTAACTTGACTCGTAAATCTGTGAGGCGAAAGCACCTTCATGCCGTTTCTAACAAAATAATTTCCAAGATGAATAATACAAATTTATCTGTCTTGTTTCTCTATTGGTTGGCCGATTTTTGGTTATATTGTGGACGTCGATCCCGCTTCCCATTCACGCATATACTCTCTTTGTCGTTTCGATAATTCTCTTGTGTACACGATGCGTGTGACATTCTCCTACGTGTGCTCCCCAAACTCTCAACCGGGGGGGAGGCGATACCTAACTTCTTTTGATGTGATTAATAACGCCAATTGTATTTCCCCCATCGTGCCTGTCTATTGTAGGCAAAAGGTGACATTAAGGTACGTTTTTTTTGTCTGTATGATTTATAAACGTGTCATGTGTATGATTATTATGTACAATTTGTATACTGTTGTGCTGCAAACTTCACGTGCACCTGCTGTACACAACTGGGTGTTTGAATGTACTGTTTGCTGCTCATCTGTTTGTTTTGTCCATTCTGTGTACTATTTTAATGTTTTCTTCAAATATGTTTGTAGTTTTAGTATAATTTTCTTCTCGCTGCATTACGGTGCTTCTGTAGTTGTCTGTTTATTCAGGTGCACGGTTTCTTTTTGTTGTTGTTTGGTTTGTTATTTTAACAAAACTTTGTTTAGCATTGTTTTGGGATTGTTGTGGTTATTGCACATAAAATATGGTTTCACTGATTTTAATGAAACATGTCAATGTACTATAGAAACTTATCTACCAGCTGTTGATAAATCATCTATGCGTAGTGTAAATCAACAAAACACGATGTATTTCCTTGCACTGTGTATAAAATACAAGCACGGTTTAACATTAGTTGAACCAAACGCTTTGTATGTAAGAACAAAAAATTAAATTAAATTTCTGATTATTAATATACTTTCTGTTCATTTTTTTAGATGCTGAAAATGAAAAAGCATGAAGAACTGGAGACGCCAACATTCACCACATCAATTCCCGTTGATTTGAATGAGCAGTAAAGTGGAGAGAGGAAACAACTAGCAGTAAAAAAAAAGAATTAAAAGAAATACCTACATCTTTGTGCAGTATGAAAATGGAAAAGAGTGAGTTAGGCATTATGAATAGTTTCAGACAAACAATTCCAAAGTCCAATATCTATAGTAATGCTTTTTTTTTGTTTTTGGACCAATTTGAACCATAACATCGCAAAACGGTACTGTTTCGTACTATTCATCGTGAGCTATCTTCTTGTGTTTTTAGTTTTCTTTTTTGCTTTACGTTTTATTCACACCAGGCCTAGTGTTGGAGAGTGGGGAAACGGGTTAGAAATAAGCATGTTTCTGCCTTTTTTTATATCAATCGTTTGCCTTAATAGCACTTTAGCAGTGTTTCATGGAATCAAAAGAGAAATTCTGAATTGTGAATTTTGAAAAACCGCTTACAACAGTTTCACACGTTTTTATGTAAAATGTATTAGGTAGAGAGATCGAACATCGGTGTTAGCAAATAATTTGCAAATGTGTCCACCACCGTAACGATTAATTATATAAATATACTTGCGATTGCGAACTAGCAGGAGAAGAAGGAGGAGAAGGAGGAGTAGGACATGGACAAAACAAAATCAAACAAGAAGCAGCAAATAAGCCAGCAACGAAACGACCAGTTTTCTACACAATCAACGAGAAATCAAAGCAACATAGCATCAGCATAATAGGAGATAGCTATGTATATTGAATGAATTGTTTTTAGGCTCTACATCTTTATTAGGTTTGCAATGTTAAGTTTTACTTACATCCCACTTTGTCAAAAGGCATTTTAGTTGTCTTTAAATCTTTTTTACTTTTATCATTAATTGGTAAGCTTGAAATAAACACGAAGTCCTGTTGAATTATGTGTCCTAAATGCAGCTCTAGCCTGTCTAGACGAGTGCATTGTTTCAAGTTGCGTAGTGTTTAGTTGAGTAGTGCAGAGAGAGAGAGAGAGGGAGAATGTTGCCACAATTATTTTTTTTAGTACTATTTTCGGCGGTATCAGTGCCAAGGACATATAGTGCCTGTGGCGAACGTTTGTTTTCTTCATTTTAAAACGATACATTTCCTTTATGTTTATTGGCACATACAAATATCTAAAAGAAATAAACAACAAAAAAAAAAATCAGCATACACTCGAAATGTCAAAACAATAATTTTATTTATTAGCAGCTGCGACTTACATCCCAGGTACAATACAACATTTTACGTAGAAGTTTAACAAGAAAATATTCATATTTTATCACAATTAAATGTTAAAACGAAAGAATGTTTTATTTTATTGCGTTTGGTTTAGTTTATATCACCGCTGTTTCGCCGGTTTAGCTTCGTATTTCTTTATAAATGGTAATCGAGCAGTGTACGCACCCGGCAGCAATGCGATAAGAAACATATGGGTAATGATTGCCGTAATACCCCACACGGTATCATCTCCATTCTGGAACACGGGCATAGTGTAATTAGCCCGAAATTGGGTGTGCTTACGGTTTTCGGCACACGCAAAGGATTCGATAGGCACCGTAAATACCTTGGCAACCTCATCAGAGCTTGGCCTTAGTTGGTCCGAAGAAAAATCAATAATATTTCCTACAATCGGTGTAATGGATGGTCCAAAGTAGGGAATTATAGTTTTCCCACGGCCCCAAACGTTGACGGAATTCTTCGAAATGCCTGTTTCTTCTTCAAACTCTCGAACCGCACAGCTTTCATAGCTAGAATCTCTTGTATCCTTCATGCCACCTGGAACATTAACATTACAAGCTAATTATTATTATTTTCGTTTTATTAAAACGAAAAACATTTTTTATGCATACCAGGGAAAGAAACCTGCCCTCGATGGTTCCGCAATTTGCTGGAACGTACAGTGTATAGCAGGTTGATTTTGTCGTCTATAAGGCACAGGGGAATCAATATCGATGCTTCTTTTTTTACCGGTTCCTTGTTTAAACGTAGGCTAGGAATGGCTTGAAACCGAGAAATGATTTCTCCTTGCTGTAAAACATTTGTTAGCAGGCCGGGATGCAACAAGTCTGCCGCTTTTTTCAGCATCGTAGGAGGCTAGATGAGTATCGGATGAAATAACAATAATTATGTAATAAAATTATTCATGAATAATTAAATTCAATAAGAAATATTTTGATTTCTTATTTTAAATTAATTTAAATAGTTAATAGATGTAAGGATTTATTAGGGGTATATAAAATAAATATACAGCCGGAAATTGCAGCTCAAGACCATTGAGGTGGCAGTGTCAGGTGAAGGAATGATGAGAAGAATAAAATAGCTATTATACATTATGTAAATTGAATGTTTAAGAACCATTTTTAAGACAACATCTCAATTGATCGAATACACTAGTTGCATCAAATCCACTTTTGAATGCTAATTTTATATAAAGGTATCTTATTTTCCTATCGTATCTTATAAAGCTTTTGCTGGAATATAAACGACATAGATATCATTATTAAATTCAAGTTAATTGTTGGATTATCGTACACGTAGAACATTGATCAGTTTGAGGCGTTAACGTTTTACAGACCATTTTATAAATATAAGCGGGAAAAGAACTACAAACCTGTGCTTAAGCTAACGTGTTATCTACAGTAAACTTAACTAGCTAAATCTATCTAAAACACTGGACAAATGCAAACATTCTCAACAATGATTCCGTACCTTCGGTAAAGTTTGTAATATTTACATTTTGTTATGCTGCGGTTTGACAGTTTGTTATGTAACTGCTGTGTTTATACTGCTCACTGCTTACTGCAGGTGTATGCAAAAGCATAAAAACCAGCATAACGAACCATAATTTGAATGTGAAACGATGAAAGAGAAACACTATCGCGATTCAACAGGTTAATTACGTGTTTTGTAAATGTTAAAATCATTTTCTTTTAGGCATAAAACTCGTTAATCAGTGGAAATCGTGGTGTGAAAATATTATTAATATTTAATTTTAATTGTAGTAAATTAAATTACAGTGTATTCATCTGAAACCCTCTGTTTCAAAGATAATAAAAAAAATTTGAAAAAATATAAATATTCCGCTTCAAAACAAAGTCACAACAAAAAGTCACAGCATTTGTAAATCTGACAGCAACAACCCTTTTGTAAACTCAAGGGCCAAACGTCATCGCGCGCACAGCGAAGTTTTTGGTAAAAGAGAGATTTTAATCATTTTCGGCATGAGTTCTTATGAAACGCATTTCTAGATTTGTTTTAAAATGATAGAAACATAAAATGAGAATAATTTTACAATAAAATAGAGACTAAAAATGGCTTTCTTAGCTGTTTATTCATCCAGATGGCGTTTGCGTTATTATACAAACAGAGCAGCAGCACGGAGCGTGCTGTCGTAATCCGAATAAATACTGACACAATACGGGGCGAGAACGTCAGTTACACAGTATTTTCGTTTCGTGCAGGACGACGCAGCCGCGCGGCGTAGAAAAGAAAAAAGCATTATTTTACTCCACTGCTTTACTAGTGTAAAAACAGTCTGCGTACTTACATCGGCCGAAACGAACCAAAAAACCCTTTTGCGCCATAACCCAGCAGTAGTGTGTTTATTTAGTTTTAATATTTCCTCCCCCCGTGTGTGTGTGTTTTTTTGTGGTGGTTTCTGCGTTCTGATTTGTTTTGTGCAACCCAGAATCCCAACCACCATCGGTTTTTTTTGTTGTTTGCGTTTCGTTCCGGGTGCTGCCGTCCAACTGTTGAATCACCACTGCTAATTTCGGCACGGTTTTCGCCACCGCTAATATCACAAAAATCAGCCAAATCCCCACCGGACATAATCATGGCCGATAACGTAAACAAACGCAACATCCCAATCAAACTCGGCGACTTCAGCGTGATTGATACGGAGTTTTCCAGCATTCGCGAACGGTTCGACTCGGAGATGAAGAAGATGGAGGAGGAGATGGCACGATTCCGCTCGGATCTTATGAACCGCGAACCAAACTTCTTCGAGACAACATCCAGGTATGTGTGTGTGTGTGTGTGTGGGATATTGGAGAAAAGAAAAAAAACGCGTACATTTCGTGGAGAAATGGTTAAAAAAAAAATTAGCGCAAAAGGTCAGTTGGTGCAGGAGAGCGGGAAATGTCGATTGGCGCCGACAGTTTGGCACCCCCGTTCCAGCCACCTTAAAGGGTGTTTTTTTTTGTTCGTTTGTCGTGTTCTCCTACACGATGGATGTTTTGTCTGCCCTCGGTCTTTCCCTTTTCGCGTGACCAGAACTGTGGAACCAGTGCCTGGTCCTATTTTTTTTTCAACAGGAGCTACGCGATTCCACAGCATAGACGTGTTTATATATAAATATATATTTATATAGAAATGCAAGAAATTGCGTGTGTTTGTGTGTGATATATGTACTATTTTCCACCGATCACAACTAGGGGGAAGGCACTGGCTTTTTAGAAGGTGTCGACCATGGCCAGAATCAACGATGGATCGCCACCAACCGTTTTGTCCGTCGTGCCGTTTTGCGTTGGCAGTGTTGATGAGTCATATGAGTCACAAGCGGCGTACATAGTTTAGGCCTTTCTTCCTTCTTTGGCGATACAAGGGCGGCCAGAGTTTCCTCCGTCAAGGTTTTCATGTGGTTAACGTAGCGCGCGCGAATGAAAAAAGGGAAGGGCATCGTCATACTTAACCCGCATACAGAGACACACACACAAAAATACGTACACATGCATAAAGCTCTAAGGCAACATCTTTAGGTCGCGTCTTGGCACCCGCCGCATACTACGTGCGGAGGAGGATATTAATAGATGATGAGGTGCAGGCTGAAATAAATATGGATATACGTGTGGTGCACGGAAGAAGAGGTCGAGTCGT
Organism: Anopheles funestus; assembly: GCF_943734845.2. NCBI lineage: Eukaryota > Metazoa > Arthropoda > Insecta > Diptera > Culicidae > Anopheles > Anopheles funestus. The sequence continues at coordinate 6,238,797 of NC_064597.1, read as the reverse complement.
TAAGGCGACTCCATGTCAAAGGAACGTTCTCGTTCGAAAACAGAAAAACCCCGAAATAACATTCAGGGTGACGGGGATGGTTATTTCAAGGCGGATACAAGACGACAGACAGAAGGAGAGGGGAGAAGAGGGAAAAAAATTGTACCACGAACAATCTTTTAGCCAAACCAGATGTATCCCAACTGTTGTTCGGATACAGTGTGCAATATTTTTATATTATAAAAATGCAAATGTTACGATAAAAAAAGGTATAATAAGACACACAAAGCATGCTTTAATATGTCTAAGAAAAGATCCGTACAAAAGGAAAGACATCAAAACAAACCGCAAACAGCGATTCAATTGAGGAAAAGAAAAAAAAAAGAATCGATTTAATTTATTCTGTATATAGAATTTTCGCTCAATAACAATTAACAAACGATTTGAACTAATTTGTTGCTTTCCTTTTTGTTGTTGTTGATCAACAAACGTACTTGCTTTCGCCCTTTAACACCGGGATTGTGTAAAAAAATTTTTGCGCCATTTTGTATTTTCTTTTTCTCGCGCGACAAAACGGCTAAATGCCAGGAACATGGATTAACATTCATCGTTACATTTGCCTTGCATCAAACATTAAAAAAAAAAAACAACCCATAAAGCAATAAAAAAAAACAAACTACCCGAAATAAAATCCCTTACTTAAAGAAATAACTGACCGTTCTGTTTTTTTCCTCCCCCCCCCCCCCCCCCCCCCCCCCTTTTCGCTTTTATCCCTTTTACCGCCGTCTTTCTCTCTCTCTTTCTTCCCTTTTTTTAACACGCAACGCAACATTAAACCACGGCCCACGGTTGCCTTTCCTTCGAATCGAACACCTTCTCTAACTGTTCGTTGGCATCCGTTTTTGTGTGTTTTGTTTTGTTTTGTTGTTTTTTTGGATGCCCACGAACCAAAAAAATTGCCACCGTGTGTAGCTTCTCCTCCAAGAAGGTTGCCACCTCGTCCAGGTATTTAAGATCCAAACCAAACTTACCCCATAATAGGACCATCTGTAAGCAAGTGGAAATGTGTTGCTTTTGCTCCCGTAACTAACAAAGCAACGATTAGCTAGCAAAGTTGCATGGTTTGTTTTAGTTGTAATTAAAAAAAAATTTTTTTTGCACGTTGCATGATTATTTAATGGTGAATTAGAATGTTTTTTTCTCCCTCAATATAATTAATTGTTACTATCAGGTTTAATTAAATTAATGTATCGCTTAATATCGCCGTTAGAATTGTTTTTATATTAAAACTGTTAAACATTTGCATTTTATGTTAGGGATTAAATAAATACACATATTATTTCATTTCACTGTGCACTCTTTTCACTCTCACCGATTTTAGATTGAAAATGGAATTAAAAAAAAAGAAAAAAAATATTATCGTTATCGCAAATTGATATTTTTGTGTCTTTCTTTGCATGAAGTAGTATTCCGGGCCGTAAAGATAACGATAACCTAATTGGCTTTTGTTTGAAAAATAAAAAAAGAAAGATTATTTTGTTAGTAAACACAAAAAAAACAATATTTCATTTTTCATACAAAAGAAAACACATTATGTAATTGCAACGATCAGGTTCGTCTGAGTCTAATATTTCTCCTAACACACATACACACCTATACAATGCACACACGGACCGCACCGGACGACTGTATGCACATCAAACAAGAACACTTACCCCGGGGGTGGGTATTGCTGATGATGTCACACCTCACCGAGAAGTCCAATGCTCAAGCTCACGATCCGACCGTGGGCGAATGAAACTTCCATCCGCCGTGTTTTATCACCTTATGCGTTCATCGGTCCGAGGGCCTTATACTTGTTTGCATACCTACGGTGTTTTTACCCGTTTGTTGCTTGATTGCTTTGCATTTCATCCCATATATGGCAACCCGAAAACCAGCTCAACATTGAAATAGATCGAATAGATCACATACGTAGCAGCGTGTGACGACGTCGGCGTGATGTCATGAACACACAAAAATCGTCACCGTCTTAAGCCAACGCAGTGCGTGGTACGCCCACTAACCAGCAACTGGATTGCCTACAGCTTTTCAGCAAAAGTTGAGGGTGTTGAGCACTTGTTGTGCTGATTAAACATTGACTCACCGATCGTTCATTGAGAAACCTCACTGTTTTATGGAATAAATAAACGATCACCTACTACGCGCCATTAATGCGCATTAGACTCAGAAAAGAAACAATAAGAGTTTTCATTTAAAACCAATCAAACGTAAATATGTTTCGTAAACAATTTCATACTTTATTATTGCTTCTCAGTCGAAAGATACCAAAAAAAAAACAAACAAAGTGTAGAGTTTCATACAAAAAAAAACATTTTCAACGTTATTACTATTGCAGTAGAACATCGATTATCCGGGGTGCTCGGGACCGGACTGATGCCGGTTAATCGATTTCTACGGATAATAGTCCCTTAAATATATCTAGATAAAGCGTATATAGTATCTATATACTGTACTATGATAGTCCTTTTAATATTAAAAATGATTCTGGATCAAGCAAATTGTTATCAAATAACAATTAAAATTTAGAATGTACAATAAAATAATTTCTATAAATAATATATAGATTTATTTATTAATCAAAATTACATCAGTACAAATGTTCACCAGGGTTGAACAGCTGTCAATTTTGGACGCACGGTTAATCCACACCCGAATAATCGACGTTCTACTGTACTTACTATTATAGCAAATCACACGTGGTTTTGAAATTCCTTATTGATTATAATGCTGCTAGTAATATTTAATATTTCTTAAGATTTTTTTTTTATCATGTTCATATCAGCTAATATTCACCAAAACGCTATGGGTTATATTGTAATAATAGTAATAATGGTGAATTCTGTATTTTTTATCGCATGCTTACTATAAAAATATTAGTACAACACAGTAATAACACGCAGCCAGGGTAGGGAAACATCTTAGTCGTTTAGTGTCCATAATCCAACTCTCTCGTCCATTTCGTTCTATTATTCTATTTTTATTTTTTCATTCACAAAACCACACACGCACACACATTCTACTCTGTAAGAGGTTACGTGTGGGTGATGTGGTTTGGTTTCCTTTGTAAGTTATTTAGCATGCGAGTATCGTTCTGTCATGTTATAGTTAAAGTTTCACCTTTTCTAGCGATACTGTTCCAATTATGAAACGGGATCTTCCTCCCATTTAAGATTCTCTGCATGCTTCCCGATGTTTATTGTCACTAAAAAAAAACTAATGATACGATTTCGTTTACCTTTCCCACTTCATTTCTAGCTCGACCACCTCAAACGCCGCTACCTCAATGAAGCTCCCACAATCTCAGAGCGGTTCGGACATTTGCTCGCCGCTGATTCAGGTAAGGGTTGTCAAAGCAGCGGCAAGAAGAATGTGGTTGATGATTAATATTTATTAATGCTTTCACCGTAGGATGATGGTGACGGTAAGGTGCTGAAGCTGCGCTTCGACGTTAGCCAGTACGCACCGGAAGAGATCGTCGTCAAAACAGTCGACAACAAGCTGCTGGTACATGCGGAGCACGTGGAAAAATCCGACACCAAATCGGTGTACCGGGAATATAATCGTGAATTTATGCTGCCGAAAGGATGCCTACCGGAGAACATTAAGTCGTCACTCAGCAAGGACGGTGTGCTGACGGTGGACGCACCAATTCAACCGGAGGCCCTGCTCGGCGGTGAAACGATGGTACCGATCGCACACAACTAATCGTCGAAACGGTGTTCGTAATCGCGCTAATTCAGACCCCCCCCCCCCGGCCCAAAAACCACCAATTTTTTCGACTGCCCCGTGACTAACCGCGGATGCCCACTCAAACCTAGTCGAAGGGTGAACGCGATGCGACAATGGCAACAGGTGCGGCGCGGGCGAGGGTGAAAGGGCGATCAATTTTCCCGCGATTTGCTTTTGTGACGCGTGACACAGCATTTTGCTACAAAAAGCCATTTAATTTAATTGTCTCCTGTTTACTGTATAAATTCATTGCGCTAACCTACACCACCTTACTGAAAATGGGATTTTAAAATTGTGTCGATACAGTAAAATATTTATACTCGAACATCCCGTTTCGATGGTATGATATTATAAACTGGTGCTGGTGGTAGAGAGAGAGAGGTGCAATGCAGGTTTTTAGTTTTGCTTACTGACAAATTGCCCACATATATGTAACAAGGCTTTGAAACCATTTATAGCAAAAAAATGGTACATAATTGGATAATTAGCGTGTTTTTCGCGTATTTTCTTTGTGGTAATACAACCTCGAAGATCTTTACTTGCTAAATGGGTGGCTTTCTTTGACACTTGTATTTTACCCCTTAGTCTGGATAGTCAGTACTGGGAAGCAGATCGCTAGTACATTAGAAACTGACACGGCCACTATAAACGCCGCAAAGCCCATGCAGCATAATCTGCTCCCACCAACACAGCGAAATGATATTTGAATAACAGCTATTACGAAAACTAGTACAACTTGTGCTGCTAAAACGCAAGACGATCGTTTTTTTAATGTATTACCGCGCTTGCAATCAATTAAATGTTTCACTCTACGCAACAATCGAAAACTACTTTTTAATTATAAATGCTTTTAAAATTATGCAAAACATTGCTTTTTCTAGAGATGTTTTCGCTATAGCAATAGTTGTTTTTTTTGGTTTGGAGGTGTTTTGTTTTTTTCTTCTTCTCTTCTCTATTATATTTCTGTAATCGCAAAGATATTTCGCTTTAATAAACGTGCGAATCGCTATTAACACATCACAGTTTTATTGTAATATTTGTCTTTGATTTGTTTTTGTCTCTTGTATGATGATAATAATTAAAATAAAAAAATTGTAATGAAAAAAAATCACATTGGAATACAATAGCACATATATGAGAGAAGAATAAAAATGTTACTCGGATACATGCTATAATTGTTATAGCACGAAACCAAAAACTATAACGCTAAGGAGGTGCGCGAACAGTCGCATTGGAGCATCGTAACGAAGCGGTTGTACACTAATGAACTCAAAATAAAGCACTGAATTTACCTAACTCACCTATATTCCTACATAAATATTTATAAAAAAAATTAATGAAAAAAAAATCGCTCGCGTAGCTTCAAATATTGCCAATCACATTCGATAGTGTTAGGTTATTTAAAAAAAAAATCAAATAATTAATCAATTGTGGGTTCTACACTGGACACTTTGTGTGAGATTAAGTTAGCGTTTTATTTCTACAACGTCGTTAGTTTCTAGATCTCTATCGGATGCGGTCGGATCCCGACGAAGCACGTTCTACTCACGCGTTCGCTTTCGTGCCTTACGACAGTTAACCAACCGATTGTGTGTGTGTGTTTTTTTTGCGAACATTTTGACCTACTAAATAAAGAGTCGAAAATTAAACAATATAAAATGACATCCAAAGGGCCTGCAGGGCCTGCAGCAATAAATCCAAACTACAGTTTTTCCCCTCGCCTAAGGTAAAAAATGGCCCCAAGCCAGATATGAAAAGACATTGACACTGTCACACCTATTGTGTACTACAAATGTGTGACATAATTGGCCATAAAAAAAAACAAACACACACAACATGGCAAAGCAGAAAACATCTAATTTAATAATGTCTAGAGAATAAACTTAAATTACAAAATTAAGTGATTGGACCGAAGAATGGAAGGCACTGCGAGTAACAACAACAGTGATTACGGTGCTAATTTATCTTTTAGAAATTTCGATATTATGCCAGCAGCAACGTTGGACGTTCTAGGGCGCGCACAAGGGTCGAAACATTCGCAACGTTCTTATTGCTCCCAAGGACAGCGAGCTGCTTTGCTCGCACACCCACGCCGCCTAGTACATCAGTGTGCGCGCGGTGCAACAAATACCAAAAACCCGCTTATGTTCGAAACTTCGGCCGACAGCGTTCGGGTTTCGTGTCGGGAAGCCGAACGCCGCTCCGGAGCACTGCAGAAACGGCTTCGCCGTTTGGTATAGTATAGCGCCAGAAAAGGAAAAAAGGACCGTCCGGTACGTCGTTACGTCGTTAAAGGACATCACTCTATCGGCACATTCGGTACGGTACAGAGCATTTCGCTCCTGCTTAGTGTTCACAGTGCTAGTCCAACCACGGTGGTGCGCTGACGTTGGTACGCTGACGGTGGTAAGCAACTGTGTGCTTGTGCGTGTGCGTTAGTCTCAGTTTAGTGACGGTTCTGGAGCAGAAAAAAATACACGGTTTTCAGTTCAGATATTCAGCAAACCACACCGACCGGTGTTTTTCAAGCAGTTCCGGCGTGCATCATTTCGCATATCCACTCCAAAGCGATTCAATTCAATACACCAATCAACCATTTTTAGGCGGCAATTCTTGCTAGTGACCCTGTTCTAAACACAAAAGCGTGTTGCATTATCAAAATAAGAAGACTACTTAAATACAAAAGCAGCGATAACTCGTCACTTGTATCTTAAGCCGCTGTAGCAATCGTTTGATTCGGTTAGAACTGGGACCACTGTGTGTATGGGGAAGTTGTTGCTTTTGGAACAAACATTTATTTTACGGTGCAAAACTGTTGCAATGGTTGATACTTTATGCCACGGTACTAAATTCTATTTACTGCTGGAATATATAGTTTTGCACTTCGCTCACCCGTTTCGGATAACCATCCAGTTGTGGAAGATTGGATCGGTTTGCCGACTACAAAACCATTGCCTCGTTTTGCCGTTTTGCTTTTATGTTTACTTTTTCTGGCCGCTTTCCCTTCGCTGCTTGTCCTTTTCGGTTGTTTCCGGTTTCAGTGCGCTTTTTTTTTTGCTTTTACGTGAGCAAGTTGAATGAATGGATGATGAAGCGACGAAAACAGGATGTGGTTGATTGGAAGAACCATTTCATTGTAAGCCTGTCGTACTTCCTGCTTTTGAGGTACTGGTTCCGAGGTTACGGTGGGAGGTTTTTTTTCTTCTTTTCTTTATGTTCTGCCCTCTCGCCGGAACAGATATCATTCATTACATGGTCTAGGTGTAGCCGCTTTTGTGTCTTTGTGGAAAATGTGGAACGTGCAAGATAAAAAGAACAGACTGATTGTAGATAGGAGGTGGTAAAGAAAGAAAAAAAGGTCAAAGCAATGGTTTCCCGATGGAATTGCTACTGTGTGTGTTTTGCTGCGAAAGGATAAGCATGCTAGTTATGGGCCAGGCTAGAAAAGCGAATCTATCCTTTAAGCACCGCCAAGCGGAGAAGATTGCAATGAAATAGCTTTTTTTTGTTGAGTTTGTCACTTGTAGGACTCATTTGTTGGATTTCTTTTTTTTTATTTATTTTTTATATTCCACATATTTCAGATTAAAATAAAATAGTTCGCTGTTTGTAAACAAAAGATCTTACAAAAAGACAGTAAATTGTAAATAACGTGCAAATAGTAAATTCGTGTGGTAAAGACGTTTGCAGTATAGGTACTGTTTGCTACAGTATTCTACAGTAATCATGCCTAAGTTACTCTGGGGTTTCATTTTCGTGATCGTCACCGTTGGTTGCATCGATTTGGCTGAGTCACGGGCGGTAAGTAGATTCAAATTAGATCAATAATGTTATTTAAAATGCATTCTTCAAGCTGTCTCAGAATGATCATTTTGCGATGTAAATGCGAAATATTTAATTTAACACTAGAACGACCAGACCAGTCATTTTGACTGAAACGCTTCATTTTCGTCACATTATTTTTTTTTTGGGGTTAAACAATCCTAAGGTAGTTCAAAACATGAGTATTACGTATATATTCTATAGTACGATCACTAATAAATAATAAAATATATTCAAACTCTTTGAAATTGTTTAAAAATTAACCGCAAACGAAAAACGCTTAAAACGCTTCATTTTGCTAGTGTTGAATCATATTTAGTATATTAACTTTTTACTATTTTATACGAATTATAGCAAAGGTTCTAAGTAATTTTGTTTTCTAATAATCAATATTTAAAGACTGAAAAGAACGGCCGTATCGTGTATGTGATAAAGCTCACCGGTTCCACACGATAGGAACGGGTATAAAATCTCATTCCGATCGTCCCTCTGATATTTTTTTTCTACTTTTTTTTGACAGAAAAGTTCTGTACTAAGTTCGATTTTGCTAAAATATGATCGAATTTTAACTTATGTTTCCATACATAAATTACTTACTTTCTGCCTCCACTCGATTACTCCATGTTTACCAGCAATGGATATAAAACTAAAAGTTGTTCTCCCTTCTTTTTTCTGGTTTTTACTCCACCCCACCGAGGGGCCATTTTTCATGCGATCGCCAAATGCTGCAAAGAAGGCAGCATAAAAAGTCGCAGGTGAAAAGATTCGCACCATCCGGCGGGAGTTACCGCGGGGAACGGTTTCTTGTGTCAATTTTCCCACCCGTTCGGGTTTTAGTAACATCTTCGATCGTGGATTGGTACGGTGGATGTAGAACTTTTTTGTTGCTTCTTTATGATTTGCTATGGTAAAGTAGCGAAAAAAAAGTTCCTGTAGCAAGTAATCGCCACCGGTGACGATGGACGATACTAGGGCTAGGTTTTCTACGCGGGGTGGAGGAGAGAGAGAGAGAGTTTGGGGATTTGTTTGGGGCTAACTAACGTTCTAAGGAATAGTAGATGAAGGGTGCTCCATCACACACCTATTGCGCCATAACGTTTTCACTGGGAAGCTTTCCGTTTTTCCGAAAAACGGGCGTAAAAGATTGGAAAGATTAAAACAGAGCCCGAACGGTATTTACGACCTTCGAGGTTACGGTACCAACGGGTAGAACCACCAAGATCTTTTCTCCAATAAATGTTTCTTAATGCTGCTCACGTACACATGCACATACCCAGACACACAGTAGCGTTTCGTGGTTTCTGACATCTTTTTTTTTAAATGCTCCTTTTCGCTCTAGCTTTTTCAGGTTCGTGTCAGGAATCGACGCAGATCGATCTTTTTTAGGGTTGTGTAGGTGTGTATGTATGTCTGTGTGTTAGATTATGAAGTTAGTCCGGTCGTATGGTATCCTTTAGGGCAATAAACAATTTATATTTCAGTAGCGTTTGGATTACCTATCCAACCTTTTCCCGGCACAGCGAAAAACCCCGACCTAGCGTCCCGAGAAATGTTTTCGGAAACAAGGGACAGCGAGTTATCTCACCCTTTTTGCCCCCCAACCCCACCCCCCTTTGGTTCGATCAGGTTGCCCGAAACGGCTAAAGCAAATAATTCAGAAATTTGGTTTTATTTATCAATGTTTTATTTAGTTTTGCGTTCGCAGACCAGCACAAGCATCTTTTGCTACTTCTCTCTCTTTCTCTCTGACAGATAGAACAAGCATAGTGACAAATACCGTAACCTTTTTGGACCATAACCTTTGCTTGCATACTAAAGACAAGACTAAAGAGTTTGAGTGTTGTTTGGTGCGAGGATTTAAAATGGATTAAAATGCTTTTATCCTACCCGATATGCCGTGAATCTCAACTCAAATTTGTTTGGCCATATTTTTTTTATTATTTGGAGTTCGCTTTTTTGTGACAAACTGTAAAACTCTGATCTCCATGTCGAGGGTTTCACACGTATCGCAGAGACCGACGGATTGTGTGTTTACACCGTGTGGTACCGATGGCTTCGATAATTGATAAGCGCTGCAGTTGTGGTTATTTCATTGTTGTGTCTTGGAATTCAATATTAGTTAATAGGGTTACGGCATTGCGGTAAATCTCTTTGCTTCGAAAGACGTTAAGGTCCCTGGAACGATTTGTTCGTAATCGCCCACTGACCCTGAGTTCACTGTGGGCATCAGATTTATTTAGTTTGTCCGGCCTGGCTGAACGGTGTTTGTGTGCGGCTGTATTGATTTATTGTATTAGTTAGGGTTATGTACACTATTCGCTAGAGAATGGAAGTTATGGATTATTATTTCTTGCTCGGTCGACGGGCCGGGCCAAATTCGAGCGGGGCGTGACTGTTCGCTACTTCGGAAATGTTATTAAATTTATTTAGCGCCCTTTTTAACAATATCTGTGAAGTGTATAAATTCTTATTCTGTTTTGAAAGCTTAGGAAAATAGGTATTTTTTATATTAAATATAAAACAATTTCGCAATGAGTTACAAATTGTTCTATAGCTTAATTTGACGGTGCACATTGGGCATTTGCCGGGATGAAATTAAAAAAACAACCTTCAATTAATGGTAAACCTAACAAGGTTTTTTAATCTATAGGATTAAACTAAGAAAATTACAAAAAATCAAGTCTCTAACTAATCTAGTTTCTGAGAACGAGGCTGTCAAAGTTAAGATTTGTGAAAAAAAATGATGTTTCTAAACTTTGACTTGAAATCATTCTGGGAGTTTTGTCGAGTTGCGTCGTCTCATTAGTATCATATAATAGTTTAACATGGATACTGTCATTTGGAGAAGAGATATTGTGCAAAAGTATGCGTACGCGATTTTTATGACAGTTTTTTCAAACTAACTTTTTTTTTAGTATAAAGTACTGGGCGCCTCCATAAGATAAATGTTGGTATGTACAGTGGATGAATCGGAATACATTTGTCATTTTCTTTTGCATCGTCTTTCCTTTTGATTGTTTTCCAAAGGCTATGACTGTGATAGAGTCGGACTCGGGAGCAGAGTATCAGTTGACGGCGACGATCTCGAGGTGGTAGAGGAGTTCTGCTATCTTGGTACGATCGTAACTTCATGGAAATCTTGTCTACTATAGACTCCTCAAATTCCTGCGATTCAGAAGGCTCTAGCAACACAAGAAATGCACGATATATTGTACATTGATACATCTGGTTGTCCTCGGGTACGAGTCTTGAACAATGCTACGAGTCCTTGAGGACCGCAATGCACTCACCCGGACTCAGATGCCGGACTCAACCCTCAGACCCTATCAGGAAGGTGCTCCTCAGCGACTCGTTCTTCAAAAGAGGCGTAGAGGAGCATATCGAGCTTGTTCGATGGATCAGGTGGAGTCGAACCTGAGATCGGATGCAGCCGTGGATGGAGGACTTTAGCCTTAGACCGAGCTTCCTGGAAACGGATTGGCTAGCTGTTCATGTCTTCGTGCTCGAAGTTTCTAGAATGTTGATTACAAGGCTTGCTTGATTATCTCATGAAAATGATGATATCGAGATGATAGTATCAAGGCGCAAAGTTAAGGTGTTAAAGAAAATATTGGATACATGCAGTTACCCGTAGAATGATAAGAAAACGAAGTTATGACTATTGCTATTCACAGAAACTATTTCACCTATCCTCATACTCTTCACGGTCGGTTGCATGCTAAGCACAAGCACTTTTTCCACTATTTCTCCGTCTACCGGGATCATCAGTTTTTTGGGAGTTATATTGCTGATCTGTAATGGATATCGAATAAACCGAAAAGGTGAACGTTCTTGTTTGGTCGGTGGTTTCGGCGGAAGTGAGCTGATATATTTTATGCTTGTGCTCTAATTCCGCAAATAGCATTAACGATACGAAGACACAAACTTCGTCTACGCGGGGTTTTGGTTTGGATAGCTTTCCCACGGCAAAGCGTACATTATGTACGCTACTAGTCCTTTGATGACCGACTAGCGGTTTGAGATGTTGCTCAATAATTCAGGGAGAATGTGCGAGGTTCTGTCTGAACGCGGGTGTACTTTTATGTATCAGGTGTCAGGGGTTCGAGAACTTTCAGATGTGTCAACACGTTTCGCTGCTGTTGTTTGTGGTTATCACTTTTATTACGTTTATGACAAACGTGAAAAAAAACACACACACACACAAACAGAATGTATGACACGCATGTTCACGACTGCAACGGGCAAAAGGTCATTCAGAAGGGTCCATTTTGAATGCCACACCCGTAACGGTTGGAACAGGCTGTAGCTAGGGAGCCTACCGAATGATTTAACAACCCATACCATCATACGACCATCGCACATTTGCTTGTGTGGACGTCGCCGAAACGAAAGCTGGTTAATTACTTTCATAAAGGTGTGTAGTCATTAACTGGCCACCTTAGTTATGGCCCAGGGGTGCTCATAACGATGACTATTTCAATGACTATTTTATCTCGACATGTGTGATTTCCCCTTTGTGGGGATGGCACGAGCTACATATTTGATTATGTTTAGCTAAAGATATTCGTTTTTTATGTGATAAGCGGAGCCAGTTCCACACGACAATACCGGCGATCAAATTCCATCCGGACCGTCCCTCCGTAACAAGGACTGAGTATCCGGCTACGTGGTAAAATAAGTCTTAATATGTACTTAACACGAAAAAATAATAATGTAACACTGAGGTTTTATTTGATAACTGGATGTTACTTAACGGCCCAACTCTATTTTAATTGCAATAGAATAAATTTGCACTTCCATGGAGGCGCCTAGTACTTTATACTAAAAACTATTCAATGGAGACGCCTAGTAGTTTTGGTAAAAATGCGTATAATTCATTGTATTAAACTAGGAAATTATAATAATAGTTAAATAATAAAAATGGAGGCGACCCGGAGGTGTATGTGATAAACGGTGTCGGTTCCATACGATAGGACTAGGTATCAAATTCCATCTGCACCGTGTCCTCCCGTAGCAAAGACTGACTATCCATCTATATGGTAAAATAAATCTGCATACGGCCTGGCCGTTCTTAAGAAGAAAATATTAATGTAACACTGAGGTTTTATTTTATAATTTGACGTCTACTTGACGGCCCAACTTTATTTGAATTGAAATAGAATTTTACACCTCAATGGAGGCGCCTAGTACTTGATACTATAAACTATTCAATGGAGACGCCTAGTAGTTTTGGTAAAGATGCGTGTAATTCATAGGATTAAAATAGGAAACAATAATAATAATAATAGAATCAAAATGGGGCGACCCGGTAGTGTATGTGCTTAACAGCGTCAGTTTCACATGACAGAACCGGGGAATATTATCCTAGCAGATGTATTTCATTTTTCAATTTGTCTGACAGAGAATATTTTTCTTCCTATGGCGCGTGGTTTTTTGCTAAATCCCAATCAATGAAACATTCTAGCAAATGTAAAATAACGCAAATTCGACACAGCACGGATGCGACATTTTTTATCCGCACCCCCCTAGGATAATGCATAATTGAAACGACAATAACAACTACTCACCCTACAAAAGGTAAGCGTTAGCTTCATAATGTAGAATAATAATGCACCCCAAAAATATGTGCTCTAGCGGTACAAAATTGTGTGTTCGCAGAATGTCTCCCTCATTCGGGTGTGTTTGGAATTGGTTTTACATATTATCGATTCGAAGGGAATCGACCTGACAGAAGCAAACATGATTTGTAATTCATCGCATTCATTTCGCAATTTACCTTTAGCCTGCGATATGTAACGCGCGCATGATCATTGTTTTCACGAAACCGGGTCTGGTTCGCTAAGGCGCTGCTCTGGGATTTTGTCGTATACGATGAACGATAAGATGCTGTAAAATTTTGTAAATCATGATAATACAACTGTCGTCAAACAAATGAATCTGTTTTTTTTTCTATAAACCTCGTAAAACATGTCATACGTACATCTTCCATATATGCATCTTGGTTGTCAAAACTGAACAAATTGTTCTAACAGAAATGAGTTGGAAACAAGTTCTCCAATGTGCATCATTTTTAAGGGAAATCAGATTTAAACACGCTATAATATTTTTTTCATGTTTTTCTTCTTCTTATTGTGATTTGACGTCTCTTCTCTCTTTGACAGTTTGTTGTACGACAAATCCTAGAGCATCCGTAAAATTTGTACGACAAATCCCAGAACAGTCCCTAACGTAGAATTCGCTTATCTTGTATGCAGCATCGTTAGAGTCATCGAAGCTTTACCTTTGGTTGGATATAGCTCATCTGTATGTCTCCGTTGTATATTCATCTTTCTTTCAATGCATTTGAAATTAAAAATAAACAATCTAAAGTTCGGATGGATAAACTTCAACCCTTGCAGTCCAACAAACTCTGAAGTTCGTTTACGACACAAAGTGATTAATTCGTGCCTGAAATACAGCGATGTATCGATTGATCGATTGACTCTTGTCTCTTGTAATATATTTCCGAATTGGCTCAATAATCCTTCATTTTACGAGGAAATTACGTTACAATTAAAGTGTGAAAATTCGAGCTTTGCTTTGTTGCGCTTCACAGCCTCCTCATTATCCTGGCTTAACGTTTCTGTCACGGATTAAAATTTGCGAAAAAAGGAGGACGAAAAGAATTTGGGGGGAAGCAATAAAGAGAAAGAGAAAGGAATTATATAATTGGAAGTTCACGTTAAATTCCGCTATTATTGCTGGGCTTTGCACAATTTACTTTAAAGTTCATGGGTTTTGATGTTTTTAGTTGCTCTCGTTACGGGGTTTTTTTTTGCGTCCCTCCACCCCATTTTGACTCGCCTGTCGCCTATAGATAGACGGAATAAAGTGAAACAGGGATGAATGTTTTGCACATTCTTTAATTCTCCGCCGTACCTTTATCACCGGGTCATGTACAGTGAAACAAAAGCGAAACCATCGCTGGATGAAACACAATGAAAACTTAATTTAATTTCGTCTCTAAATGCCACACCAGGCCATTATTGGCAGGAGTGCTACTTCATCCTTTTCATCCTGTGCGTTGAGTTGATGTTTAATTCTCTGCTTGCAATGCTTTAAAGATTCGTTTGTCGCTTGGGGGATGTTTTGTTGACTATATTAAAACATGATGCTGGTGCTAGCTTATTCAGGAAAATTTAGAGAAAATAAACAGAGTAAGTTGTAGCCTTTTGCTAGAATTGGAGAAGCATGTAAGGGTGCATTAACAAAATGTAAATTAAATTTAAAAAAATATAAATTTACATAATGTCGATCGTTAAAAAATTATTTCGAAGCCAATATATTTAAATATTCGATAGGTTCAATGTATGTGATACCTGCATTGAAAATGGGACAAAAATAAAAATTAAACATTTAGATTTCCGATCGGCAGATTGTGCTAAATTCCCATGCGAAATCTAACGCAAGAATTATGGCACGAGGTCCTTCCTTCCCACGGCTTTCCATACGATAGAAAATGTGAGAAAGTTTTTAATTAAAATTTGCTTCTCATGTTAGCCATCTGATTTACTCCACGTACTTTGCACGAGAGCGCAGAATCAGGTCAGAGGCGCAAAAACAAAATTATTCGTCGCTTTGTTTTATTTCTTTTTTTTGCGGCACGAAACGCATCGCCTTAGCATCTATGTGTGTGGTGCTTTAATTTCGCTCCCCCTTCAAATACGCACATTACCAGGGAAAAGCCGTGATGAAATCGAAATCAAAGGTTCATTTTGTCGCTTGTATGGTCACGCAAAAAGGGGTATGGATTCCGTGATTACGGTCACTGCTGTGTATTGGGGCTGTAAAGGATTTTCACCTTTTCGGTCCCAAACCTCTATGTGTGTTATTTCAGCGATCCATAACGAAGGGATAACGACGCACCGTTTTTACGAAACCTCCCCGCAGCTAGCAGGACCCCAAGTCCTTGGGGTGTGGCAAAATAGTTTCGACGAAACCGTAGGGTGATTAAAGTTGCCTGTATATGTGGAAAATGTAATGAAAAAAGAAAATCGTCACATACTAATTACCTCTGCTCTGCAATGTGGGTTAAGTCATTGCAACTTATGTATATCCAATGATTGAGTTTTTAAAATGTCTGTTTATGGATATACTCTTCCCAAAAAAAATCCCATCACAGCTATACTTCCATTTTGAATGAGGTTTTCCTTTTTTTTTTAACCATAATTCCTAAAGCGGCCTCGGTTGGTTAATTTTTCCTGGACAAAAGAGAGAGGTAAATGATCTTAATTAAACTAGAACTCTGCTTGCCCCCCACGTTTGTAACACTCTGTAAGCCACACCAGAGTGTCGAATGATACACCAGGGGTGGGAAAAAAATGCGAAGCAACTAAACATAAAATCCCTTTTGCAACCAGTACCATACCGCGTGTGTGTGATGTGTGTCAGTGGTAAAAGAGCATCACAGAATGGTGGTATGGGTGCATAAATCATAAGTGTAATAAATGTGGCACGGGCAAGATGTTACGTGAAGCGGGGACTAGTGAAGAAATGAGAAAAACTAATTACTGAGGCGCGTCCGCTTTCATTTTGCACAGTGCAGTGAAGTTTGCTGATGGAAACACTATATTTGGTGTATGTATATGCCTTCTAGATTTGTTGTACTATTGGGTGTACAAAACAATTGCAGATACTTATTTCAATTTTTTTTTTCACAAACTTCTGTCTTAAATGATTTTTAAAAATAAATTATCATTTACTTTTGAGTTTTTCTTAATAAAAGAAATAAAAAATTAACAAATTTGACAATAATATCGCAGTGGTATTGGCAGAGAGAGATAGAAAGAAAGAGAGAGAGAGAGAGAGATAGAGAGAGAGAAGGAGAGAGAGAAAGCGATTTATAAGTTTGAGTAGCTAAATCAATGTCGACTTAAACTTAACACTCATGAATCTGATAGAATCTTTGAACTGAATCAATGATTCTGAATCTGAATAACAAAGAGTCATGAATCCTGGATGATTCGTGAATCTTTTTAGAGTCGATTCATGAATTGAATGACACTTCACTGAAGATTCATATGAAAGATTCTTTTCAGAAGATACGAATAAATGACTCTTCACTGAAGATTCATATGAAAGATTCTTTTCAGAAGATTCAAATGAATGACTCTTTTCAAAAGATTCAAATGAATGACTCTTTTCAGAAGATTCAAACAAATTATTCTTTTCATAAGATTCATATGAAAGACTCTTTTCAGAAGATTCATATGAAAGACTCTTTTCAGAAGATTCATTAAGCACAGTACGAATCGTAGTAGCTTTTCGATTAGTACAGAATAAGCACTTTCGTTAGACCGGAGCAGTCCGATGTCACCGTATTCTTGATGGAAAAATACAGACTCGTACCAAGTGTTATAGTTTGGTCGTTTTAAAAGCTCACAAGTGACGTCAAATTTCCTAAAAAAACACTACCAACTTACGAGTGAACTCAATAAATATACACTTCGTCATAGATGAAGCGATATGCGTATTTTTGTGTACTAAATTGTATTGAAAATCGCTGGTAGAAAAATCGTTAAGCCGCTCACACTGAAAGAACTGTGAAGAAAATGGCACCCAACGTGTAAGGGACACTAGCGTAGAGCCATTGCCCGGTTTTGGTAAATTGCAAAAAAAAGGAAACTCAGTACATTTTGTTGAAACATTTCGCCGTAGTTTCGTCTCGGGGACGACAGCATCACGGGCACTCATTTGCTAAACGCAATTATAGAGCACAAAAATAGTAAGTAATTTGCTTTTCGCTCGATTATGAACGAGCGATGGAGAAGATGCTTGAAGAGGGGGGAGGGAAGGAATAATGAGGGGGGAAAATAAATTTCTGGCCCATACGCCAGAAGCTGAGCTACCTTGCTTCCGCAAGCAGTGTATGCTTGCTATGCGATAGTTGCTCACGGTGGCAGGATATTACGAATTAGGACGTAAAAAGTGTTGAGCAGAAGAGCAGGAAGTAGTTAAATGCGATACAAATGTAATAAACGAAGGTAAAACGATACCCTTGCATTTATCCTGCAACCTCGTACATACTACACATTCATATTCAGCAGTATGTCATGCTTTTAATGAAAGGAAAGCATCACAATATCGTTGCAACAGTTTAATGTAGCTCGTTTCTTGTGTGTGTGTGTGCGCGCTTTTTTCATTTCTTTCTTCCCGCACTTAAAGGATAACGGATTTCTTTTCAAGCATCAAAAGAATTGCCTACCGAACACAAGTGCTACTCAAATGTGGCGCGTTTCGCCATCATGCAACAAAACACAGCAAAGGAAACTCATTTTCGCAGCTCCGTTTGGATGGCCACGTGAGAATTGTTTGCTCTTTTTGCTGCCCATTTTATTTTTTTTGTGCGCCGGAAACTAACAGTTGCTTTATCGCTAAACCATACCCACCATTTGAATGCACTTTGTGCTACCCGGTTTTCTGTGTGTGTGTGCAATTCATTTCAAAGCTGCTTGATGGAGGCGCATGGTGTTTTTCAGAGAAATGGTCAAAAACGGATGGAGGACGAACGGGAAAAATGGAAGAAAGAAAGGAAAGATGCACATAATAAAACAGCGTACAAACAGGCTGTACTGTAACCACGAATAAATTCCACGTTTCGAGTTGTATGTACCGAGCACACAGCAGCCAAGGCCCCGATGGAGACGCCCAGTACTTGGTGCTTTTTTTAAACTTTTTTATTTCCTTTGTTGCTTGAGTAGAGCGGCACAGTGCAAAGCGGTTGTATAGAAACTAATAAAAACTCCTTCGCCAATGGGGAATAAAACAACAAAAAAAAGGAAACCCTGGAAGGCCCGCTACGTGACACGTTCGTTGCCAGTACGTGCTTCGTTGGGCATCATGCAAATAGTTGCAGCGAGCCTCGCGGGGCGTTTTTTTTCTCTTCTTAATTTTAAAGGCAAAGAGTAAAGCAAAATAATCATGCCAACCGGCAATGTGGCAATAATTTCTCGAGCCAAAAAGTGTAGCGGCCGGGTTCGGGTTGAAAAGAAAGGATACAAGATCGAAATGCAAATAGAAGGGCAAGCTTGTTTTTTTTTTAATGAAATGGCAGTCGTTAGTTTTTCGATGGTACAGCTGGTTCCGGCTGTTTTGGCGCTGAAGCACTTACCCAGCATGCAGATGTGTGTTGGTTGGAGCTTTTTTTCCCCTGTTGTTCTTATCTTTAGCCTCTCTTAGGATGCCGCAATTAGGGGAGAATTATTTTAAAAACCTCTTTCATGTTTGGCTTCATCAACTTGTTTGAAAAGATTTCACCCAAAACCCACCGTGCGGAAAGGGGGGAAGGGTCGAATGTTCTGCTTCGTAAACTATGCCGCACAATTACAGAACATGTAATTTGCTTTTATTTAAATTCTTTTTTATTTCACGGCACAGCAAACATGGTTCCATCGCTGTACAGTTTGTATTTGTAAAAAAAAAATGGGGAGTGAAAGTGCCGTAAGGAGCAATTTCTACGATGTAGTTTTTGGGGACTCGATTGCCTTTAGGGCGTCGTTTTTTTCCACTCGTTTTCTTTTAATATGAACTGCTGCATGCATTCGCACAGTCTTTCTGATCTTTCGTTATGATTGGGTTGATGTGGTTTTACCATACGAATTTCATTTCTATCTCGTCTCCGTTTCGATGACATGGCCAAAATGGTCAATCCCGTGGGTTTGAGCTATCGACCGTGAACCGGAACTCGGGTGAGGAGGGGTGGGAGAAAGGAATAAAAGCCAAGCACATATTGCTTCTTTTTTTTCCTCTTGGGAGGGATCAGGGACAAAAGGGACACATACCCGTTCCTGAAATCGCACAAAAGCGCGAAAAGGTCCGAAATGACCCTGGGAAAATTACTTCCGAGTTTTATTGAAATTAATGTTTCGCCTAGACATTCGGTTTTTGGGGCTGTTTCCTTTACCGGGAGGCCAAGGAAGGCTGAGCTTTAGAAGATACCTCCCAAAAAAAAACACTTTCTGTATGCGGATCAGAGCATCAGTGGTAAGAAGCTAGGAAAAAGTGGTTGATACTTTCTTTTTCCTTCTTTTCAAATTTCGTTTCCCCCTTTTTTTGTTGGTGTGAGACAGGAAACGTGAGAGAGACCGAGCGAGGGATAAGTTTATGGATCATAGAACAACGTTTTATAGGCATGTGAGTGTACATGTTTGCGGCGAGGGTGGGTGTAGTAGTAGCAGGCGCCTGTTTGCTTAGCGTTTTTCACAAGGTTAACTGATGCAAAGCCCAAACGAGCAAACGGCAGACTTTCGGTCGCCACAGATGACGCCGACGTATAGCGGAAAATTTTCCACCAAAAAAAAATCCCATCCTGTCTTTCTAGTCACCCTGTTTCCATTCCAACTGTCTACTAAAAATCTACTCCTGGCGATGTTAGCATTCCGGATCAGGCGGAAAATATTGGATACGGTCGGGCGGCTTTGTAAGCGGCGTCAAAGAAAGAAAAGTTTTTTTGCTGTTGCTGTTGTTGTTGCTCTCTCTAAAACCGTGATTGTGCGTGTGTGTGTGTGTGTGGGCGTGCCGGATTTCTTGCTATTCTTTTGTGTTTCGGATGTTAACGTTGTGGTTTTTCTGCTACTTTTTACCGGCTTTTTCCCCGTTTTTGTGCAAGAAACAAAACAAAAAACAACAACCAGAGTGCCAAAGGCTGCTGCTTTCGTGAGCGATCCTTGCGCTCTGTGCCATGGGCAAAGTGCCCGCATCCGTTCGCATCGCGATGGGTAACTTCGAAAGCGCTGAATCGCTGTTTTAGTAGGGTTTTTTTACAAGCTTATGTATTTTTCATGAAACTGTTGGGATGATTTTTGGCAGAGGTTTTTTGTTGTTTTTTTTATTTTAAACTATGACATCTATATTTGTAAGTAGCTCGAGAACAAGTTAATGTCGAAGAAGAAAAAAAATGTTCATTGGAATATATTACAGGTACTATGATTTCAATTCAAAAGAAAATATTTATCTATTGTAAATTATGGAAAAAATTGTCATAACAAAATTTTTATTAACACTAGAACGACCGGACCAGTCACTTTGACAGAAACGCTTCATTTTCATCGAATTGTTTTTGGCTGTTAAACAATCATAAGGGGGTTGTAACATGACTTTTCATATATATTCTATAGAAAGATCCCCAATAAACAACAAATTATACTCCAACTCTTCGAAATTGTTTAAAAATCATCCACGAACAAAAAAACGCTTAAAACGCTTGGTAGTTCTAGTGTTAATTTAGTTAATTTTTTCGAAATAAAAATTAATAGAAATTGGTCTCCCAATTACGGATGAAATGTTTTTTGATTAATAGAATAATAATAATGAAAATTGTTTTCAGAAATTAAAAAATTAAATTCAAAATTAATAACGAAAATTGTTTTCAAAAATTGAAAAATTATATTCAAAATTAATAACGAAAATTGAATTGCAAAATTTAACTAAAAAAAATAAACCATTGCCCTGGACGGTACAAGAACGTCCGGCATATGTCGTGTGATATTATTTCAACACTGTGTGATACATTTTTCGCAAAGTGAAACGGCTTGAGAAAATACATCATATTACAATAAGGAGCAGGTGCAACTCGAGTCCAAAGTTCACATGGTAATGGGCTTTTTGTCGCGTGTCGGGGATTGTGTTTTTTTTGTGTTTTTATTTCTTCGTTCGCTGTTATATCTTTTCTAGTCGTTTCAGTTAATGAGAAGGCGTCTATCTAGCGGCAACAGAACAAGATGAGAGAAAGAAGAAAAAAAAATAAATACCAAAGCGCTAGCAATCTTTGTAAGTGAAGGGATAAATGAGGTCTGTTGTATGTATAAGCAAGCAAACAGCGAAATGCTGTTTGAACTAAAAGCACTGGTGGGTGTGTAGAGGCATAAAGATCAACTACAGCAACAAGAAAAGCAAGTGGCGAGATCTAAAAAGTTGAGTGAAATAACGCTGGCCTCGGTTGGCAGGTGCACTGGCCGCATCCATTTAGTGCGGGATCTAAGGTTGGCTAAGGAATTTGCACACGTGTGTTTGTTGTTTTCACCCCCCCCCCCCCCCTCCCTCTTGGGCCGTTTTTCGTTTGTTAGTGAAAACAAAGCAACAAAAAAAAAGCGGTAGAAAACCCCGTAGGCTTTTAGCGAAATTCCGACCCCGATGGTTGGAAACCCCTTTCGCTCGTTGCTTTCCATTTTCATCTTCAGCACTCTTGGGATGTTTTCGCTTATGGTTCGCACCTCGTTTGCTTGACGTTCGCAGTGGAACGTGTGTATGGGTTATGGGTACCCGCTGCACGATGAATAATGGCCGGAACGGGAGCAACTGTTTATCATGTGACGGCTAACAGACTTAAACGCGCAACATGATGTACGAGCCGGACGTAAGTGAAATGCATTCTCACTAATATTAATGATAATTTATGTAGCACACCAGTATTGCCTGTAAGAAGGTATGTAACAAGTTTCGCCATGCTTCCAAGAGCCACTGTCGAGTTTGTACTCATTACCACATTGCACGAATTTTGCACATAAACTCCGCTCGCGCACATTTGTCTTTGCTGGCTCTAATCATTAACACACGCTCCACTCTTCACTCTTCCTTACTTGCTGCAAGTGTACCGCCGCTTTACGAATGTGTCATCGAGGTCAAAGGTGTAAGATAGCGAAGGGAACGGTACTTAAACCTCCTTTTTAGCATCGGTGTGCCAAGACAGGGCACAGGACGCGGAATGTCTGTAAACGGCTTTTGTCCGTCTTCCGTGTATTTAATTCACTACAGTGATATCATATTGCGACAGCGACACTGAACCTCCAGCATGACACGATAAGCCTGATGGAGAAGGTAAAAAGCTACCTGAAAGTGGTACCGTACCGTTCAACGGTTGCTTTGTACCGTAGCAGTTTGCCAAATGATGTTATAGCTTTTCTTAATATGTCGGCAATGATGGGTTGATGACAGCCGAGATGTATAGTTTGCATCGCATTTCCTTCGTTTTTCATCCTAAACAAAATTTCTAACATTATTACTGGGGCTCATTTTTTATAAAAGTGTTTATTAAAGAAATCTCACATATTAGTTTAGACAATGAATGGAAAACATGAAGGGATGGTGTACAGGGTTTACGAGGAACATTTAAGAATAGCTACACAACATCATGGGCTTGTTGTTTCCAATAATGTGGATGACTTCTTACTCTTACTTCAACTAATTTAACTTAAAACAGGTAAGAGGAGAGATAGGAAGTTTAGGGAATAGTCCGGAACGATGACTACTCTATTTCTTGAAGTAGTATGCTCCTAGGATATGATACCCTCCGACACTTTCCAAACTTGTGCTCCAGGAATTCTACCTGGAAGCATACTGAGGAGGATGGAGACTCTTTCTATTGCTGTAGTATGCTCCAAGGATGAGATACCTTTGGGTATTTTTCAAACTTGTACTCCAGGAACTCTACCTGGGAGCATACTGAAGAGGATGGAGAGTCTCTCTGTTGCAGTAGTACGCTCCAGGGATAAGATACCCTCGAACACTTTCCAAACTTGTGCTCCAGGAATTCTACCAGGAAGCATACTGAGGAGGACGAAGACTCTTTCTATTGCTGTATTGCTTGGAGCATACAAGGATAAGATACTCTTGGGCACTTTCCAAACATGTGTTCCAGGAATTCTACCTGAAAGCATACTGAGGAGGACGAAGACGCTCGATCCATCCTCTGCATCAGCAATCCGTATGGGATCTTGTTGGTCACCAAGACGTATGAATAAAGTAGATCTCAGGATCTTCTGGACGACAAATAGTGGTTGGTAATGATCCTCCAAAGCCATCGCCATTTTACGGAAGGTGACTCCAGGGGTACTTTTGCATCCGGAAGTCTTTCAATCATAATCTGTTGAAGGGTTTTTGGTAGTGATCAGGACAACCTTCAGCACCAAATTGAGGTCTCTAACACCATGAAGGGATGTTGTCACCACCGAGATCTCGTCGGCATACGTGTTGGCCAGTTCGTCCTGATTACAAGAAATACCTTCTAATCTGGTGATGAGAGGATTTAGATAGAGGACTTTGGGCCTCATTCGGGTAAACAATAAACATTTCGACTGGATATGATCACAGACAGTTTGAGAAGATTCTGGAACATCCAGAGATTTGAGATCTGAGAATGGAGGTTTGGATCCGGTCATTTGATCGTGTTAAGCCGAACCGAAAGAATCACTCCAAGGTTCAAATGGAGAACTGATGTAAATATGGGCATCTCCTTGAGTTGGTGGACTCTTCTTTTAAGAAGATAAGTTAGATTTCAAAAAGTTTGTTTAATTTGAAACTCCACGTTGGGATGCTTTCACAACCAAACCGTAAAAAGAGTAATCGTAGAATAATCGGATTGACGGATGATGTGCTTTCCTGGATATTCTTGAACGCTTGAACGGTACGTTGAGGACGAATGAAGGGCGGTGACGGAATGGAAACGGAAAAATCAACATAATTGTAATGCATGTATCCAGAATTCGGGGAAAATCGACTGTACACCGGCACGAGTTCAAAAGAAGGTGGTTGTGCTAGATCATTTCCCAACGTAGCGCATTAGGGTGTTGGTGGAAAGTATGCAATTAAAGGTTCAAGTGGATGTAGTCTAGTTCCGACCAAATATCTTCAACTAAACTGTGACTCTTCAGCAACTACCGAAGACGAAGATAAATGAGCGACCGAAACTATCCAAATTACAGGATGTTCCTTTTTTTGTGGAAGTTGCTGGTAGCTTGAGCAGATATGTTGGATATGCAGCCATTATGTTTCGTTAACTCCAGAACTTCATGTTAAAAGTTTTGTTCTGTGCACACGCAAATGGATACCATCAAAGTGTGTCTTCACCGTTGCCGTTAGATTAAACCATGTCTCACAGCTGTAAGAAACCCCGGCAAAAATGGTGAACCGGAATGGTACGGGCTGCTTGGGCGACATAAGTATAACATTTGCCTTCGGGATAGTAATCAATGTCTATGCTAAGGAGTGAGCTAATTGAGCGTACCAGAAGTGTTGTTTCTGCATGTCAAACTTTGCACATCAAATATTTCAACTGTAGTTATCTTGAAAAGCTGGTAGGTCTCTTTGAGTGCCCGTTGCAATTATCCTTCAACGCAGCGCACTGCGTTCTAGTTAGTTGGTGCTGTAAAATGTTTTCTCTCTCACTTTGTCTCGCACCTTCCCTCGGTGTGGCAGTGTGTATGTACTGGCGCCTTGTTGACACAAGAGAAGGCAAAGTTTTCCGGTGAAATCTTCCAACCCGGTCCGATGTACTCCCGTCTACGTTTTGCCGCCTTTCTCGTACACGCTCGGTGTACGGTGGCCAAATGTGGCCTTGTGCCGGGTTGAACTGGTGAAGCGGCGGCGACAGAATCCAGCGTCGGAGGTATAATTTCGGTGAATGATTTGAATATTTTAGAACACGCTCATAAAACTAAGTTGAATGATTTCGAGTTGATGGAGCAGCAATACCACCGGCACAGGGTTTTCCAGTGTTGGAGGTGCTTGCAATCTTGCATTTCTTGCGAGTTCTACTTCCGTAGTAATTTCGTTAACTGTTTTTTTTTGCTGTAGAAAATTTCTCCAACAAGCAAAAGGACAGATTTACAAGAAGCTAATTCTCAAAAGTCTATCAGATGTTTAAGGGGAATCTGTCTGTGTTGCTGTCAAAATATTAAAATAAATTTTTCATTGAAATTTCAACAGGTTATTTATAACAGATTCCGTTCATAAGACGATTTGTAACAGAAATGAGAAGAAAAAAATAATATGATGTTCGAACCAGATGATTCTGTCTGCCTCTTCTCTTGTCTAAAAATTGGGTATTGTCTATTGAGTTCAATTACCCATCGCTTAGCAGTCACACAAACAGCGGCAGTGGAAGAATCTTTGGTTACAATCGGCTAACAAAAATACACACAAATGTGCGTTGTGTCCACTGCGCAGTGAACTGAAATTGCACAAAGTTCTCTCATCCTCATTTGTTTCTCTCTTGCTACGCTTTTTTGTGTATTTCTCTTATCACCCGAAAGTTAGTGCATTGTAGTTCATTGTACCGTAAGCTCAACACACACACACACACTTGTGCACGATGATAAGATAAAAGAAACAGTAGACTTGTCGTCTATCCTTTCAACATGGTAGGGTAGTTGTGCGTGAAGAAGAAAGAGCGAAAATACGAATTCACACATCATGTCATCAAAGCTCGGGGATTTTCCTCGTTTTGTTTGATGTGTAAATTTTCCAGACAGATGAAACCCATCTTAAGGAAATCAGTGAATGCAATCATTTTACTATTGCACCAAAAAACCCCGTAGCAATAGAGAGAGAGAGTGAAAAAAAAAACGATAATCAAGAACTCACACAAACACATTCATCTGTCGACAAATTCCCTCCTAGTTTCATGTTTCTCGTTCGTCTCATTTCATACCCACCCTCCAAAAAAAAAGAAAGCGTTTCACCAACATTCCATATTCATGAATTCGGCAGTCACTTGAAATTTGCGAGTCACCGGATTTTGCCCGAAAAAGAACGGGCCCGAATCGGACGGTACTTCCGGCGTGCTGTGATGCGAACGAACACGGGTTGCAATGTATCCCGGCATGCAAATTGGGTAGATGACAGTCGCTCCATTGGGGTACGCCAATTTTTGCTCGAGGGAAATCGGGCCCACCTTTTTTTTTGTCCCACTATAATTGCCGCCCTAATATGGGGCCTCTGCTTCACAAACTAAAATTGGGGACGTTTGTCAGTGTGTGTGTGCGTGCGTGTGTGTGTATTTCGTCTGTTTCTATTTTGAGCTATTTTTAGCCAAAGTTTGCGCTTAGAAGCGGGCTCCGAAACCGATGAATGGCAGTGAAAAATGCGGAAGAAAAAAGAAAATCCGAAAGGAAGATCTATCGAATAAATTTCATCTTTAGCTTTTTGCGGTTTAGCAGTGGAATATTTTTCCAATTTCGAATCCAGCTTCGA
Source organism: Anopheles funestus (assembly GCF_943734845.2). Lineage (NCBI taxonomy): Eukaryota > Metazoa > Arthropoda > Insecta > Diptera > Culicidae > Anopheles > Anopheles funestus. Next base: position 6,212,199 of record NC_064597.1, on the reverse strand, counting down.
GATAGTATGGGTATGGGGTTTTTAGGTAGGCGAGATTATTCTATCCCTACTATTGATTTTTTTTCTCTCTCCTGTTCGATCAGATTTTTCTCTTATCAAACCAACCCGTGAAAACCACAGCTTGCCCAACAGGAATGGATTTTTTTTTGGTCAAACGAGTTTCCGGTTTTTTTTTTGCAGTAGATTATTCAAGCCACTTTTTTGTGTCATTTGCATTCGTCTATCTTCCGGTAGACGGTTTAGCGCGCGAGAGTTTAGCGTTAGCGGACGAATGGTCGAAAACGAACGTTACCCCATTAATCACACACACACAGAAAAAAGGTGGTCTGGGTGCAAATGGTCCATCTCTGCCGTTACTAGACCACCTGAAAAGTGTAAAATCCTTGATGCCCTTGTACAAAACACAGTTTTTTTTTAAAACGTCGTCCATACGCTTTCGGTGTCTGAAATGGGGTTTCCGGGGGGAAAAAAAGTAAAGACAAACGATGATGAACGTTCAATGAAACAAAGAGCACATTTTTCATTTGCGCCCATGTATGTGTACCAGGTGTTGCCCTTAAGGGCGAGAAATTCCCCAAAAACAAATGCGTTTGTACTGTAAGTGGTTCTAGAAATTAAAATGTTTTTTTTTATTTGTTTTTTTTTTTAATTTCATCAGAAATATTTAAATTACAAGTCTCTTTTCGTGCAGCGTACTCGAAATCCAATTGAAAATTTAGTTCGAACGATTAAACAGGCGTTTTTTTCGAACGTGCAAGAGCCATGGTTTGGTGAGGGAAGGAATAAAATGAATAAAGGATTCTTGCTAAAGGGAGCTTCACAGCTTTATTTTTAAATTTCGACGGAATTTGTCATTTCGGAAAAGAACTATTTCAACAATTTTGATGTATACTTCGCATCCGTGGAAAACGATTTAATTTTTGTGGTATGCTATCTCAACACTTGCACTAGAACTCTCAAATTGGGATTAAAATTCTTCAAATGATTCAAACATTTTTTTTTCAAATAATATAACGTTTTATGTAACACTACGACCTCAATAGCTATTTCCTTGGAATCCACAAAAAAGATAATCATTTTACCATAAAAATTGCTCACTTTTGATCTACGTGTTTATATCGCTGAAAATCCCTAACCACGGAAACGAACAAATCTATGGCAGATTAAAAAATTTAATAATAAATAATTCTTTACAGAAATAATTCATTAAAGGTATTGTGAAACCCTGCAATACTAGCTCATTAAGATGGGAATTTGAACTACATTGACAGCAATTAATTTTCCCAATTTTCCCACGTAGGTATAAGATGCACCTTTTGTGTCTAACTGTGACGTTCAAAGTTTTTTTTTATTCCGCTTTACGATAAATATTTGAAATATGCAGTCATCAATCATTCATCGATGGAAAACAAATGTCCGTAATATATTTCACAGGTCAAGTAACACAGTTATGTAAAATCCCTCTGTAAGGATTCCATCTGGAAGATCGTACCTTTGAAGTTTTCCGATTCATGCTACTCACAAAAACCCTGAAACAAATCGTTCGGAATTTGTTGAAGTGGTCCGGTACAGGCTTTAATCCATGTTGTTCGTGGCATGACATGATGCTTTGAAAAGTGTGAGCACGTTTAACACTCTTCTTGTTTCTGCCAGCTACTCAGCCCAGCGAACTCCCCCCCACGTTCCCAAGGCTCTCATTACGCATACGGTAATAGTTTTTCCCACAGTTCATGGGTTATAAAACTTCATTGCTATTCATTGTGATCAGGTCTCGTTGTCTTTCCGAATTGTCGCCAAGACGCAACGGAGGGCAAAGTGTCCTATTACATGGAAAAAACAGGACTATCCCGGAAGCGCAATGTTTCTTCGCCATTTTTTTTTCTTGACCATGCGATACCAGATGTAGAGGAAAATTATGCCTTTTGCGAGGCAGTGGGCCATGGTACATTTGGATGAAAGTGGGAGGAAAATAGGGACTGCAAAGAAGTGTTGTATGAAGTAGTGATGGGCGTGTCGACCCGAACCTACCGGGTCGGAGCCATCCATAAGTGATCCGAACCAGTTCGGGAGCAGTGAGTTCGGATCGGATTCGGGTCGAAGTAGGTTCAGTAGGTCGAAGTAGGTTCAGTAGGTCGAAGTAGGTTCAGCGAGTTCGGATCGGACTCGGATCAGAGCAGGTTCAGTAGGTGCAAGCTACATTAAGCGACTCCGATCCATGGGTGCAGCGAGTTCGGATCGGAACTATTGAACCTACTTGCATTTTCGGATCTGTCCGAACCCGCTGCACTTCTGAAGGGTCGGAGTCGATTCCGATCCGGATGCATCCGGCTCCGGATCGTGCCATCAAATGAATCGTACGACCCATCACTAGTACGAAGGCGTTCGACATTATTTGTAAGTTAACAAGCTACGACTGGGAAGCTGTTTTTCTTGTACTCGTGTTTCGTGACCGTGCTACACAGTGCATGATGCTGGTGCTTTCTGCTGTCGCTACCCATCTTTACAGATAACACAGTACGTCCGGTTCAATTTTATTTGTTTCGACGTTCAACCAGGAGGGAAATGAACGGCACATAAAGTTTTACGGAATAAGAATTTTCCCCCCACGTCGGTTAAGAACGGTTTGGTTGCGGTTCAATGTCTTTATCTAGATGACCATTCCTGGTGCTGTAATGCCATCACATTTACATCCAGTCTATCGAGCGAAACCAGCCACTAAACGAACTCTTAACGATTGTGTGCATTTCGGTGCCCCCGGTTACAGCCATTTTTAACCTATAATTTTGAATGTTTCTATCGTTAAGGGCATGATAGACGACGATAGTGTAATCGGCCTTTTTGGTAGTTTTTGGGGGAATGGTTCCAACGGTTGATTAGATTGCTCGAACGGGTTCGAGAGTTGGCATACTCTTGCCACTACGAATTAAATGCTTTTTTTTGTATGATACGAAGGTCCAGTGCTCATCCATTTTTAGTACTCGTAATGTCTTTTGGGCAAGTTTATTACCGAAGTTCTCATTTAGTGGAACGTGATGGTATGAAGGTTGAGGTTTTGATTACAAACCCTAATCAAATTTGTTTTACTACAAGTTTAAATCTTCGTGCGAGGTAAAAACCAATCACACCGCAGTTTAAAAATGTATTATTTGAAGTAAAGTGGTAGTTAATTCAACAAAATTAACAAACCTCTTCGTAGACCGGGGAGGGGGGACCACAATAAACAACCGCCCAAAAAGATCGATAGATGTTTCAGCTTGACGTCTTACCGCCAGAACTTGACTGTGGTGTAATGTTCCATTCGCCCAGCATCGATCGATCGGGGGAAAAAAATTCAAAAGTTTCATCCCTAGCTCAGAAGGTTTTCCGCAACAAGTTTGCCGACGGGCGGAACCGGAACGGTTCGACGTACTGCTTACACACGCGCAACGGTATGATGCACTGCAGCAGAACCACTCACATTCCTTTCGATGGCACTCACACTCCATGTGTTTCTTGCACATGAAAACGGGCCAAAAAAGACTCCCAAGGTAACGCAAGGGTGCACATGTTCCTTTTCCGCTAGCTTTCTGCTAGTTTACCAATACGGAAGGTTTGTGTGGAAACTTCTCGACGAAATCGAGCTTCCTGATGTGTTTGTTGTGCTCGTGAACCTGAACGGGAAGCACCGTCCGTAAGCATCGGGGCAATTATTATACCTGCCAAACTGAGTGCCCGGGCTAGCTTTTGGGCTGGGAACGAATTTGAATCGTTTAATGCAAGAAACGGTTCGTGTATTTCACACCGTCCCAGCTGCACTATCCATTGGTGAGTGTAGCGAAGCGGAAGAAGATAGCAATTTATTTCTTCATTGTGCTTCGGTGCTAAGTTTTGGTTTCCGGATTTCATTTCACTGCTGCGTTTGCTATCGGAAAGCGCTGCTTTTTTTTTCTCTTCTCTTCGCTCCCGGTTGGTATTCTGGTTAGAAATGTTTCCGGTGAGTGTTCCGCTTGATTCCGCTTGTTTGCTAAAGAGTTTTGTGTGGCAGCAGGGTGCACGATAGACGAACGGTTAGGTAGGTAATGTTATCTAAATGTTTGACTACCTTAAAATTTTCAGCAACTAGCAAAACAAAGCAAAACGCTACGGTACACTGGCCGCTTTGGAATCAATTTTTGATGACTTTATTTGCGGATGTTGGATCACGTATTGAATGTGAAAAGTTTAGTGCTGGAACACTAGCGGGGGGTAGCGGTATGCGGGAAAGGTACGTGTGTTTTTTTAATGCAATACAAACCATTCTTTTATGAGCCTTCCTTTGAGGATTTTTATATCCGTCCGCTTTTTGGCGCCGGTACGGTGTGAATCGAGAGGATTTCTTTTTATTGCCTACTTGGGTGTTTTGTTGTTGCTTTTTTTTGGTTTTTTCATCCATCACAAGCACACCACAAGGTAGATGAACTGAAACTTTTGCGGGTGTTGATACAAATGCTGCTTCTCTGGGATGAAGTTCGCTTCAAACCCAGTTCGGAAACTCACCCCGGGGCGGTACGAAGCGGTTTTGTTAGCAAAACAGCAAACCATTAAAGATCGGAGATGGGAATCAAATTTTCGATGGGTTCTGCGATGTGGTTGATTGTGTGCTTTTTTGTTGTACCTCCAGGAAAGAATATCGTAAGGCAAGAATGAGAATAAATGTTTTAACAACTTACCCTTATTAGTTCGCATGAGAAACGATGGAGGAGTAAAGAAAAAACGTTGGTAATCGATGCTGATTGGATTGTGGAGCAAAACTATGGACGATTGATAGACGAATCACACAATTAAGGCATATCTTCAAGCAGTTTTGCATCAGAGCTATCAGACAGAACACGATAGGACCGGGGATCAAATCTCATCCGGACCGTGTCCCCCTGTAGTATGGACGGACTGAATCTTCTAGTACTTTATACTTTATTAATCTATAATCTAGTACTTTATACTAAAAATTATTCGACGGAGGCGCCTAGTACTATATACTGAAAACTATTCGATGGAGGCGCCTAGTACTTTACACTAAAAACTATTCGATGGAGGCGCCTAGTAGTTTTGAAAAAAATGCGTATAATTCGTAGGATTAAGATAGGAAATAATAATAATAGCCAAAATAAAAATGAGAGTGACACGATGGTGTATGTGATAAACGGCGCCGGTCCACACGGCAGGACTGGGTATCAAATTACATCTAGACCGTGTACTCCCGTAGCAAAGACTATCCGTCTATATGGTAAAATAAATCTGGATACGGCCTGGTCTTTCTTAAGAAGAAAATTATAATGTTTCCTTGAGGTTTTATTTACTAACTTGACGATACTTGACGGCCCAACACTATTTGAATTGAAATAGAATAAATTTACTATTCAATGGAGGAGCCTAGTACTTTATACTAAAAATGATTCGATGGAGGCGCCTAGTACTTTATACTAAAAACGATTCGATGGAAGCGCCTAGTAGATTTCAAAATATTCATGGTTAAAGTGGTATAAGCAAATTTTTAAATTAATTCGAATCCAATAAAGTAGTGTGATGGATGGTTTCAGTAAAGCTTGCGAATTCATTATCGTACTAATCAGCTATTTATGTGCTCCATTGTACACAGATTGAAGTAGTAGCGCCATTTTTCACGACTCCTATTATCAGTGGGTGTGTTTGTGTATGCGTGTGGAACAATTTTAAATCACGCTGGTACGCATTTTTGTTTGTTTGCATTTTACATTCTCCTTGCTTTACCAACCAGCGCGCCAAATGTTCTTTTCATTGGACGCTCGATAGTAGCGAAAATTGCGAACGCATGCATAAGAAGAGTTCCGCCCCGAGGGAAGGGTGGTTGAAAAATTTATTTCATAATTTATGAGGCACAAATTAAGCTAAACCGAGGGATATTGTGGAACCGTATTGAGTAGCGTAGCTGGTGAAAGACAATGTACTCGAATGCGGTGGGGCATGGAGCACAAAGCGCCGAATCAGGCGACACAATAAAGCCGAAAAGATGAGATTTACGTGCTTGCCATCGGGTGCTTGTCGGAGTAGAGGATACGATGTGGGTTGGTTTCTTTAGTTGTTCGGTTTGGTGAATAATACCGATGGTCAATGAAGTGAATAGGATGAAGGGAGTTCCCATGAAAGCAAAGAAAAAAAAGCTTCCCCTGTGTTAGTTTCTTGTTGTACTTCCAGATCAGCTACCCACACACAGGAGAGCGTTAATAGAAGGATACGTTTCGATAGCAATTTTCCACACAGTCCAGCAGAAAATGCACACAAGGGATGGGAAATTGGGAAGCGTAACTTCACAAACTTTTTCCACCCCAAACCAAGGGTTTTTCTTCCCGTTTTGTTTTCATCCCCCCACCAACAGGCGTACAAACATTTGAAGTTGGGTTCGTATCTCGGTTTTTTTTCTTCTGTGTGTTCATCTATCAAGTTTCAAACTGATCGTGGGGAAGTTTATTAAAGTTTTATTTTCCACAGCATCGGGCACATCGGGGGGATGAGAATTGGTTTTGTTCTTTGTTTTTTTTCTTTGATTCTGCTGTTGATGTCTGGTACGTTGGTGGTTGTTTGGGCCCAGGCATGGTACATAATGGGCTAACGCTTGAAGTTATAAGGACGGCTATTATCCACCTCATCATCACCAGTATCGCGATCAGCAATCATCAACAAGGGTGCGCTCTTTGATGTTTTTGATATTTTAATGTTATGAAGGCCGACGCCGAAAATTATCCATCTCAGTTTTGTTTTTTTATTTTGGAATATTTCACCGTCAGGCCACTGCTAGGCAGAGGGTCAAAAACATGAGCCACGTCCCCCGGAGGGTGAAATATGGCGCCCATTATATGCGGGAAAATAAAGGAAAATGATGATGGCCTGCAAAAACCAAAACTGCAATCGCAATTAAATTTCAGCTAGGGCGTTTTCAGTTTTATTTTTCTGTTTGTGATAGGCCGTCGGTGGGCAGTTTTTTGTTTTTTCGTTTGCTGAAATTATTTCCCAGAAAAGCGTTGTTTTCTTTCGCAAAGCGCTAACACAGATCACAGAGTCAAGCGTCAGCTTTGTCCTTAACTTTCTAGCTGAAAAGGTATTACACATACACAAATTGAATCATCGTCTAACAATAAGGTAAGGGAAATAATAAATCAGCACTACAAAACATGTCCGGACCGTGTCCTTCATTTTAATCGTTATGCTTTACGCCTCAGCGAACAGTGAGCTGTATTTTTTTTCATGAGAAAGAGATTTATTTCCCATGTAGCTATGATTTAAATATGTTGATTTTTTTGTTTGTGTGTGTGTGTGTCGATCGAAACATGCGAAATATCATCCTGCAATGACACATTAAGGTATGGGACGAGATGCCTGCCACACACAACAACAAGGAATGTCCTGATTCCGTACCGGTTGACCATTAATCATAACGATCCAGTTGGGCTGCCAGAAGGTTAAGGAAAGGTTAAGCTACAGCAAGTGGAGTGAAGCAAGGTCTATAGAGACACCTGCAGTGATTCAAAAACAAAACAGAAAGAAAGAAAAATAAAGCACAAACAGGCGTCAGTGTGGGAGAGAAGGAAAAGGTGATTTTTTTTTTGGGGAGGGGGCGAAAGAACACACGAGCATGATGAGAGTTTTACTATATTTTCATTGCCCTGAGTGTGTGTTCCGAGAGGATGCTCCAGAGGATGGCATTATCGACAGAAGTTCGGTACGTTCGTTTCGTTTGTCACATTACGTATAGGATTGTGTAACGCTGTGATGGAAATAGGAGTTTGGGAAATTCGAAACTAGGGCCCAAAGTTGGTCGACAATTTCCCCATTTGTCACCGGGGCCCACGTAAAAAAAGACCGGACAAACGCTGCGTAATGCTGATAGGACAACGCATCGAGGGGACTCTCTCTCTCTCTCTCTCTCTCTCTCTCTCTCTCTCTCTTTCACCCACACGCTCTGCAGGGATACGCATCTCATCCCTACGGTCGATATATTGGCATCTTTCGTATTTATTTTGCATCATTTTCTCTGGGTTTTTGGTGCCTTCGGAAGAGTGGGTGGAAAGTTCATGGCAGGTGAACAAAGAGGAGTTTGGTTTTTTTCTTCCTCCTCCTCCACGTTTGCGAATTTTTGCTGGGAAATATTTATTCATTCGTTTCACTTTTTTTTTGCTTCCTCTTCTTCGCTTCATCGTTAGGGTGCCGCAAGATAAGGGACAATCGTATTTGTCACTGCGTTAACAGTGGGGCAAATGACATTAACTGTCGGTCCTTAAATTACCGCAGCTTAAGCTTGTGGATTTAGACTTGGTGCAAACGCTCGCAACTTGTTTCCGGCAAAAAAGTCAAACAAAGGCACAAGGGAAAAACAAGTAGAAGGAAAATAGAACTTGGGGCCTTTTTCTTTTCATTTTTTACTTCTGTCTTCAAGAAAGAATATTTTTAAAATAGCTACAATTTTATTTTCTATTTTCTTACCACCATTTAGACAATAAAGAAACTTCTTTTACTTCGTAGAAATTAGCCTATGAAGCTAGAAAACTTTATAAAAAAAAAAAAAAAAATTTCGAAATATATTTTATGTTTTTTTTTAATAAGAAAATAACATATTACTTATGTTTTTACTGTCAGTTATCTATCAGAATCAGTAACAATAATCAACAGTTCTTACTCTCTTCTATACAATACTTCAGTATTCGAAATAATGAAGCAAAGCCCTATAAAGTGACACCAAACTATGAGCAAAATCCAATACAGTATGAAACGATGCAGCGGAAAATCGATTCTACGGTCGTTTCGCTTCCGACCGTGACCTGAATTGGCTTTCTCCTCACACACGGCACACGGGAGTGCTAGCGGCTGGGGCTCCTGCAGGAAATCGGGATTGCAGCTGCAGCAGCACTGCAATCTGCTGTCTGCAGTGCGTTTTAGCTTCAGCTAGCAGCGTTTGAAAGGGTTCCAACAAAAACAAAACAAAAAAACTCGATGTCAACTAGAGTTTTCCACCGTGTCCCAGCTGAACGTGAACCGTACGGCTCACTACTTTAACCTCAAACTTTTGCCTGTGTGTGAACATTTCTCTAGCGTAGTTTACGCTTTTCACAGGACCGATGTGTATGAACAACAAATTAATCTTTTTTTTACCATCGATATGGTAACAAGCATTCCACGTTTGGGTCTTTCTCGCTCGGTTACTGATATGTGCATGCGCTTCTAAATAGATTTTTGATTTTGGGAAAATCATCGCATTTTTTTTGTACCTTGCACGAATTGATACGCATTTGGCAAGTGGCGATTATTACTGTTGCAATATTACACTTCATAATTTGAATCTCAGAAGTCTTTTTCGTTTGATCAAATTTTGAAAGGGGATTTAACGAGAAAAAGCATACAGGTTAATCGCTTTCTACGTATATTTGAACTGATTGCGTTGTATGTAGAAATGTGCACACTGAATAAGAGTGAGTGAGTGAGTTAAATCCTTCATGTTAATTCATCGATTGAACTCTAATAGAGCAACAAAACACTTTTCCTCACTCTTAGAGAGTGAGTTGAAAGGCAAAAGAGTGAGTGATTGAGTTAAATCCTTTATGTTAATTCATGGATTCAACTCACCGTAAAGAGTTGTCTTTACTCATTCTTTTCTCTGGACTCTTAGCGAATTAATTTAAATTCTAATAGAATAACAACACACTTTTCCTCACCCCTGGTGAGTGAGTTGAAACCCAAAAGAGTGAGTCGCTTGTTGGCACATAGAGTGAGTGAGTTGAAACGCAAAAGAGTAGTCATAGGTTTAGAGTGAGTAAAAGATTCAATTCCATTTAATCACTTTTTCACTGTGTTTCAACTCTCTGGAAAGAGAAATTATTCCCATCTCTAGGGCCTACTAGTTCCTTCAGCTAAAAAAAAACTATTGCATGTTCCAAACATCAACACCATTTGCCTTTTTCATCACATTGCTTAGGCCTCGATCGTAGTGATGCAGTAATGCAATCAGCTACGCGTCCTTCATTCTTCGTTCGTTCCTTCCGTATTTTGATTCGCATTGCACCGGATGTGACAAAGTGACATAGTGATCAAGACGGTGTTCAGTATTTTTTCTTCCATCATTCAACACGCTTAATTTGAGGAAATGATTGAGAGCGAAATTGAATTTTAGATTGCAAAACGACATCTTTGACGTGGTTGAGTTATGTCGGATATGTAATAAAAAATATTCCAGAAAAAAAGGTAGTCCTGCTTCTCCTCCTCCTCCTTCTCTTCCTCCTCCTCTTCTTCCTTCTATTCGTCCTCCTCTTCCTCCTCCTCTTCTTCCTCCTCTTCCTCCTCCTTCTCTTTCTCCTCTTTCTCCTCCTCCTCCTTCTTCTCTTTTTTTGAGTAATTTAGCAATATTGAAAAAATGATTTACTTTAATGCAAATAAGTTTCTTTTCACTCAAATAATGCTTTAATTTAAAAAAAGAATAAAAAATCAAAAAAAAATTAAAAAAAAATTTCAACTCGAAAATTTCATAAGGCTTACCCCTTACGTTTTTTTTGAGAAATTTTGCAAAAAAATAAAATTGTTTTATTTTAATCCCAATTGGTTGCAATGAGTTTCTTTTCACTCAAATAATGATTGAAATAAAAAAAAGAGTGAAAAATAATGAAAAAATCAAAAAATTCAAAAAAATGAAAATTTACTAAGGGTCATTTTTGCACCAAGTTTTGCCTATAACTCGGTCGGTATCCAACGGATCGCCAATCTTTAACCTGTGGTCGATAGATGGCATCAATGGCTACATTTTATTCTTGGACGGCCATGCCCTCAGATGTCTGTGCCAGAAGTTATTCGAGGAACCAAGTTCCTTACCCTGTTTGAGAAAATGTAAAATTTTTCTCATTTTTGCACCAACTTTTGCCTATAACTCGGTCGGTATCCAACGGATCGCCAATCTTTAACCTGTGGTCGATAGATGGCACCAATGGCTACATTTTCTTCTTGGACGGCCATACCCTCAGATGTCTGTGCCAGAAGTTATTCAGGGAACCAAGTTCCTTACCCTGTTTGAGAAAATGTAAAATTTTCCTCATTTTTGAGTAATTTAGCAAAATTGATAAATGTGATATATTTTAATGGGAATTTGTTGCAATAAGTTTCTTTTCACTTAAATAGTGCTTTAAATTAAAAAAAAGGATAAAAAATCAGAAAAAAAATTTCAAAAAAAATTCAACTCGAAAATTTCATAAGGCTTACCCCTTACGATTTTTTTTGGGAAATTTTGCAAAAAAATTTAAATTGATTTATTTTAATGCCAATGGGCTGAAATAAGTTTCTTTTCACTCAAATAATGCTGTAAAAGAAAAAAAGAATAAAAAATCAGAAAAAAATAAAAAAAAATCTATTGAAATAGCGCCAGAATCACAAAATTGGTAAATTGAGCAATTATTGTTGCTAAGCATGTAGTGACGGAGTAAAATTACATTTCTCTGATCCTCTGGGAATAAGACAAGTGAATATTACATCGCGGTTTTTGAGCAGAAAACTTGTTTTTATGAAATTTTCAGTAAAAAGAACAACTATGTAAAGGAATTTGTCCTGTTTGATAAAAAAAACGCATTTCTTACGAAATGGTACAAAAAAAACTAATCGAAGGGTTCTTGCATCAGATGTGAGTGCACTTTCAGCTCGAGCACGTTGTCACGTAGCATTTAGCGATGTGCCATTGCCTGTCTTATGTAATGTACCGAACCAAGAACGATTGTCAATTCCAGACAGACAGTGAAATAGTCTTCACCGATGATACACAATCAGCTATCGCTGATGTTGGAATATCGGCCAAAAAAAAAAGAAAGGAAAACCTCAATTCTAGTTTGTCAGGTTGCTCTAAATTCTTAAAGTGTTTCCCGTTTCAGAAGGAATAATAGAAGAATGTTGAATCAAATAAATAAAAGTTTCATTCACGAACACGTACACCTTCGCTGCACGGGAAAGTTGCTGACACGGAAAGACACACGGCACATCCCAGGACACGCATACACACACACATATATGCTTAAGTGTGAGGGAAGAATAGAGAAGACATGGAGTGCCATTTAACAATCGGTTCTGGCTTACATACGAATCGAAAGCTGCATCCTTAATGGTGTGACGGCAACGGCTGAGATGGTGTTGATGAAAGGCGGCACATCGTGCCGGTTGCGAAGAACAACGAAGCAAGAAGCGTGTGACAAGATTAGGTTAACTAAGGGGTTTTTATCTTCATCTTATATCATTGTGGTTGTGAAGGGTGTTCGCGTTCGATGCCGTTTTTTTTGCTGTTGTTATTCTTTCTATACCGCTGATGGATGGATGGAAGGAAACCCATAATGGATCGTACTGGATGCCTTCGTAAGGCTTTAGATCCTCGGGGGAACATCTTGGCGATTCCTCCCGCCACGAATCTCGACACGGTTAGTTTCATTCGACAAAGAAAGTAAGACGAAATCAGGGATGGGATGGTTTTGACTTCTTTCCTCACTAAATCTGCTACAATCTCGCAGTTCTAGCTAAACGTGCCTGGTTCAAGAGTTGCGAAAAAACACCTTCTATCTTTTTTTTTCTTTTTTTTCTCTCTCTCTCTTTATCTATTTATCTATCTATCTTTTCATTTCTTCAATGCTTTGGAAAAAAAATGAAAAAGACAAGTTTTTAATTTTGTGTGGTTTTTCTACAGTCTACACCCTAAGGGGGTATCACACCGCAACCAGGTGGTTGTGCAAGAAAGGACATGAAAGGAACGAGAGAAAAAAAACACACGAAAGCTCGAACAAGTCTACCATCGGTGGAAGATTTCGTATCGTAAAGACTGCCGCTGATGAGGCAACTTATTTCTCGGTAATCCAGCGAGAACGAAATGCGTCACTATCCATCCTGCATCTTGACTGCGGGCGCAGGCCGAAGGAAAATCTGTCATGAAATGTTTGTCATTGGCAAAATGACAGGAAAATTGACATCGTTAGGATTTTCTCTTCACTTTCTTCATGGCGACAGGAACGGCCAACCATTATTGCTATCGTTAGGATTCTCTCTCGGAGTAGAAATTGAATTGATTTATTCATGTTACACCCTGTTTCAAGCTTCCGCTAGAATATCTTACATGAACGGGAAGCCTCTGATTTTAGGAGTGGTTGTCCTAATGTTTCTTTTTCCGTTTTTTTTTGGTGAGAATGTTTCTTTTATCATCATCGTCAGTTTTCTGCGGTGACCATTGTATACGTTGCAGTAACATGCGGACACTGCCCGGAGCGACGAGAGCTTATAAACCAACGATTTCGCTTTTCGTAACTGGCTTTCGTGATTGTGTATAAAGTTCCATAATCTTCAGCACTACAACACGCTTCCTTTTTTCCTCTCAACGCACAACACTTGACAGGCGCAAAATGCACTCGATCATTCGTTTTATTTTCACACCACAGAATGACGGTAAAAACCTTCATCGAGTTGAGCTAAGGCCGCACTAAGCATTTAGAATTGCACAGCCCGGGGTGAGATTATGTTGTAGTTTGCTTCAGGACTGCGACTGAAAACAGGCAAGCGTTTTCCGGGAAAAAATGTTCCACTACTATTTAATTCGTTATATTTTGTTGCACTGCTAATGATTCTATTATCGTTCGCGTCTATCTGCTGATCCATTTTTGAGCTCTAATGTAACCTATTTTGTAGATTTATTTAATTTTATTTAAAAGGAGATTCTCCGGTTGTAGTGGTTTTGTTGGAGGTAAAAGAAAATTAAATCTGCCACCTATTAATCAACCACAATTAATTTAATTAGGGACATCTCCGTCAGACGTTAGAGAGCCGAATCATAAAAAGATTCTTTGGAGAAATATTGTCTTAATATTTGCAATAAAGTAGACACTCTATCTATTTAAGTTCTGTCAGCGTACTAATATTCACAACTTCTCGGGGAATTTAGTTATAAAACTTTATTCTCTCGTAGAACAGTGAATTTCTGGAGAACATCAAGCATTTGCTCTTCGTGTGAAACAGCCGGCAACATTCTTCTAAATATGAAGGCAAATATCCTATAATCAATTTATCAGGAGAGCCATTTGCTGTACTGACATTCATTGCAGAATTGCAACCAAAATTCCTGAGGGCATAAATCTACCAATGGCGAATTTCGGGTTTCATTTCCTCATTTTGTTTCAGAAGAGCAAGATTGTTGCATTGAAATCTAAGTGCGAAGATGTCAGAGTCTTGCACAGCTGGGTATAGAACTTAGTTATTCCCCAAGGCTATTATCACTTCGCAGTCTACAAATAGCCAGTTTTGTGGAAATAAAGCCAAGGAAAACTAGAAATGGGAGGACGATACTTATTGAAGTAATAGTGGCAATGATGAAGTCATCTTTTTACAGAGACCCAAAAGACCTTCGGCAGGAAACATCTCTTTAACTATGAACCTTTGCAAAACATTTCCAGATTTATCACCAGGGAATTGTCTCAGATGAGAATGATTTAGATGTTTTATATTCTGAAGGACACGCATGAAGCCGTGCTATGGACTTTTAATGGTTAATGTAGTCAGACGTCTTAGGTTCACATTCATCACTGAGTTAGGGCTAATAAGATCATTAGATCATCCAGAGGACTACTCCCTGCCCTGAATAGAGGACTTGGAGCAGGTTCAAAATGTACAAAAACTTTACCTCTTTCGATGCGAATCCTTCCTTCAAAATGACCCTACCGATGTCGTGACTCGTTAAAAATTGAGTGATGTAAAACATAACCTCCCCAAAAAGCGACGTGAGGTTCAGCTTGACATCTGAGGGATGACTTTCAGTGTCTGAACTTCCTTATGCATGGGGCAATCTCATATTTATTCCCATGCTTGAAGGGAGAGTTATCGCTGGTTTTAATTGCTCACAGTAGAATGATCAGCCCTATGTACTAGTGATGGACAAAATGCAGTTTTGGTCGGAATCGATTCCGGAGCGATCAAAATTTTCCGGAATCGATTCCGGATAGTACGTTTGGAAGTGGATCCTGGAATCAGTTCCGGAATCGGACCCGGAATCAGAAACGGGATCGAATCCAGAACCAGATCCGGAATCGAATCCAGAATCATAATCCGGAATCAGATCCGGAATCTATTTCAGATTTCATTCCGGAAATCGAATCCTGAATCATATCCGGAATCGAATCCTAAATCATATCCGGAATCGAATCCGGAATCAGATCCGGAATCTGTTCTAAATTTCATTCCGGAATCGAATCCTGAATCATATCCGGAATCTGTTCTAAATTTCATTCCGGAATCGAATCCAGAACCATAATCCGGAATCAGATCCGGAATCGAATCCGGAATCTGTTTCAGATTTCATTCCAGAATCGGAGCCGGAATCGGTTTTGGAATCGGATCCAGAAATGGGTTCCGTAATTGATTCCCGATAGTAGGTTAGGAATTGATTCCCGGAATCAGTTCCGAAATCGGATCCTGAATCCTTTCTGGAATCATATCTGGAATCGGATCTGGAATCAGAGCCGGAATCGGATCCGTATTTGGGTGCGGAATCGGTTAAGAAATCAGAAACGATTCCGAACACAGTATCGAAACCAGGGAGTTCCGATTCTGAATGCCCATCACTACTCTGTATATTAGTACATCCTGAAAAGGATTTTGTATCGGTTCTGTCGTACGAAGATCGGTGCATCTACTATTTATACCACAACTCTATCTTAACTATATAAAGAAGAAAAGTAAACATTTTTTTTCCTGCTCATAGCACCAGGCAGTTAGTTGTAGTGGAAATACACTCAAGCTACTCTTGAAAGCTCTTTTGATAAAAAAACAACTTAAACGGTAAAGAAAAGTTTAGAGTTCATCTTCAATATTCCCCGGTTTGCTGGACGAAATGAGCAACACTCAGCTAAATTGAGCACAAATAAGAACTGCTCAAACATCGTTTTTGAAGCTCCGGCACCGGATGAAGTAGCGTGAGTTGTTGTAACGCCTTCGATATATTGTGGGAGGGAATAGACAACACATCAAATTCGAACCATTCTGACAAAACAACATCACCTAAAAAAAACATGCTACAAAATTGTGCGATTCGGGTGTCTCGCATCCAAAACATGTCCCGTACATACTGGCAACTGGCTTTGCAAACACTTTTCCCGCGCATGGGCAGAAAATTGAATAAAAATTTGTTGAAAATGAAGCAGTTAATAAAGTCGACACGAGTGAGGAGAAGTTCCAGAAACCAGCACCCGCTAGCGTTGTACGAAGCAAAACTCAACCAACGTAAAGAAAAAAAAAAACAATAGCCGAGAGAAATCCTCCAAGCGTGTGTACAAGCGGGAAACATCACCGGTAGCATCAATTTTCAGAAGTTCATTAGGGCACTGTTTAAATTGATAACGACGCCTGTGGCCTGTGTACGTTCATCGTGTTTTTTTTTTGTTGTTTGCTTTATTGGTGTATAGCAGCAGCAGCAGGGTGCGAATGTATGTGTGTGTGTGTGCGTGCATGTTTGAATAATCAGAAAAGAAGCGAACGAAACGTAATCCTGTTTTGCAAAAGGATCGCTTAGTTATAGTAAGCAATCATGAAAGCTAAAGGCCGAGATTTTACTCTACATGTGTGGTGTGTGCGTTTTTTTTTTTGTTTTGTTTTTGAGGTTGGCAAACTGGGTACATGAGTCGCGAAAAAGAGGAGTACGAATGAAAATGGGGTGAAAAATAACAAACGGTTGATGGTTTATTTTTATGTGCTTTCGGTTTCAGCAAATAGAGCGACTTCTTTGGATCACACGAAAACTTCGCTTGTACCGTGTGCTAAGGCCTAGTACCGCGGGGTTGCGTATGTGATGCGTTAGGAAATTGAAAAAGTCAGCAAAGAGAAAAAGAAAAAAAAAACAACACCGGAATTCAGTTTAACGACGTGAAGACACAAACGCACACATTCATTTTGTTGTTTTTTGTTTCTTCTCTCCATCCTTTGCTGCTTGATTATCGAAGACGTGTTTCGGTAATGTGAAGTGGAAATGGTAGAAAATTATTTTTAAGTGAGTGTTAGCTGGTCGCAATCGTGAAGCAGGTGATATATGTGCCGTGAAGACATAATCAGGCACTCGTACGTGTGGGGGAGCATTGTTTTCGATGGATTGTAATTGGTTTCAAATGTTTATGATTCTTGCTGATGACGTTTTGATTGTTTCGTATTTTATCATTGCTTTTAACAATTGGTTGCCCTTTTCTCATGAGGTTCAATTTATATGCAGGGTTTGTTGGTTTTCATGGATTATCATAAATTCCCTTTCTAGTAAAATAGTTTTTTTCGTTCCAATCGTATATTGTTTTTTTTTCTTCTTCGTACGATACTGTAGCAAAATAAGCACAAAACATTTGCAATCAAAGCATCGATATTGCAATATCGCTGAAAAACATCCAATCGTCAGCAATCCTTTCTACTTTCCAAGCGCTGCATACCGTTGCATGTTGCCAGCCATTTAATGTACGTCAAAGTTTGATGCACAAACGGTTCAAATTTCGATGCGGAAGAGCGAAATGGATGGAACGTATGATTGGATATTTTACATACGAGAAACGATGTAGAAAATGTGACCATATTGCTGAATATGATACTACATTAACCCTTGAAGGACACATGTGCAATATTTTAATATAAAATAAATCATAAAATTAATTTCTATTTATTCTTTTTAAACAAATTTCTATAAATTAATCCTTCCAACATCCTTTTAACAGAAGGATAAGGTTCATAATTTTTTGTAAAAAAAACGTTTGTTAGCAATTGAAGGGTTAAACCTGTCTCGGTGAAGAGTCCGTCATCAATAAAGGCATTGGTCGCGAATGATGTCACACAATTTCAATATGTTATCCCAATGCTAAACAGCAGAAGGTAGGCGACTGATCATGTGTGTTACGTCAACATCGTGAACGTAGTTGTTAACAGTAAATTGGAATGTTACCGAATGGGGGGGGGGGGGGGGGGGGGGGTTTGTAGTATGAATGATTCCATGTTAATGTCTGTCAATCCCTCATATCGAGTACCTCATAAAGCAAGTAAAATTTCGCAAAACGAGTAGTTTTTTTCTAGTATTTAGTGTCGAAGATGACACATTGAATAAAACTTTTATCTGACGCGGAATGTTCAATAGTTGTTTACACCAAAGGAACGAATAGTTTATGTGCTTGAGACGTTGTGACCGATAGACTCATAGCCCCAAGAATTTATGGACTTATTGATGCCAAGCAAAAAGTTTCTTCAAAAAAAAGATAAAAAATACTGAAAGAAATTCTGAAGGTGATGCAAACATGGAAAATGAGAGAAATATTTCAATGGAAAGTCATATTTTTATCATTCAAGCAGCGACTAGCTAGTAATGTACGTGAATGATCTGATAAATAATTCTATACTAGAGCCGGTAGTTTTCCCTACGGTCAAATGAGTGTGTATGTGTTGCCCTGTTTGAATCCTGGCAGAGGTTTTTCCTTGGGACTTGTTTACTAATGGAAGTCTGGTTGAGCTTTTTTTTTGGGAATTTTTGGACGAAACGCCCAACATTCATAGGGTTGTTAGAGAGCTCAATTCTTACATCTATACAAGTGAAGTCTTTACCAGTTTGCTGTATTGTTGCGGAAGAGTTTTTGAGACGAATGGAAGGAAATTGGCCTTAGCCTTTATCTTATTCTGCTCATAAGGGATTTTCTACTTCCCAGAATGATTTCTTGGAAGCTAGCTTCTTATATTTTCTAGAAGCTGAATAAATGGTTTTGTGACGTCCAAGTGTAGTATATTTACACTTAAACTTCTCTTAAACTCTTAAACTTTGTAGGGATAAATAAAAGTGATATTTTATCTAGTAATTCAGAATAATTAAAAGGTTTTCCAAATCTGTTTATTTTTAATTCGTGTCTCCAGTATGTTCCAAATTTTGAGACTGTGACCTTCTTTGCTTGATCATTCTCTTTCTGAGACTATAGACCCTCAGGCATCCAAAGGAACTCATCTCAAGGAAACTTGTAGGGATATACAGTACGGAGATATTTGTAGATCATCTACCAACGAGCTGGAGTTCAGAGTTTTTGAGGTTTTTTTACTTAATATTCTTCGTGCTATGCCTTTTTAGTAGAACATCCTTTTTTATCCTTACCAACAGAAAGAAATATTCGTTGCTGCGTTAAAGAATATTTAAAGAATAACTTAAATATAGAATTTTTATAGAACAGTAAGCTTCATTTAATGATCTGAACATTCCATGTTTTCCATTACATTTTAAGCACGCTTCTACGTAACACAATGTACTATAAAACTGATGGAGACGCCTGGTGCTTTTCAGCACTTGGCATGATATGAGTAACACCACAACATGTCGAGAGTAATAAGAAAAAAACACAAAATATGATAAAAAAAATCCTTTCGGGACAACTTTTTCTACTGTCACGGTCCCTTCACCTAGCTAAAAGCACGCATAACAAAGGTTCGTGTTACAGTACTCACACACACACAAAAAGGAGTCAGCACACATGCTTAAGTTTCACGGTATGTTATTTCGCACAATAGGCACATGAAGGTATACTTTTTTGATCATTCATTTTTTTTTCTCAAAAAAAAGCCAAAAAAAAAAGGACAAACAAATCACAAACACACTTACGCAAACACACACAAGTACACAAACGTTTTGATATCCGGGATGCGTGGTGTTCAAACATCCTGGTTGAAAGGGAGGGGAAATATTTCTAGCAAGTTATAGACAGGGACACCATTTTGTTTTTTTTTTGTCAGCTATTTTGGACCGTTGCTGTGTATTGCTGTTAGGAAGCGTATTTTGTCAATGTTAACCTTGGCGTCTACATTATGGCGAATGGCGGCAGGTATTTGTAGGATGGAAAGGATGTTATGCTTTCCTTTCACTTCTTTTTTGTTGTTGCTAGACCAGGTACCTTCCGGTAAGCTATGGGTGAAAGCACATTAGGTCGAAAAGCGCAACTACCTTTGGCGACATATTTCTTCTTTGCTTACCGTTTTTTTTCCCCGGAAAGCTTCATCACTATGTCAACAACAAAAAATGTCCCTTTTTAAAGTGTTGAAAAGAAAGGGTTACGAGAATGATAAGGGAGAAAAAAACACGGGTATTCTTCGCGTAGTCTAGGTCTTTGTAGAAAGTGAAAATAAAAATAAATGTTAAAAAAATAGTAAAAAACAAATTGTTGAGTAAAGCATTGCCCAGCTCCGTCATGGGTATTTACCTTGAAAGGTGATCCCATTAACAATTACGACTTTTCCTCGACTTTAGGTAAGCAACGGAGTACGATTTCAAGTGGAAGAAATGAGAAATTAAACTTTGCTTGGGGATAAAAAAATCGAGGCACGTTAATATTCCGTTCTGTTTCAGTTGTAACATGCACAGCTTTCTTTCGGGCCTTTGGTCTATAATTATCGATTTATCAGAGGCGCTTGTTTCAACCATTGATGGCTGCAAATATTTGTCCACCGAACCATAGTAACACTTCTGCAACTCATGCATTTTCACAGTGTAAACCCTCTTGACATCACTTCTGTCAGATGTCCTTGACAACCGTGTTACGCCAACTTTCTTTCGTTTCTGATGCCGACGGGTGTATCGCCGGATTGTTGCGTAAACAAAAGGAAATTTCACATAACTGTGTGTGTGTGGATGGAACGACAGGGATGTTGTCAAAATGTTCAATATTATACGACCCTGCTTCGCCTCCACAAGCATCCGATGGTTAATGTGGGTTTTCGGTACATTCAACCACAAGTATTTAGAACGGAAAGGGTACGCATTGCTTGGAATAGTTGGTTTTTCGAGCCATTGGTCGCGGGGTTCGGTTTATGATGAGCTGACGGTTTCACTTTCCCCCGGGGGGGTTTTGCTTCGCAACCTTCGCAATAACAAGCTGTTACCCTTTTTGGGGGATTGTTTGCACAGCTTTCGAAGGTAATTTTCAATAGTGCTGCTTTCACGCATGTTGCTAGTTTGGCTGTTTTCGAGAAAAATCAACTGACCATCGGGAAACTGGTGGAGATTAATAAACAAACAGTAGATTGACCAAACAGTGGTAGGGTGCGGCGAACTCATTTTTGAGTATCTCGCAAACTTAAAAGAGATACGTGGCAATTAATATCGAAACATGAACGCGTGTTAGTGAATCGGCAAACAATTGATATAGAATCGCATGCCATTGATTTGGAAAGTCTGTTAATAATCTTTTTTTTAAATAGTTTATTTAACATTTGCTTAAAAATTCGTTGAAAAAATGTGTTTTTATTTCAACTCTTCAAACCTCCCATATGTAAACGAAATTTTGCTAAATATCCCAAAAAATGCCTTAGGAAATTTTAAAATTTATTTTTTTTTAATTTTTTGCTAATTTTTTCACCCTTTATTTATTTAAAGCATTATTTGAGTGAAAAGAAATTTATTGCAACCAATTGGCATTAAAAAAATGAATTTATTTTTTTTTGTAAAATTTCCCAAAAAAAACGTAAGGGGTAAGCCTTATGAAATTTTCGAGTTGAAATTTTTTTGAATTTTTTTTCTGATTTTTTATTCTTTTTTTAATTTAAAGCACTATTTATGTAAGTGAAAAGAAACTTATTGCAACATATTCCCATTAAAATATATCACATTTTTAAATTTTGCTAAATTGCTCAAAAATGAGGAAAATTTTACGTTTTCTCTAACGGGGTATGGAACTTGGATCCTCGAATAACTTCTGGCACAGACATCTGAGGGCATGGCCGTTCAAGAAGAAAATGTAGCCATTGGTGCCATCTATCGACCACAGTTTAAAAAATGGCGATCCGTTGAATACTGATCGAGTTATAGGGAAAACTTGGAGCAAAAATGAGCCTTAGTAACTTTTAATTTTTTTGAATTTTTTGATTTTTTTCTGATTTTTTATTCTTTTTTTTACTTAAAGCATTACTTAATTGAAAAGAATTACATTGCAACCAATTGGCATTAAAATAAATTAATTTTATTTTTTTTGCAAAATTTCCCTAAAAAATCGTAAGGGGCCTTATGAAATTTTCGAGTTGAAAATTTTTTTTGAAATTTTTTTCTGATTTTTTATTCTTTTTTTAATTTAAAGCATTATTTGAGTGAAAAGAAACTTATTGCAACAAATTTGTATTAAAATAAATCAATTTATAAAATTTTGCGGAATTTCCCAAAAAAAAATGTAAGGCCTTAGGAAATTTTCAAATCCATTTGAAATTCCATATCAATGACGCCCGATTCTATATCAATAATTGCCGATTTGATTTTTTTTTGGTATTTTTTTCCTATTATGTCTTTTTCATTTGTGTGTTTCTCTAAAGAGGGCTGTCGCTGTAAAAAATAAATAAATAAATAATAAAAATAAATAAATAAAATGAAATTGCTAGAAGCCATGTATTATTTGTGCAAAACTATTAATAGTAAAGTAAAAATAAAATCGAAAATAAAAAAAAAGAACTAAGAGATGACAGAGCAAGACATACAAAGCAAATAGATGGAGTAATAAATTGTATTTAGCAAAGTGCTTACATGACTTTTACCATTAATTCGCTTCCGGGGACTTTGACAGCATTTAGTGCGAAGCAACCGAAATGCGAACGGAACTGGCTGGTCGGTCTTTGTACGTTGGATTTTGCTCGTTTCTGTCTATAATATCGTTCGCTTTTTCGTTTGCCAAATTCAACCACGTGTGCTGGTAGTGGTGTAGCCCTCGGGGGGTTAGCTCGCTTACCTTTCCACAAACTTGTTTTTTTATTGCTTTTCCACAAGCCGTTTCGTTTCATTACCCCTCGGGCAATGGTTTTTTGGCAGCTTGCGGTGGTGCGGAGGGCTCGTACGGTGCTTACGTGGTGGTACATTATTTTTCCATCAAGTTTGTTTGCATCGTACGAGCTTTGTGTAGTATCATTTGCCAGGACTTTGCTGATAAAAGGTAGTAGGCGGGTATAGGCAGGGAGAGAAAAAAATGTTAAGAATGCTGAAGGCATACTAGATAGTAACACGTCGTCTAACTCCGGAGATGCATCGGATGTGCTTGGAGAGTTTAGATAGCTAGTTTCGGAATCCAAATGGGTGACGACCCGTGCAAATCCTTGAATGTGCCTAAGGCGAATTTGAACGCCTCTTGGAGCTCAAAAGGTGTGTACAGCAACATTTGCTCCCTCTCTCTTTCTCTTTCTCTCACCGTATCTGTCTCTTTTTGACATTCCTGATTTCTAGGATGTTTTTCTAAGGATGCTGATGTTTTTTTTTATTTCATATAATGTAAGCCATGTAAGGTTGGTGTTAGAATCTAATTCATCTCTCTATATGGCGTTCTGACAGAAGAGGTCACGAGAACTGTTATCATGACATGAAATCATGTTGCTAGCCTTGTGCGGCTATTCTTGATCAATCTGATAATAGCGTGTTTAGCTTGAGTTCGTATAGATTTATTGGATTGAGCTCAAAAATTCTTGGCTGCATCCAGTAAAACCGCAAGAATAGCAAGACCACTATTTCTCTTCTCGTTACTTTAGAAACTGACATTATTCATCACCTATAAATAGTCCAAAGGAACTGAATGCATGTAGAAGTACGCTGCTTGAAGCAATTTTACATACAACAAATGGTCCAACAAGTTTGACAGTGTCTATATATGTATGTGTGTGTGCCTATATCTGAGAAAGAACTTCCACCTCGAGTGTCTATTTGCAAAACGTGACCGCTTCTTGTCGTAGAGGAAGTTTATATGAAAGCAGCCTTACCAACAATTCTACCCCGAAAAATGGCCGTCAATTGGTTTGAGCATGAGTAAGTTCTGCCTGAGGGCTATTTGCTTCCATATCCCGGGAAGTACTTTATCATTTTTTTCTCCCAGTACGTGTGTGTGTGGGCTCTGGGTGTGGCACAGTTCGGATGCAAAAAGCAATTTTCCGTGCAAAGATGTCGAGACAAGGTGCGCTTTTAAACTAGTGTCCGAGAGTTATGGTACACCCGAGCAACTTTCGGGGGAAGTGGTTGTTAGTTTAGGGCAAATTTAGCAAATTACAAAGTAATTGGATTCCATGAAACTGTTTAAATATAAAAATGTACTTTATATTCTACATATTGAAAATTACATTTAGATATGTATCAGATCCATCGGACCAATCAAAGGTAATAATAACTTTTGAAACTTTATTTTTTTTATTATTCAAATGTTTTCTCTGGTCGCTAGAAAATTCAAGCAATTTATGCAAATCATTAACACTAGAACTACCAAGCGTTTTTCGTTCGTGGTTAATTTTTGAACAATTTCGTAGAGTTTAAGTATATTTTCTTATTTATTGGAGATCGTATTATAAAATATAAACATAAAATTCATGTAACAACTACCTTAGGATTGTTTAACCGCAAAAAACAGAATGATAAAAATGAAGCGTTTCAGTCAAAATGACTGGTCCGGCAGTTCTAGTGTTAAACAAAAAAAAAACTTAAATATTCTGGTTTTGTGTATATAATAATCGTGTTGAGGAGCGGACCGTTCTCGGCGCAAGCCTCGCGTAGGTTGCTTTATATAAGCATTGTTTAAACCATTGTATCGCAGTAAGTTGCATCAGCTTCAAAATGCTGTACCATTGAAAAAAGGAAGTCGTTATAGTGATATCTTGATGAAGAATATCAGTTTCAGTAGAAATAATTAATGATTGTTGCGTTGTCGATTCCGCGTGTACAAATTTGAAACGTCCGTTTTCTGTAAATTCTGCGGATTGCTAGACGTAGAAACTGCCGCACAGAGTTTATCTGAAATTAAGCATATATCCGTTGGTTACTTTGTGGTGGGACGCCGACAACTCTCCTCTTCCCTTTAGCCGTTACACAAGATACATTTTTCACTGTTCACGGCCGGAATCATGGCGTGTTGGTTTTAGTAACACTGATGTGTTGCATTAATGACCAGCTTCCGGTCTTCAGGTGACATTTATGCGCAATATAGAAGAACGGTTGTGTGTGTGCGGGTGTGTACGTGTGGCTAGGTTTAGAAATTGCCCCATCCAAGGTCGGCCAGTTGATGCCAGAACTTTTGCTCGGGGGCTAGTTTGCTATTTCGGATACTCGGACTTTCCGAAGGCGTGA
Source organism: Anopheles funestus (assembly GCF_943734845.2). NCBI lineage: Eukaryota > Metazoa > Arthropoda > Insecta > Diptera > Culicidae > Anopheles > Anopheles funestus. The sequence continues at coordinate 6,187,094 of NC_064597.1, read as the reverse complement.
ACGCGTGAAACTTCCTAGCAACCGGGATTGCTCATTAAACATTAATTTTAATCACACCCGACGTTTACCCATAAAGCGACGAAACGGGGATGCTGGTTCGCCGCTAGAAAATGGCAAGTGCTGTGGTTTTTCAAGCCTTACATCGCCAACCTGCCAAGCCCTGTTTCGACAAAAACCCATCATTGCACAGTGGGCGGAGATCGGAATAAAAATGGACACTTTTTATATATTTTGTAAGATATAAGAACTCGTAATATTTTTAGGTTAATGTTTTAACCTAACTTAACCTAATAAAACCTCAGTGTTATATGGTTATTTTTGCTTCTTAAGAACGACCAGACAGTATCAAGATTTAGTTTACCACACAGTCAGTCCTTACTACAAGGTCAGGGTAGGATTTAATATCTGGTTCTGTCGTGTGGACCGGCTCCGTCAGGCATGCCGTCTGCTTTTCTATTTTTTTTATTATTAATAATAATTCCTATTTGGTCTTATCCTATTCATACGAATTATACGCATCGTTTCCAAAACTACTAGGCGCCTCCATCGAATCATTTTTAGTATAAAGTACTAGGCGCCTCCATCGAATAGTTTTTAGTATAAAGTACTAGGCGCCTCCATGAAAGTGTAAATTTATTCTATTTCAATTCAAATAGAATTGGGTCGTCAAGTTAGTAAATTAAACCTCAGTGTTACATTATTGTATCCCACCATTTGAATTGCGCCCAATGTGCGCTTGTCCCAAAAGTGTAAGCAGGTAATGCTAATAAGTTTCAAATATAATACCTTTCCTTTTCTTGAAGGAAACTTTGCTACTTTTCATTAATACAATATGTTCTTTACCTTCGTTAAATTGTTTCATTAGTTTGCAATTAACGGATCGAAATTATAAAACTTTCCATAAATCGATACATGATTAATGCTCGGTACTGTGGAAGCTCATTATTCCAGTTCGTTACCGTTCGTTACGGAAGGCGTCAGTTTAGTTCGGAACATTTTAGTGTTAACCAGTTTATTGGAAAAAGATGGTTCAGTGTATCTGTAGGAAAATAAATGGGAATGAAATGGTATTTACCACCATCGTTTTGAACGGTGGACAAGAAGCAGCACGGAAGGTTGCTACAACGCTGCGCTTAATCGCTGTGGAAGCCATTTTCAGCATCGAATCGCATCAGCATCGAGCAAGAGGGAAGTAACGTTCCGTTCGTTCCGCAAAAAACTTTTGCGGAAATTGCTTCAGGTTAGGAATAATTTGTTGTGATCGAGTTGAGTTAGATTGATTACAGCTTTACCCATGTCTATAATGTAATTATCTGCTTTATTTCTCATTCTTCATAGCGCCACAACCGGCTGTAACCATTTATTGTGGCCATAACCATGATCGGGCGGAGGCGATGACGTTTTTATGATTTTATGAAAATTGTTTTATTACGTTGAAATTTTATGTTCACTACCTGCTGGGAGACGGTGATTAAAAGAAAAAGTCACGATCTTCCTCCAAAGCGTATTTCCCGGGAAAACATATCATTGTATACACAATAGTAGATGAATTGTTGAGAAAGTTTCCACGAGGTTATACACTTCTCTTCTTATTAAAAAAAAACTTTTTATTGCTTCCGCTGCAAAATTCTTGCAATTTGAAAGAAAAGTTGCCTTAACGCGTGTATATTCTTAGAAGCAAAAGCAAAACAAAACACATTCAAAATAAATAAGCATATTGTTGCACAGTCATAAATAAGTATCAGACGTATTTTCGTGCGGTTTTGTTGGTAGGATGAAACCCCGTTGGATGGAACAAAACCGCAAAACCAAATTCGCGGGTAGTTACGTTTCCGTTCCGAGAGTGGCTGCGAAGTTTTGTGAAAGTCCTTTTTGTTTGGTATGAAGAAAATACAACAAAGTAGGCGAAGGTTACGTGCGTGTGTTCGTCGCACCATATTCCCCTTTTGCTGCTCATCGCCGATTGTTTGCCATTATCGACACGTACACCAACACTGGTGAAGGACTGCTTATGACGGCGATAAAGGCACTGAATGTCGATGAGGGTCCATTGAGGAAACGTTTTCCACACTTTTCATTTAAAATTTTCATCCGTTTTAAATTTATGTAAAAACCGATGAATGTAGTGTGGAAGACTTTCTGTTAATGGGTGCGAGGATCAGCGACATCGCTGCCAAAGTACATTTGATGAATTAATTACGGCAGAGTAATCGTGCTCTCGAGCACCATCCTGTTATCTTCTAGACGCCGTTTCCCTTCTCTCTCTCTCTCTCTCTCTCTCTCTCTCTCTCTCTTCGTTCGCATACAACCTTTTAGCATAATTTCGATGCGGTACTCATCGACAGGCCCGCGCGGTCGTCGGTAATGCTTATGGTAAACATACTGCCGGGCAGAGCATCGCAGGGAGCCACAACACAACAGCTAAACAGAGGAAAACAAAATTAAGCGAAAATAACCAACACTATGGTTCGCTGCCTTGATGGCAAAAGAGTTATTGCAAGAAAACGCGTCCCTTTTTAATTAGCGCTTACAGCGCTGGTAATAGCGCTTCACGGTTGGAAACTGTTTCCACCCTTTCATGCTGGAATCGCCTGACGGAGTGATGAGTTGCAAGGTTTGCAAGGACGAAGGCACGATAAGAAGGTGAAAACATTTGCGGTTTTTAAGGAACCGGGAGTTTTTGCTTCCTTCGCCTCTGTGTGTTGCCTTTGATTTTAATTGTTGGAATTAAAATTACCGTAGCTCTGGTAGTGTGGGGTTCCATTAGCATGAATGGTGTTAAATCCAACGAACTTCGTTTTTAAGCTTTATAACGTAGCTTATACAGCTTATAAGTAGCTTGTATTACGTGTTATATTTTGTGAATGTTAGAAGATTTTATCGAAGAGGAAGAACGCAAAAAGATGAGTGTTTTGGAGTCGCGTGAATCACTTATCTACTCTATGCTATGAATAATTCATTCACTCACCGTCATCTAACAGGTTTTCTCGAATTTTTATTACATTTATTTTATTATTTTGTTTATTGATTTGATTTTTTATCATTCGCATTGTTTTTGGATAGTTCTCATTGATATTTTCTCTCTACTCACTCTACACTTTTAACGATTCATTATTCCACCAGGTATTATGATCCCATTAAAAGTACATTATCCATTTATCCCGTTCACTACCGTAAATTATTTGTGATGTAAGTGAATGGTTAACAACGGTTCTTCTCGTCGTCGTGCCTTTTTACGCGCTGTTCCAGGGACGTTCCAATATATGTGTGTAAGGAAGTGTGAATAGCGACTTGTAATGATGCTTCAGATACTCAAGATGAGTGCCTTTTGTTGTTCGAAGACAGCCAGCCATTATGCAAGGGTGGTTGGTATAGATGGAAGCGGTACTGCATCCATCCCCAGCTCGTTAGCGTTCTTTCATAAAAACTGATAATAAACGGTAACCGTTAATTGTGTCGCGTAACATGAGCCTAATTTTCTTGTCTGTTCGTTTTTACGTCAATCAACTATTTTTTTCCTCAATGTAAAATGTTTTTTAGCAAGTGCGATACTAGAATTCAGAATTGATTATTTATTTATTTACTCATTTTTTATTTGTTTATTTTATTTATTTTATATTATAATTTTTTAGTTTGTTTGCTTGTTTGTTTGTTTTTTTTTTATTATTTTTTTGTTGGTTTGTTTGTTTGTTTGTTTGTTTGTTTGTTTGTTTGTTTGTTTGTTTGTTTGTTTGTTTGTTTGTTTGTTTGTTTGTTTGTTTGTTTGTTTGTTTGTTTGTTTGTTTGTTTGTTTGTTTGTTTGTTTGTTTGTTTGTTTGTTTGTTTGTTTGTTTGTTTGTTTGTTTGTTTGTTTGTTTGTTTGTTTGTTTGTTTTTTTTGTTTGTTTGTTTGTTTGTTTATTTGTTTGTTTACTTATTTATTTATGTAATTATTCATTTATAACTTGGTTATAACAAGTTTAGTCTTGGCAATTAATTGTTTTTTTTGTGTTTTTGTACAGGGTTTCACATATTTAGTTAAAGAGAAACAAAGTAATACAGCAGCCACGAGGTGAATGTTATGTTAATTCTAGATTGCAGTTGGAACAATAAACAATATGAAAATCGATATAATACCTTACCGGCTAATACTAAACACAACCACAAAAGGTCAGAATGCAAAACCCACGCCTTGTTAAACCTTGTATGGGACGGACCGTGTCCGGGCATTGTGCGATAAGTGGTGTCGTATTTCAATACATGTTGTTACGATTGGCCTCTCCATTTCTGACAACGTTGATGTTGCAGTTCGACCAAACCTCATTGGGCTGCTGTGCGTATGATGGACGGTATGTCCTGCGGTACGCTGGTTGAATTCAGTCGGATGTTGTAATACACGAGTGCGTACAGGCTTACATTGTCTGTTACAATCATGCGTGTGTATAAGTGTGAAATTAGTCTGTCGTGTATTGCATTTGCATAGATGGAGGGACACGATGTGATTGGCTAGTAAAAAAGCGTTATGCTATCTTCTCTTTTTTTGTGTAGCATTATGAGCCTCGAAGCCCTTGTGAGGCCTGCGTACAGGGATTCGTTCCCGGTGGAATTTTACATTTGGTTCTGTTGTGTAAAATGGGCGATACTACCACCAACAGTTACAGGGCTGTATGGTGTATGTGATAAATGGCGAAGATTCCATACGACAGGACCGGGGATCAAATCCCATCCGAAGGACCATCCCTCCATAACAAGGACTAGGATAGGCTATGTGGTTAGACTAAGTCTAGTAATCCATGATCTCGAAGACATGACCTCGAAAGTCGTTGAGTCATGGAGAGAGAGGGAGAGAGAGACAAAGAGAGAGACAGAGAGAGAGAAAGAGAGCGAGAAATAGAGAGAGACAGAGAAAGAGACAGAGATAGAGAGAAAAAGAGATAGAGAGAAAAAGAGAGAGAGAAAGAAAGAATGTCGGAATTAACACTAGAACTACCAAGCGTTTTAAGCGTTTTTCATTGATGGTTTATTTTTGGAACAATTTTGAAGAGTTTGAGTATATTTTATTGTTCATTGCAGATCTTACTATAAAGTATTTATGTAAAATTCATTTCTCAACTACCTTAGCATCGCTTAACCCCAAATAAATAAAGTGATGAAAATGAAGCGTTTCAGTCAAAATGACAGGTCCGGTAGTTCTAGTGTCAATATCATTTTTATAGTTTTTTAACTTCTGAATTCTTAATTTCTAAATATGTTTGTGTGAAAAAACTACCCGAAGCAAAATGAATTTGTTTTGTGTTCACAATTAAATCTGTATGAAGAAAAATATATTAAGAATAGTTGTAAAAATCAGAAGTCATCGGTTTTACATGCTTTCGCAAGTATTACAACCTTAATTGAATTCGTTCGTTCGTCGTTCATATACACCAGCAAAAGTTGGTTCGTTACTTACTCACAGAAACCCTGCAAAACAATGGTCGTACGGCACACAAACACCATTCGCTGTGCGCTATCCAATGTCTTTGGCAACTAAATACCCGTAGCAGCACAATCGGATTCAATTTTAACCTCTAATCATGGGCAACATACACGGTGCACTACCTGCATAGTGCCCGCCGGCACTGAACCTGGTGAGATGCTGTGGCAAATGGTGAGAGACTGCTTGTGAGCAGTGCAGACATTGCGAGGAAATGTAATTATAAAGGATATGCTCGTCAACTCCCGTTAGGTTGGAACCACCTTTACGGCGGATCTAACACATTCATACATGATACCGGACGTGGAGAGCATGCCGTACCATGCGTGCAATCGGAAAGTACCGGTTTTCTAGCGCAGAAGTATAGCATTCGTACCAGAAACCACGGTGAGTTTGTTGGTGAGCTTTATTAAATGAAGAATTCCTAGTGGCAGTTTTATACTGTCTCGTTTCGGATCTCAAATCGGTCCGAACAGTGTCGGTACCATGAGTGCAATCAATCACACTTTCTTCCGAGAGATTTGCAACTAGACGATGTACCGCTAGAGATCATTATGGACAAGTGTTATTACACACGTACACATGCATGAAAGTATGATGAACTCCATTAAAAGCGAACACAAATGAAAGGGTTAAAATGTGAAGAACGCACTTCAGATACCATCACTTATCATTTTCGCCGTTGTTTGTTGCTGTACGATGTGGTTTCATGAGGTGCGAGGAAGTTTTGCCTCCTTGGTGAACTTTTGCCGAATCGTCCGTTACAGGCAGTGACTGGAGTTCACACAATCTACCATGACATCCCTTAAGGGCATGAAGCGTATACCGCTCAATGATACATGACGAGAGTGTGACGGTCTAAGACCCGCTCGAGCGTATGAAACTCATTAAGTTTCATTAATATTTTACGATTAAATTTGCATCTCGTTCTGTCCCGTCTGAATGCAAAGAACACGATAGAAGAGTAGACGATAGGAAGTAGATCAAGCAGAAGAGCACATTTTGCCAATGTAAAAGCTGCTTGTTTTTTTTGCAGGACATGTTTGAGAAACATGAAAAGATTCATTCTTCATTTACTAGAACATTTTCTCTTTAGTGTTTAACATTTACAGGGAAATGCAAATGAAAGGAAGCGGAGAGTCCACTTTAGGGAATCGCGCAAACGATTATAAAAGACGGGACGGTTCATTTGATAACAACTAATAAGTTAGAGAATCACTCAAAATTATTCAAAATAAATTTCGTTAAAAAATATTTTATATCTCAACTCTTGAATCCTCGTATATGTAAACAACCTGCTTATTTGACATTCAATATCAATTGCATGCAATTCCATAACAACTTATGGGTGGTTCGCTAGCGTATTGGAGGTTTCATTTAATGATATCTTAAAGCAGAAAAGACATGTTTGATGTTGCTTTTGGAAACTTCTCGTAGGAAAAAAGCAACATTAATTATTACAAATATGTTAAGTTTGTTTTGAAGAATAAAATTGACTATTAGTTGTAACGCGTACAAAATCTCGTAATGTTTCATTTTTAATACAAACTAAGTTTCCTGTTCTCGTTTACGAACATACGAGATAATGTGATTTGAAAGAGTGCAAAAGGCAAACAAAGAGTGTTTACACTCTCCTTTTTCGTCCTCTGGTGGAAAATGGAAAATTGAAGACAAAGTTTCTAAACTGATTCGGTCAGTTTAAAGCTCCGTGGCGTGAGCTACCTGTAGTAAGGGATAGTGATACATTAGTGACAACTTTTTCGATCGTCTTTCCCATCATGCTGCATGCTTCGGATATTTGTGTTCTAGGGCAAGCTAGGTTTTGAAGTAGGGATCATTGCGGTGATTTGGGTTTTTGAGTTCACCGAATGCACAAACGATGTCCTGTCGTTGGTGTGGAAACATCTGGTTCATCCTCGATTTTTTTCCCCCTTCCTTTTTGCTCTTTATAGTGGTGATAGGATAGTAGTACCATGGTTGAAAGTCACCCTATGGGAAGGAATACAGTGGGCCATCGGTAATGGTGGCGGTGCTTTAATGAGTTTTCACGACCAGTACAGTGCTGCTGTAGAATTAATCTGCAGCTGTTGGTGACCGCAACGATGATCAGCTGAATAGTAGTCCCGGACAACGCCGGAATTGGTGCGCTGATGCGGTCCACAGGGACTGAAACGACAAATGTGACCCTTAGGCTTTTGTGGTTTGAATGTTTGCCTAGTGTTCGTGGAGTTGAAATCGATTCGTATCAGGTTTTTTTTTTGGGAGAAAAAAGTAATTTAGCTAGGAAAGAATAACGGGATGTGAGTAGTGCGGGCCAACACCGGGTTTTACACAATTGCTGCCGTTGCTGTAGTAACGATTTCTATCAGATTATGCAGAGGGAGCGAAAATCAGATTATTTCATACAAGCGTGAGAGTTTGTATGGGATTCAGGAATAGGTTTTGTAACCCTGAACAGTTCGTATACTATATTTAGAAATGCACTATATGGTTAGAGTCTAGACTGATCTCCGTAATAAAGATTGGTTATTCCGTTGTTGGTCAGCCAATAGACAAGTCCATCCATAGCAGTTGGAATGGACTGATTTTTGGACTTATGTTTTGTAAATTTGGTAGGGTTTTTTTATTTTTATTCTTATAGCAGTTCATCACATTAGACTGTTGAAGGACTTTCGATAAACGGGTATAACTGATTAATGCATTAGTTTCGATTTTAATTAAGAAGTTTTTATGTAACCCGTCAAAAACGCGTTTTGGTCCAAGGCTGGCCATTTCTGATCAATCGTTACCTTCAATTGACTTGTTGACAATATATTTATGAATTTCGAGTTTACACTTCCGGAAGAAACTCATAATAAATTATTCCCTTGCAGTCCCACCAAAATGCATTAAAAATGTTTTTGTCATAAATGGAGGCGCCCAGTACTTCATTTAAGTAGACGCCCAGTACTTCACTTAAGTAGGCGTCCATAATTGGAGGCGCCCAGTATTTCACTTTAGTAGTAAATTATACCACTTGAAATTTTGTGTATTAAATATAATTTTGTGTACTAAAAGGCTAAAATAAATCTTGAGTACGCGGAAAGGATCCAAATAAAACATCAAAAATAGTAAACAAAATCCTGACTAAGTTGCATACATCTTTATTTACTATCACTTACTGCGAAAAATGCCAAAGCAATACATATACAAATACAAATTTGATGAAATTGTTTATTTAAAAAAATGTGTTAACGGGAAAACATATTTCAATGCTTAAGCAAACAATATCAATACTTTTTTTTCTTTCTATTTGCAAAAAACTGTTTTTCGAATGCGTTTCGTTCCGAAAACCGTCCCCAAAAGTGCCTATTTCATAAACGGTGAATATTTTATTGCAGCTCCAAAATAAACAACTTTCCCACACGCCATTCCGGCACTATCATTTCACATGCTATTTATGTAATTGCGGTAGCAAACATGCACTGTTAAAATATGGTAACGCCGGCAGCTCGCACAGCTGCGACACCACATCGGAACGGAAGGTCAATGATTGGATGCGGTAGCTGGTGTGACGGAATTAGGTTTTGTCGTTGGCCTTTTCGGGTGTGTGTGTGTGCGGCAGAGCTACTTTTCAGCAGACTGCTCAGGGCACTTTCGGGCTTAAGGTTTTGCTGTTGCTCCGATCGCTGTTCACGCCAGCGTGCAGTCAGACGAAAATGGGACCCGGGATTATACACCGATACATACGATGGAGCTGATATTGCTTTTAGGAGCAAACATTTCGCCTGCGAAAGCATTAGCATGTTACTTGGCATTCCTTACCCGGTCGGTGACGGAAATTGTATTATCTGGCCGGTTTAGCTTTTCCTGGTGACGGCTACTGCTTGCTACCAGCTACGCGTGATCGAAAAACGTTGTTAATGTTGTGTTGCCTCATCGGATGTGTGGATAAGACGCTGTATTTGTGCTGCTTTCGAGTTTGGTGTGTACAAATACTTTCACACGCGACTTGTTGCAGCGACATTCGAGTATAGAAACTATTTTTAGCTTAGCTAAATAAAAAATAAAAAAAAAACTTAAGCTTAGTAAGACAAGACTAACATAGACTAAGGACTGGCCATTAGGCTACGTTGTAAATAAAAATCTAGTAAATCAATTATGGCAGGCACAACCAAGCAGTTGGCTGTTAAGCTAAGAATGGTAAAAAGTAGTAACATTGTTTTCTATTTTCTATTATTTTTAAAATAATTTTTTCTTAATTTTAAATAATTTCCTATTAATATATTATATATTCTATTCTATTAATAATAATAAAAAAGAAAAATTTGATTTACTACACCAACTACAGACAAACTTTTTTTTTTGTAACTGAAAACATTTGTTCTAAAACATTTGTTGTTCTAAAAACATTAACGTAGTGGCAAGATTGAACAAAAAAAAAACAAAAAGACAAAACCCTCATCAAAATCAGATCAGAATTTGATGCCAAACCAAAGATTTTCTACAAGTACGCAGTTGTCCCGTGACACACTAACTCCTGTGATAAACAGCATGAAATCGATCGATGGTATAGAAGCAGAAAGATAAATAAAAAAAAGAAGTATCCTCATCAAAAAGGTCAGAAACTACATCTGTTGTGTCATGTTTCCGAACGGGTCGAAGCTGTGAGTGAGTGAACAAAAAAAAACACTGAAATTGTTCAACTATTGCGAAGTTGAAAAGTTTTTATGTTTACCTCTGGGTATTGCAGCCGTTCCCAAAAGCGGCATCCGAGCAGCTATTTGCTATACTAAAAGCTTTGCTGTGTTGTTTCCAGGTACTGTACGGGCTTTGGTTTAAGTGAAAAAAGTGTTTTGCATTAGTGTGCGTCCCGCTTCAGGCCGCATTTGGTTGGATGATTTATGAATTATGTTGAACGGGAAAGGATTATTTAGCAAAAGAAACAACAACCAAAAAGGTATCTCGTTAATGCGTATCTGTTTATGCGTATGTTTGCCTGATCTTGATGCGTCTGGACCGTCGCATACAGAGGGAGTAAATATTGGATGAACAGTTTATTGATGAAATAGTACCGGAAGCAATTGTATGTTAATTACAAAGCATTCCAGATTATTATTAAGCGGTAAGCGGAGCATGTATGACAAACAATTATTCCACGATGTAGGGCAATTGGAATGGAATTGCTGTGCACATAATTGTTTGCAGTAGGTAATTGTCTGACGGATTGATAAATAAATAATTTGAATAGCATTCACATGTATTACTCGGTGCAAATGTACTGGCAAATTAATGCACAAGTGTTAGACAAATTTGAATGGTAGATCAATGGTGCATATTTTTGTATGATTAGGGGACAGGTACGGAATGAAGGTAAAATAATTGAAATGCATTTGTTTCATTACAATACGTTTGTAAACATACCGTTGTTTAGTAACAGAATCAACACGAATGATTTCCGCACAATTGAATTCTATGTGTTAGCTTTATATTAATATTCACTAGGCGTCTCCATCGAGGTACAGAAATTATTAACAATCAAATAGAACTTAAATAAAAATATTTAACAATGAAAGAGTAAACAATTAATATGAAAAAAACACACAAAAACATGAAAAATTACATTGAAATAAAAATAGAACTAATTTTAATGTCGACTGATTTTATGGCAATTTGAGTTTCATATTAAAAGTAGCTAGGGTGGTTCCTAGATGATATTTGTGCCATGTTTGGCAAAAAAAGTAGTAGTGATCTAAATGATGTTACTCATGGTGCAAGATCTATTAGTTTCCAATCCGCCAATCAGGCCGTTTCTTATGCTCTTTCTCTTTCAAAAGTTGAATAACAGGTGCTATAACTCTCGCCATAAACTTTTGAAGCATTTTCTATGATTTTGCACACGAATTGCTTTTCAAAATACAGACTTTCCGACAAATTCGTTGTCAAATTTTTTTGCCAAGGACAACAGATAATGACAGATACAATTGTCATGTCAACAAATTGACAGATATCTATTGACAGATAACCATAATTATTTCTGCGCCATAAAACTTCTTCTCTACAAATCAAACAGCTCAAAAGCCGATGTCAACAACAACAAAAGATTCATCATTCGAGCTGTCAAAAGTTCTACACAAGTTCGATACAAGATTTCATCTCTTTTAAGGATGGAATAAAGATTAGATTAGGAGGGAGTGAGATCGATACATGAAGGTATCAGTGACAGTGACAATTGATGTGTGTGACCATCGTAATATTTCCCTTTTTTTTTGGAACACTTGATTCCTTTTTTTGTTTAGAAAACCACAAACCAATATTGGGACGTGATAAAACAAAATCAATCGATTTGCGGCGAAAACGGTATGGGGCAATAAACTAGAATGTGATCGGCGCTTGCGCCATGTACATGGCAGTGTCGTAAATTATGCGCATAACATTTTGCCAATTTACCCTTTTTCGCCTTTTTTTCTCCTGCAAAATTGAATTGCTTAAATCAATTCGTATCGTATGTATTACAAACCATAACAAAAAGTATGATAAAAAACCTGTAAAAGGGTTGTAGAAGCAGTAACTCTACCCACAGCGGAACGATGGATTACTTTCAATTAGGCAAATTGAAAACTTATTCTACGAAAAAATTCAATTGAACTACCGGGACGCAAAATGCAGCTTTGGGAAAGAAAACAACAACTTGAGCTACCTTCGGCCCTTGCAGGGAAAACATAAATTTTCATATATTTTTTTTCTCTTCTCACTGTTCTTTCCCTTAACACGGGGTGGTGGCGAAATGGCTTTTTCGGGTTATTTTTGAACCCTTGCTGCTGCTTGCTTTGGAGCTCTTGTTTATCGTTTCTTGGAAGTGCATTTGTTCTTTATGTGATGTTAGTTCGGTTGTTCGGTTGCATATTTCGTTCAAATCCGAGTTCACATCAATCCCACGCGCGCGAAATGTGCTTTGCTGCAGAAAAGAATGATTTGAAATGAGGTGGGCAAATGGGAAAAGAACATCGTTGGAAGCACTATAAACTAGTTCAACAACCAGTCGATTGGCTAAAAGCATAAACACTCAGTGAGCGCTTGAACACGGAGCTTATTCTTGGTTTCGTTCTAACCTTTCACCTAGGATTATCTTTTTCATCCTGAAACGGCCATATTGCTGATGCTATTATGTTGCTTACGTAGAACCACTTCTTTAGCAATTAATGTACCGGTTTGTTTAAATTGTTAAACGTGGGCTGGTTTGCTCTTATCATACCAATTAGTACTGATTAATGTAGCAACGTGGAAAAATCCTTATTTCATTTTAAACTGAACCTTTTGCTGCATCGTCTTAATTCATGATTTGTAAAATAAAGTTCATGGATTTTTGTATAAAAATATAATTTTATTAGGAGTATTAATGTGTTCGTGCGGTTTTTAACCAAAGTTTTGGGCTCTGTTTTGGCGAAATGGTAATTTATTCAATTTTCAAAATACTGTCCGTCACTTTCCACAACCTTCTTCCACCTTTCAGGCAACTTTCTGATCCCGTCGCGGAAAAAAGATGGCGGTTTGGCCGCTAACCAATCCTCCATCCATTTTTGCACTTCTTGGTGATTATGGAACTGCTGGTCAGCCAGGCTGTGTTCCATCGACCGGAACAAATAGTAATCAGAAGGGGCAATGTCTGGGCTATACGGCGGGTGGGGTAGGACATCCCATTTGAGTGTTTTTAAATAATTTTTAACCGGTACCGCTATATGTGGCCTGGCATTGTCATGTAGCAATATGACTTTGTCGTGTCTATCGGCGTATTGTGGTCTTTTTTCTTTCAAAGCACGGCTTAAACGCATCAATTGTCGTCTATAGACCTCCCCAGTGATCTTTTCGTTTGGTTGTAGCAGCTCATAATACACCACACCCAGCTGGTCCCACCAAATACACAGCATGATCTTCGCGCCATGAATATTCGGCTTGGCTGTCGATGATGTGGCATGTCCGGGGTATCCATACGTTGCACGACGTTTTGGATTATCGTAATGTACCCACTTTTCATCACCAGTCACTATTCGATGCAAAAATCCCTTCCGCTCTTGCCTTTGGAGCAGTTGTTCACAAGTGAACAAACGGCGTTCGACGTCTCTTGGCTTCAGGTCATAGGGCAACCAATTTCCCACCTTCCGGATCATTCCCATTGCTTTTAATCGAAGAGAAATGGTTGGCTGAGCCACTCCCAGTGTCTGTGCAAGTGTTTTTTGGTTTTGTGATGGATCTTCATCCAGTATTGCCTCTAATTCTCCATCCTCAAACTTTCGTGGTCCTCCGGAACGCTCCTCATCTTCCAAATCAAAATTGCCACTTTTGAACCGTGCAAACCACTTCTGACACGTTCGTTCAGCTAGAGCATGGTCACCATACACTTCTACCAAAATTTTATGACTTTCGGCAGCCTTTTTCTTCATATTGAAATAATGAAGCAAAACTCCCCGCAAAAACACATTATTTGGTACAAATGATGCCATGTTCGGTGCTCGCAGATAATATGTTATTTACTATTTATCAAAATGACAGATAGTGGATATTGTAGCCCAATAATGACACTTCAAATTGGCAGTGTTGCCAGATTCAATAAATATGTAATAAATAAATGGGAGCATTAATACCAAAACCGCACGAACACATTAATACACCTAATAATAAAATGAAAAATTTGTCTTAACAAACACAAGATTCCAATTAACCATGCGTTAAACGATTTAAATTAAAAATCTTCGTAATGAATTAGACGTCGCAGGACGTGGACAGAATACAAAATGCTCCAATCAGCAAATAAAGGGAACAAATCGCATCCATTCTTGGTGCGAACGTGATGCTCTATGGTGTGGTTAGCAAAAACCAAATTAAAGATATCCTACGATAAAGCAAATACCGAATCATCCTTTTGATTACAATGAAGTTTGCCACTCTATCTAAAATTGGGAACGAAGCTGCTAAAAGGGAAAAGTATAAAAGTAGCAATAAAATAAAATTTTAGAATGCGAAACAAAGTTAAGTACATCAAGCAAATCGTTGAATAGTTTATGGACCATCTTTAGGAATAATTAAGAAATAAATTGATAAACTCTTCCAATTTCCAATTTTAAAGATCCAATTTTGATAATAATGCAATGGAATTCTCTGATTAATTTAGACCAAATTTTGAAAAGCAGAAAAACACATTCCTAAATAAATAAAGCGTCGAAGAAGCGGAAGGCAAATAATATTGAGGGTACTAGGAATTTTACGACGAACCAAAGGATAACCGTAACATCCCTGCCGGAGTAGTTCAGTCACGTTAGGGAAGATGTCGGAATGCTACCAGAGCCAAACCAGGAATCCATCCACACGAGTAGGAAAAAAAATCAGGTCGATTTAGAAACGATGATAAAAAGTTACCATACGATTTTCAATCTCTATCGCTCAATCCCCACCCCCACCAAAAACGTCTATACTTGAAAAACGTTTCGTTAGTTAAAGGAACATTCCATTCGGTAGTCTTTCGCATGCTAGCTTCTGGTATTTGATTGGCAGGAAGGTGTTTTTCGCAGCCTGCCCGCAACAAAAAAAACACCAATAGACGCTTTAGCACTCACACACCCGAAACGATTCCGAAACGATGTCCGGTACGTGATTTTCGCCCGGCAGATACGTGCAAAAAGCCACCAAATCCTTTGTGGCTTCTCCCGAAAACCCGTCCGTAACGGTGCAGTGTGTATGTGTGTTTTTTGTTTTCTTTTCCATTTTTTTGTCAGTGAATTCTAAACCATCTGAAAATGGTTAGGTAGGTGTGCTGAGACAATCCCTATAGAAGGTAGGCAATAAGGATATAAAGCGTCGAGGAAAAGGTATTGGAAGCTTTGCCTTGAAGTGTCTCAATTTTTTGTTGTGTCATTTATTACACTCAATTGACAACAACTGTCATTCTTCGATGAAAATCGTGCGTTACAACCATTGTGGCTAAGTAGGAACAGCTGTTACAGTGGAACGCCGATTATCCGGGTGTCTTATTATCCGTGCAGCTAGGAAATGACAGTTTTAAAAGCGATTTGACATATTAACAGCATCACCAATGATATTGTCCTTTACCAATTGAGAGCCGATATTTCATTGTAAATATAGGAGATTTTAAATATTCTCATTGCTTAATTAATTTCTTCAGGTTTTAGAAAGTGTCATAATATTTTGACACGTGGTAAACAAACTGCTGTCAAAAACATTCGTTGACAGAACTCATATTTCGATTTTTCATTCTAAATATAGAAGATTTAAAATAATCGCATTGCTCAATTCAGTTATTTATTTTTTATAAAGTGTCATAATATTTTGACACGTAGTAAACAAACTGCTGTCAAACACATTAGTTGACAGATGGTACTCATATTTTATAGAAATAATGCAGAAAATTATAGCAAGTTTTGGAAAAAAAAACCCTCTTTGTTAGGACTGTGAATAAACAAAGTCTTTAAATGCCAGATTGTAATACTGAAGAAGAAGATAAAATAAATTCATCAGAGACTTGGAACATATTTTCATCTAAGCCCGGGAATTATTCAACGATGCGAATAGATTAGCGCTACAAGATATCGTAGTTGCTACATAACTGTCAAATCCCTGGTAGCAATCCCAGCAATTCCCTTAAACTGCATGTATGGGATTTCAATCCAGCAAAAACGATTTTTCAGAGCTCAACCGCAACATATTTCCAATACTATTTCCACCGGGAGTTGGGCTGCATTATCATCGACCTGGACAGTTGAGACCAATTATGGAAGAAGGGTTAGATTTTCAATTAAATCGTCGGCTATCGGAAATTACAAGTGGACGGTACTATTTGGTTTGGGGAACAAGCTGTAGTAAATCGATAGAAAACTGTATCGAACTTACATGTGCACAATGCTATTGAGAATAAAAACACAAGAAACCTTGCTAACGTTCACGTACGACAGTATACGTGACACGGGAAGAGAGTTGACTGAAAAATCGGGATAGTTCAATCAGTTTAATGGACAGTCAATATTTATGCCATACCTTGGCGCTTCGCTAGTTTCATTGTAAATCGAGTCGACTCTGCTTAGCGCTGTATCTGTACCGAACGTTGCTCAACACTTTGTATGCTTAAGCAATAAACAATCCGCTAGTGTCATGTCATGGTTTCAAAACCCCGATAACCACCGAATCATCGCTGCAGCAATGGCGATCTTTGGGCACTTCCTGCCTCGGGATTCGACTCCATTTCGAGCGTCGACGTTGGCCACTTTCCAAACAGGGGCACACTGTGTGCAATTCAAAATTAGTTGGCAAATAAGTTTATTTGCACTCAGCGCAACGGAGGTTGGATGACTCCTTGTCTATGGTACCGTTTGCAATCGTTAGTTCTCACCTTAATAAGGTAGAGAGGGAAGTTCTAACGTTCCAGAAAATGGTTATCATTCTGTACGTTATTTTATAAATTCCAGTGTTTCTTAATCATGTTTATGCTTTCTTACAGCGCTGTGTACTACGCTAACATTAAAATAATCACACCCATTTTTCGCTACATGCGCTGGGAAAACAATTTCCCGGTCATGCTCCCTCATGAGCCGAAATAAAATGTAATTTTATTAATTTACACAGTTCCTCTGTTTTTGTTTTATATTTGGTTTGTTCTGCTGATTATAACACCAGCAAACTGTACTTAGCGAATTAAATGAGCCGGTGATCTGGGAAGGAATTAATTAAAGCGCCTTTCTTGTTTCTCTTTCTCGGCGTAAGTTCTTCGGGCAATAATGTTTAAGATAATGACATGCAAATGAAAGTGAAATGCTGGGAAACACAACCGTATGATGAGGGTTTTTTTTGGCATAATTTAACCGCCTTACCGTCTCTTATTAGGTACAAATAAAAATATTTATAGTCTTACTGAGATGCACATCATCATTTAGATGTTCTTTTTCCGCTCCGGATGAATTCCATGCTCTTGTGAAAACAACTGGGCGTCTCCATTAGTGCAATAGGTACTGGGCGTCTCCATTAGTTCAATAGGTACTAGGCGTCTCCATTAGTACAATAGATACTAGGCGTCTCCATTATATTTGATGTTACATTTTTTGGCGAGCACTTTAACACGTATACCATGATTGTGCTGGTTATTTTTTCGTTTTTTCATACAGCCTGGTTGTGTATCAGTTTTAAAAGCACACGATGATGTAGCTCAGAATTAAACAAAAAATAAAATTTAATATCACGGCTCTTGAATGTCATCAGGAAAAGTATATAATTTCCCAAAATGGCTATTTTATCCAAGCATTTGTTGGAATTTGCCCCCAGTGTAAGATACAATATCTAATCAGGGTTTAAATATCTCGGCAAAATAATCTTTCACATTTTCGTTTATCCGATAATCTCTTCATCATCTTGATCTAATACTCAAGAAGCACTTTAACCAAACGAAGTTATAACAATATCACTAGCTTATTAGAACATTTTCCAAAAATGAGATTCGATAAAAAAACCTTCACTTTGTGCGTTCAAAGTGCTCGAAGCACTTAGAGAAATTGAAATTTCAACACCTGGCCGAAACAATGAAGACTAACTATTTACACCTCTACGCGTTTCATCCCTTCAGGTGAATATCAGCAACACGTGGACGCTACCGCAGGAAGGATTCTCCGTGTTCTACCGTTACTTTCGTGACAAAATCTCCTGGTTCGAGGCAGATGCCGTCTGTCAGTTTCATCATGCTAATCTAGTCACCGGTAAGTAACCGATTTCTTCTTCTTCTCCGTAGCAAGTGCCTTCTGACGACGGCTGTGATTCGTTGTAGGGTGTACATCAAACGGCTAGGAAGAGAAAACAGAACAGTAGAGTTGACGATTTAATTTCCGGTATTTTGCATCATTTCACGAAGCTACATTTGTCCGGTTTTGACAGATTCGGCTTCCCGATGAGCAAAAGGTATTGCCTTACAGTACGGGGCGGAATTTGTTTGCAGTGGATCATGGTTCCAAATTAATCGAGGGACGGTACGCTACAGAAACTTTCTGCATTATGTCTTACAGCTGGTACCGTGCGTTAACAAGAGGCTCTCTCGCTCTCTGACGAAGGTGGCATCCAATATGGCTGTGAGGTTAACATTTTCGTTCGTTTATGTTATGCCGACAGCTTGCAGGTTACATTTAGCAATGTTAATGGCTTAAATTTGCAAATTATTAAAAAGGGAGGCAGAAAAGGGAGGAAAGTTGAAATATTTACCTAGTGTTCGTCTTTTTTTTTTGTTGTTGTCGGGAGTACATCTCCATCGGTCTTACTCTACCAATTTTTGAAGTTGACCATGGCCGTTTCTGAAGTGGCATTTAGTCGTAGCTGGTTTTTGAGTCCTGCGTACGAAAGAATGGATGAGTTTCTATCTTTTATTTACTGTAGTTTAAGGAAAATCTTTTCCAATAATTTGTAGAAAAACTTCAATTTGTAAGCAACATTCGAGTTAGGTACATTACTTTTACTATCATTTATACACTTGTTTTTCTCCAAAGATATTGATTCGAAAGTAAAGCTGATCCATGCATTTGAGTGCGTCGGATTTCATGATTTTTTTTCGAGAAAATAATAATCCTATACCCAAGGCATCTCTCGTTTGCCGTCGGAACAGCTTAAGTTCAAGAACTCTTCCAATTAATATTCACTCAAGTTAAGAGCTCGTCTGCAGTATAACGACCGTCTAGTGAGGGTTGCACTCGTAATCGATTGTACATATTTCTGGACACAATAATGGCGTGTAATAGATTTATCGACACACAGAGTTCAACAATGTTTTTCTGAAGCTTTCGAAACGTACAATTTCGGTGAAATTGTTGTGCAAATTGTATCTCACAATGTTGTACATACTTGTCTTTCGTAATTGTTTTGTTTGTCTTATGTGAGAGTATTTTTTTTCAAATATTCAATATTACATTGCTGGACGCTTCAATCAATCAAAGCATCGTACTTTTCAATCATGTGGATGATATAATTGGCACACAGTTCTAAAACCATGCTCTTATTTGTTGGTCTAATTCCATGCAGTATAGGAAAGAGCTATTCTATAGGAGTAGCTATTTTGTTGTTGGCTGGAAGGAATAGACAAGATCTTTACTTGGAAGAGAGTCTCCTGCAACTGATATTCCACCAAATTTCTTTCCAATTTCTGTGGAAATCTTGGCATTAGGCAGACAATTTTTCTACGGATGGATAGACATACCGATTTTTGGACCAATTGACAATTGCAATTGCTGGTGCTTTAAGGACCGGAATGTGGAGGTTCAGTTCTTCAAGGTTTCGAGGAAGAGCAAGCTGTTGCAGGTGTGCTCTCAATCCTCCGTTTCCACTCCAAAGGAAGTTGCCTATTTGTGAGGTGATCGTAACGAAACTGCCGGAACATTTAAATTACTGTACTCCAGATAGTGTTCATGGCTCGGCGAATATCATTTGAAACCAATATTCCTAGCAATCGGAGACGTTCTCCGGTACGAAGCCAAAGAACTTGTGTCAGGCTTTTTTTATTATCGAGTAGTTTTATTTTCATTTTTCATTACAAAACCGAACCACTCTCTCCTGATGCCTTCCCATCCCTTCTGCCATCCTTTCTGCTTTGCGAGAGGTCCTGTGGAGAGGGCCTCCTCAGATACTGGACGGTGGAACTCCGCCACCATATTATCCGCATCCTCTGCCAGACGTCGTTCTGATTATCGCCGTCTACGCTATCGCCATGCTACCCTCTGTTGCTCACGTACCGCTGACGATGTCTTATTACCTCCTCGGCCTGCTCTGTCGCTCTCCAAGGTCGCCAAGTTGGGCCACTCTTCGTCCCAGGCCCGCTGCAGTTGGACAGTGATCCGTTTAGCAGCTTCGCAGATCCTGTTCCAACTCTTGACATCACGCAGCAGGTGTTGCTGAAGGGTTTACGGCCCTATCTAATAGCTCCTGACGAACTGCAGCAAAGCGCGGACACTTGAAAAGCACATGCTCCGCACTTTCGGGATTGCCGATGTTCCAGACAGTATCTGGGAGAGATGGAAGGTCACGTCTCCATGTTTGAGTGACTGCCAGTCGCCGATTCATGGAAGCACGCGATGCGTCTCCAACCGATTGGGCATGTGGATGCGCTAGTACACTCTGGAGTCTTCCCCGATGAGGTGGCAGATTGGAATGAGCGAAGCACCCGTCGGCACTCCATGGTCTGCAACGCCTCGGACCAGATGGGTGGGACGTACCGCATCACTGACTCTGTCACATGCACCAATAGCCACGACTTCCCCGTCCTGGGACCACTGTGGCTTCGCATGAGGCGCGAACTTGTATCTGGGTGGAGGTCGAGGTCGAGACTCAGAAGGGAGATTGGACAAAAGCCATTTGGATTTCCTTATTTGGACATTAGCACAATGACCCTATTGACAAAGGTGTTAGGAGTACTTCGTTGAAGAACGTCTCTGAGGACATACGTCAGTTTTATTATGTGAAATGTTCGAATCTAGAATTCCTTGGAAATCCAGCCAAGACCTGGGGACGTTCGAGATTTTTGTTGATATTTGCAAGAGAAAGTGTTATCTGAAGCTCTACTGTTATGTGATTGTATACTAATACTGTTAGTCCTCAATGCATCGTCGGGGTATAGCTCAGCATATTTTGTTTGCAAGTATTTAGTGATTTCATCCTTCAGACACGAGGTTTATCTCTTCATCTGTTTGGAGACTTGTTATTATTGTTTTCTTCCTTCTGCATCCATCCAGCTGGAAAGTGGAAACACCATTCCCCATCTATGTTCGTACACTCTTGTAAGAAAATATCTTTCAGAAAATGTAACAAAAGAAAGAGAAATAAAAGGAAAACAAGTATCTTTATCACAGCGATGGTGATGGAGCAAAACAAAGCAGCAAGATGTGCCATTTGACCCTAAAGGCATTCTCTAAAGCTTCAATCGTATCGTCTTAACATCCACCGTGTTAGTTCACCATCGGAATGAATTGGCATTTTGTCGTCTTTTCTAATAATGTACTGCCATTTTCGGCAAATGAGCCCGCCCGGGATTCTACCGATCTTACTTACTGCAGGTCCTTTAGTTTCTTCGCCCCGGTCGGTTACAGTCTAGCTTGATCCAAAAAGCCGTCGTCGCATCGTCGTAGCATGATGATACAAGTGGAGGGAATTATACGCGAGTCTCTTACGGTGTAAATATTTAGCAATTTAATTAAGCTTGTCTGCAGCGGTCCTATGGGATAGCGCTTGATGAATCGGCTGCTCGATACATGTCACCGGGTGTATAGATATGTATAGCGCATGAACGGCACGCAACAGTGTTAAGGAATGCTTAATTAGATGGAGATGAAGTTTCAGTTCGCACATAATTATTGCTTCATTCTCGGCGTTGCCAGCTGGACGCACTGTTAGTGCTTGTTGAAGGAATTAGATTGGAAAGAACGAAAAGAAAACAAAAAGGGGTAAAAAGAGCAAGCTGAAGCGATGGAAAGAGCAGGAAAGTAAACATAAATAAACCATGCTCTCCAGTACCGTGTTTTTGGAATAGATACGTGAAACGATGCGTTTAAGCGAAGTAATTTGTGGATGGTACGGTTGTTGATGTAGCGGGCGAGTTTATTGCTACGAAGCAATCGATCGTGGGTAGGTTCATTTATTTCGCATAATTTCAACACCAGCTGCAGGGCTTCTCAGAGGGTTGGAAACGATTCTAATATTTACCATTGTTGGCGATTGATTTCACAAAACCCGCGTACTAGGGCAGGAGAGGAAGGAAGAAATCCGTTTAGGCTCGTTTAGTAGCAGTTGTGTCTATGCTATGTACTGCCAGCTGGTGTACTCGGAAGAACGTTTCCTTCCTAACTTGGTCCGCACTCGCTTTCGCCTTTCCTTTTGCCAACCAAACGGTAGGGCTGATTGAGAGCAGTCGGGATATTGATTGTTTTAATTGAGGGACGAGGCTACCATTTTGAGATGGGCGCTGATTCCCAAACAGGAACAGGTGCTCACCAGGTTTTTTGGGGGGAAGAAGAAATTTATCGATTGTTCCTAGAAACTATTACATACAAGCTCAATTCAATCAAGTTCAATTTTAGAATACTGAAGAAATATGTTCAATATGGTGGTTTTGTTTTAAAACTTGGATTTATTGAGTCTGCATCAGAATTGTTTGCCACCATTAGACAATGCCCAACATTAGACATGCGGATTTGGCGGGCGAATAAATCTCCAAATCCTTATCTACGATCAGATAGGTTCGCCCATAACTTCTTCCAATTGAATTTGTTGAAGGATGATATTAGTGATGGGCGCTCCGGAGTGCAACTCACGCCTCCGGAGCCAGTTCTGAAGTAGTGATGGGGAGGGCGGAGGTGATCCGAAGCTACCAGGACGGAGTCATCCTTAAGCGACCCGAACCGGTTTGGGTCGACCCGTAGATACAAGTAGGTTCAGTAGGTGCAGTGAGTTCGGATCGGAATCGGATCGAAGCAGGTTCAGTAGGTGCAAGCTACCATAAGCGACTCCGACCCGTGACTACAGTGAGTTCGGATCGGACTTGGGTCAAAGTAGGTTCAGTAGATCGAAGTAGGTTCAGCGAGTTCGAATCGGACTCGGATCGGAGCAGGTCCAGTAGGTGCAAGCTACCATAAGCGACTCCGACCCTTGGGTGCAGCGAGTTCGGATCGAACTCGGGTCAAAGTAGGTTCAGCGAGTTCGGATCGGACTAGGATCGAAGCAAGTTCAGTAGGTGCAAGCTACCATAAGGGACTCCAACTCGTGACTGCAGTGAGTTCGGATCGGAACTATTGAACCTACTTGCATTTACGGATCCGCACGAATCCGTTGCACCTCGCAGGGGTCGGAGTCGATTCTGATTCGGCTGCATCCGTCTCCGGTTAGAGCCATGAAATTAATCGTATGACCCATCACTATTCCGAAGTCGATTTCGGAGTCGATTCCGGAGTCGTAGGTTCGGAATGCAGTTCCAGTTTTTGATCCGGTTCCGGAGCCTTTTTCCCATCACTAGTTGACATCCCCTTCGTCTGCTCAAGCTACTTTAACATGTGTGAATGATACACAACTCTAGATTTAGACAAATATTCTTATTTCGCCCTATTTGGATTCCGATCCTGGTTGAAGGTTTCAGTTTATTTTATACCATAATTATTGCTGTTTCACATAGGCTTCACATAAGGGTAATGTATCTGAACATTTCGTTTGTTACTCTATTTGCTGCAGACGTCTAATATTGCTAATTAATTGCAATTCGCTGCAAAATATACCATTCGTGCCTTATCAATCTTCGCTCGAAGGTTTGCACGGCGCGTTTTGCATTATACAAAAAATAATAATAAATAAATGAAACGAGAAACGTACAAATAATATAAATCAATCAGTTAAACCTAAGGGCGTCGTTCGTAACGCACGGCGGTATAAAATTCGATTTGAATGCAAAGCTACCATTATCATTATCCCTAGCATTTCGCGATTGTTCGATAGAATCATTTTGCACTTGGGTATTGAATTTCAAATCTAGCAAACCCCGAACGCTACCTCCGGGCAATAGGCGGAAGCAATTTATTGATTGATGGTCCAACGAGAGGAACGAATGAGAAAACAATCGAATCGGATTTAACGCCATTACGCTGCACACTAGTAGGCGTTTGTATTTTGCTACGCATTTTGCTTCATTTCCCACGTTCGACCCGGAAGCGTATTGTGTCCGGTCGCTATCAAACATCAATCATCACCTCCTTTGTTAATTTCAGAGTGTTGATAAGGAATGATATAATTGATATAATAATTGATAATGTCAAAAATCAACAATGCAATGTTGTTGCATTTAGCGTAGAATCAATTCAATTGATAGTATATGGTAAAATACCGATTGAATATCCCGCAAAAGGAAAATTTGGTTCAATTCACCGTAGCCTCTCATTTTCTTCAATATAATAATTGTTTTATAAATTATGCTGGTTGGCCTGTTCACAATTGAGCGTGAAGGGCTGACATGGTTAGGTCAGATATCCGTTTCCGGGAAATTCGGACCAGAGATGCATTGTTACACCTCCGGTTGCTTCCGATCTCCGACCAAATTGACGGCATCCTTCGTACGGCATCCTCACCACATGCTCCAACTATTGTATCTATTCGACATGACCAAAGCTCGTGGTCATAGTTTACTTTTGAACGTATTAGTTATATACTGCATTGCTGTATATTTATTGAGTCTTCTGGGCGATAGTTGTTTGTGGAGCTCATAGTAGACAATACGCCTCCGGATTTCTCGACGTGGGTTATTATCCGAAGTTACGATCGAACGAAGTTAGCAGAAATCCTCCACTATCTCGAGCTTGTAGCCGTCAACCGATACTCTGAACCCCAGACAGGCCATGGTACGGTCAATATCTTCGGCAAACAGGTACATTATCTTCGCCGTTTTGATTTTCAACCCAGCACGTCAATCCAGCGATGATATCGATGTCATCTGGGAAGCCAAGAAATAGGATAAATTTTTAGACAACATCGCAAGACACCTACCAGAGCTTTATTGAATAACAAACAGGATATTCCATCATGTTTCCTCAGTTCTCGAGGAAATTCCAACGGTACCGAAAGTATGTCCGAGACACTCCCCCGGCACTCCATCCATCGTGGCCATCAGTAACCGCACTAAATTCCCAGGGAATCCTTACTGCTGCAAGAGGTTTTATAGCTAGATCTTACCTAGAATATCGTAGACCTTATTGAAGTTGTGCTTACGGTATTTCCGGGATTTCTGGGATCTGCCGCAGAGTGCCCGGTGCTAGGTTTCATAGAACAATCTCATCAAATAGTTTCATAATGTTTAGCTCATTACTCGAAGAAACGTGATTATTTCTTATTTAGTGAATAAATGAAGGGAGTATTACATATTATTTCTTCTATTTATGATACATATTACTATATTATCCTATACCTGAATTAATCTCATAAATATCATAATTCATAAATTACTTTACAGTTGACAATGGAATGCAATTTGATGCAACACGTGCCTTTCTTAAGGAGCTTGACGTAACTAGCGCAGTATGGATCGGCCTGATGCGCCCGGAAAACTCGGCACGCTTCATTTGGACGTAAGTAGAATTAATTTGATTTAATTTTCTTATATTTTATGAAGTCAGCTTACCATGTTACCATGAATAACTTGCAATGAATAATAGAATATTATGTTGGGCGGGAACGAAAAGTTACCAAAGACAGATGATAGCCAAAGGGGGTAAAATGAATATATATCTGAAGGGCATGAAAAGGAACATATGATGAGTTGTACAAATTGAGGCGTAAATGAAGGGCATCGAGGCATACTAACACACCCACCATTTTTAACCAAGTGGAAACCTTTAAACGGTCTAATTAAAAGACCACATCCTTCCTCATATGGTACTTCTTGATGAAAAGAACAATTTTCCTCTTCTTTGTAATATGTAACACATCGTAACGCTAGCAGTAGTCCCCTGACATTCGTACCCAGTTTACATTGTAATTGGATGACCCACATGAAGAAAATTGACCGAGGAGATGAGCACAGTTTTGGAATAAACTGTAGTTTTCTCGGTTATAAGGACGGGATCCCCGACCCGGTAAGTCCCCAACGAACCGACCGCAAACTCCGCCCGTAGGTTTATTCCGTCACTGATTATTTCAGAGAATTTCTTGCAGCTTCAGTACGAGAATGCTATCTATATCGTAATCTTATTTGACATGTACCCATTGTAAGAATGGTGTCAAACAGAAGCCCCAAACCAGCAAAATTTGTTAAATTTAAGACTCGAAAGCTGTGTGCCATGCTGTGACCGAAAATTTGTGTTATCTGCTAATGAATCTTCCCTTTAATTACAACAATGGTTGATAGATATCAGTGCACCAATCTGGGCAGAGAGTCACTCTGTGGAAATGTTTAAAATTTAAAGCAACGATGAATGTTTGTTGACGAAAAATATTGAACTTTTGTATGTCTAAACCCCTCTAATGTATGCATAACAACGCCCTGATTCGTCTTGGGTACTTTGGTGGTAATGAGGAGAAGGAAAAAAATATGTTATTTTAAGGGAACCGTTCCTTGGTAGTCAGGCAATTTTGGTTTTTTGCAGTGGTCTTATAATTTGATTCATTTAGGTTTGTCGAAAAGGGTTTAGGATATGGATGTAGGTGTCAGAAAGCTATAAGTCCTAGAACACAAATTCGCAATCAGATTTATCTGAAAAGGTTGACCCACTAGCTATAGCCTTAGGAAGTTTTCGAACTTTTAGATTTTTTTAATTTTTTTTTATTCTTTTTTTCTTTTAAAGCATTATTTGAGTGAAAAGAAACTCATTGCAAACAATTGGCATTAAAATAAATTAATTTAAATTTTTTTGCAAAATTTCTCAAAAAAACGTAAGGGGTAAGCCTTATGAAATTTTCGAGTTAAAATTTTTTTGAATTTTTTTTCTGATTTATTATTCTTTTTTTAGTTTAAAGCATTATTTGAGTGAAAAGAAACTTATTGCAACAAATTCGCATTAAAATACATCTATTTTTAAAATTTTGCTAAAAACTCAAAAAAATGGTAAGGCTATAGCATTAGGAAATTTGCGCTCCTTGTGATGCAAAACACTAATCTTGACAAACTATGATTCTGGAACTGATTCTTCTCCAATTATTTATTTATTTATACATGCAGAAGCTCTAAAACGTTGGATCCTTCGAGTGGTTATTGGGCGGAAACAATACCGGCAATGGAACAACCACTGTGCGCCGTAGTAGATCCGGTACGCGATTTCCGTTGGCATGCTTTCCGTTGCGGTGGCCCTGAAACCGCCGCATTCCTTTGTGAACTTCCCGGTAAGTTTACTGTTGTTTTATCACCTCCTTTGTGTGTGTGTAATTTCGGATTAAACATTAAAACCATTCCTTCTTCGTAGTGCCAACGTGGGCGGTGGACTGTACCATTACGTCGATTCCATCACTGACGGTGCAATACATGTCCGATAGCGGTACTGTGCAGCTTTCACGGGATTGTGGAGAATCCGGCACCAAACATGTTACCTGCCAGGGCAAACAGGACCGGGACAGCATCATCGAGCAGCTGCAGTGCAGCGACGAAGAGGATTTGGCATCGGTACTAGCTGTAGATAACAACAATCAGCTTCTGTTAACGGTTGGCGCTAATACTGCGGGAACAGCAAGCTCAACTAGACGTCCACAGCAGCAGCCAATATTGGAGCACGATATTTTGACAGTTGTGTCCAGCAACGACGAGGAAAGTAACAACAAGATTGAGGTTAATCCGAATCAAATTGAGGACACCGTAAAGAACGTGATCAACAAGTTTAATCTGCAAGATCTGATGCGTAGTGAGCACGTAGCTCTACACAGTGATGAGCTAGACGGTGTGATCCACAATGCGGAAAGTCAACGGAAGCCTAACTACATCAAGAAATATTCACCGCTGTACGAGAAGAAACCTCACTACACGAAGAAGAATTCCAACAGGTCGGATCGAAACGATAGTGGTGATGAGGAGGATGAAGACGACGAACCGATGCAGGGCGATCAACCGGTACAGGATGAAACGGAAACACAACCGATTGACATTATACAGCAGGCAGTCAAACCAACGGCAGATGGAGATTATGCGGATCCCGCAGTTGTAGTAGGTGCGGCAAAGATGCTTAATGAGAAATGTAGCAAAGAAGGTTCGTGCACTAACAGCGATATGACTACAGAGATGGTAACTACACCGGATTCACGCTTGCGTCGTGGAACTGACTCGGACAGAGATGAGGTAACTACGTTAAAAACAACCGACCCAGTGCCGATTACTATTATGTCAGATACAACGGAAACAACGGCTATTTCAACGACAATTTCCACTCCAACCGAGTTTTCCTCCGTAACGCCCACAACGACGACAACGGGCGTACCAAGAACTCTGCTAACCACAAGAACAACTGTGGCGAGTCACATCTTGCCAACGACACCGAAAAAGGAAGTCATTACCGGAGATCACTTTATACCGCCAATGTTACTCGTGAAGGCACGCTTCATATCCGCACGTCCTCAAACTGAGGCTCCACCAACTACGTTGCTTCCAAAAGTGTCGTCTACCAACATTCCAGCGGAATCCGGAGTTACTGATTCTTCTTCCACTGCATCTCCAACATCAGATGCAGTTCTGCCGGAAGATCATGGAAAGAGTGATTCATTCCCGATTGTAGAATCAACTTCTAGCGATAGTGTTATCGATAATTTGCAGGATGAGGTATCATCTCCTCCATCCATTGTCCAAAATCACAACCAATCTCAACAATCCGAGCAACCTGAAACATTTACCACCACGACACAACCGTTACAGGTTGACGTGACGACACCTGCGCATCTTCCAATAAATCACAATAATAACCCACTTCAAGCCGCTTCGCTGGTGTCTACTATTCAGCTGACACAGTATTCCGATTTTATCACCACTACCACCACACCAGAACAGGATACTACCGTGCATTCATCGGTATCCACTCAGGTATCAACTGCTGTACCGATCACTACGATTCTGGAAGAGCTGGGTTACTCTACCAACACTTCGGAGACTGAAGAAAAAGGTAGCAATAAAGCAAGTACTCACTTACCTTCATTGACAACGGAACAAAACGCATTGCACGAGCAGCAGACGACATTGTCATTGCTCAACGAAAAGACCGAACTTCCGGAGGTAACCGGTTCGATGAGAGATATTACTTCCATAAATCAGAAGACTACAGTCGCGAATGAGGAAACAAGCTTCCGAGAAACTGATGATGAGCATACGCACGAAGAGCATGAAGATTACGATGAGCAAAAGCACTCAGAATTGCACAACAGTTTTTCCAATGTGGAAAATTATCAACCGTACAAACCGAACCGTCACCGCACGCTTACTAAACCTGAGGTACATAATAACCATGGAGCGTACATCAAGAAAATCCTTGGTTAAAGATGGTAGTTTGTGTCGGGTTAAACCTTCCAGTTTAACGTATGAATTATGGCTTCTTCATCCATTATGGCAGCATCGTTAGCATAAGGAAGATGGGAAGTAATAAGGTTTTCAAAATATTTTGAAATTTTGCCAAGGGTAAAATTTGAAAGCAAATGAACCGACCGAGCGAAGGAAGTTTGCTGGAAGCAACTGACTTCAGTTTTACAGCAGAATGATTTACCGTATCTTGGAACTTCATAACGTCGTATGAACGTCATCCGAGTTGAGATTTGCTTAATATCAATACTACCTGCATTCAGTTGCCGCTCTATATTGATTATTTCATCTCTATCATTACAAGATAGTAATAGGTAAATGTCAAGTATAAAGTAGTTGTAGTTCGGTAACTAGATTAAAATCGTACTGAAGAGGATCGTCAACAGATTTACCAACCCAACAATTATAAGGCACAAAGAATTGTCTGCAATCATTCGAGAAATTACAGCAAGAGAGATACAACCGTTCAGTAGAATTCCAATAATTAGACAACACATCAATCGCAGAACCTATGCTTTTGTTAGAAAAAAATTCTTAACTTCATAACAACGCACTGTGCTAAACATTTTTAAAAGTTGAAAAATTTGAAATAAACGTTTGTAAAACCAAGTTGCACGAAGAAAATAGACAGCTACGAATAGGTGTCTTAACAACAGTTAAACGTATCGTCCGGACTGATGCAGTCCGTACGAATGGGTGTACAATGTTTCACAAAAAAAGGATAAGAAACAGAATGGGGTTGAAAATTAGGGATTAATTTTAGGGACAAGTCGCTAAACAGAAACAACATCAAGAGAAGAGTTTGTCTGGTACCGAATATGCGAGAGAGATATTGCACTTACTCGCCTGGTCTGTGGCCAATATGTTAAAGATTGTTGCTTCGTTTAAATGAAAACAAAAAAATGTAATACGACTTTTAAATGTTTGTACTAAGTGTAAGTGAACTTACATTGATTTGAATATAAAACAGAAATAAGATTGAACGCTATTCGTGAACATTCATGTGCTGCATACCTGGGTGGTATAACCGTCTGTGCTAACTGTCGCGAACGGAACCTTAAACATTGAACTTCGTTTGAACAGCAGTCAACGAGGCCGGCAGCATTCTTGAAGGTGAAGCGACAGACAAATCTGATCCACGGCAATGTATAAAGATGAAAACAATGATCCTTCCAAACTAACGATAAACGAAATGCAGATCATATCAGCGCTTACGGGAGCTGTTTACTTTACCCTACTGTCATTCCACACACGAACACACCGTCACCAAACATACCACTCGCAGTTTAAGAAAGTAAAAATAAATAATAATGCAGCTAGTTTCGGACAGTTTGAACTATGCTAGCAAACAGGCAGTTTTATTACAAATAAAGTTTTGAACTCAAATTTGTTTTAATGTATTTATCTATATGATTGCCGCTCGAAGTTCATCACCACTAAATCGGTCTTGGAAAAGATGGTTGGTTTAGCCCGCTGGAGGACCGCTTCTCTTGCAAAAAAATACATGTGAAGAAGAATAATCTACACAAAACATACGGAAGAACGATCTACTTCTGTTTACAACAGCTTGTAATTACCATTAATGTAATTATTCTGAACATTGGTTGTGCTTTCTAAATAGGATTGAGGAGTACTGAGGAGAAATGAGGAATACTCATTTGAGACCGAAATTGATCCGAAACATCAAAAATATCGCTTTATTCCTATACTAACAGTCGAAAGTCCTCATCTTCTTATATTCATGTAAAGAATAAAAAAGCATGAAAACTTGAGAAAAAAAACAATACAGGTCCTTGAGATACACGTGCTCTTACACGTGGATTTGCAGATACGCGGATTTCAAAATTTGACAGACCTTTGATTTTATAGCATAGATTTGTTGAGAATGCGTAAAAAAAATGATTAATACTCTCTTCTTTTTTA
The DNA here is from genome assembly GCF_943734845.2 of Anopheles funestus. NCBI lineage: Eukaryota > Metazoa > Arthropoda > Insecta > Diptera > Culicidae > Anopheles > Anopheles funestus. Next base: position 6,155,698 of record NC_064597.1, on the reverse strand, counting down.
ATGAAATCAACTTTAAAATAACTTTTCTTAATGTTTTTCTTTGTAAAATCGATTTAAAAGCGAAATACGATACGAGCAGAGTAGGAAATTGATTCTATAACTGTCAATTTGAAACGAAATTTTATGGAGATTCAACATACGTGGAAATTCGAGAAACACGGGTTTTTGGAGATCTCCGGAACTATCTGTGAATCAGAATTATCAGAACATGTGATAATTTAAAAACTTAGGATACCCTTTTGTTATCCTTTTTCATTCTGGAAAACGATTCATTGGCGTTTTTGCATGACATTTACAGCATGGGCCTTTTGCTGCTTGGGCCGTTAATGACTGCTATAAAATTATAGAAAATAACAGACATTATTTAAGCTTTGAATAATTTTGATTACATTCTTCTAATGATTTTTTGTTTTTGGAAATTTATTTTGTTATTTTTGAGGTAAAAAATTATAGTTTAGACTATTGTGAAGTTGTGAAAAATTTAAAATAATTTATGGCAAATAATATTGATTGTCAAACAATTGACAGTTGGTAACCTATCCGAAGGCAGGCGTGACAGCTGTGAACGAAAGGGTAGGTGCAGTTGTGTGCGTGAGCATTATCGAGTTGGATTGGTACACACACACAAACGAAGGTTTGCAATTAGCAAAGGCAAAAGCGAAGCTTGGAAAAAAAGAAAGTACAATTTACTGCCAACGGACAACACTTGCACTTTTATTTCTTATTGGTTGTTAGCGCGCCTGAAAATTCGCAGGTCGGCTGATAGTAGTGAAAAGTTTGTTCGTCTAGTTATAATAGTTTGTACTTCCTCGTAGTTCCGTAGACGCGGCATAGTTATACGGTTGTTTGTGTTAAGATTTTCGGTTTGTTTATCTGCCTGCGTGCTGCATCCGTGGAATCCGTTTTGCTCTTTTGGCGGCGTCCGGAAGCCCAGTCCAAGCTGGTGGTAAAGTGTTCCAATTTTTTCGGAAAAGCAGCCTGCAAGGGAAGCGAACGATAGGAGAACATATTCGCTATGAGTGCGACAACGCTGCCTGCCATTTGCAAAGATCTGGACGGTGATGACCGATGGTTGAGCATCGTAAGTAGCACATTAACCGGACGGTGTCGGTACCGATCGTCATCAACTCCTGACCACTACCATCAACAACCTTTATCAACCGTTCGTCCGTGTTGCATCTTACCCTGATACTGGGAAGGTGCTTGCTGTGGAGTTAGGCTTCGATTCCAACCGACCGGCTATGTAACACCACTCACCGTTCGTGTTTTTGCTATTATTTTAGCACAAACGATTCGTTGCGGAATGCAAGGAGAAGGACCCGGACGTGATGTTTATTGGTGACTGCATACTCGAGTCGCTGCAGTTTACCGACTATTGGAACCAGCATTTCGTACCGATGCACTGCCTTAACTTTAGCATACGCTCCGACCGAACGCAAAACATTTTGTGGCGGCTGCAGAATGGCGAACTGGACAATGTGCGTCCAAAAGCGATTGTACTGCATGCCGGAACCAACAACATTGGAGATTCGGCCGAGGAGGTAACCGAAGGCATCCTCGAACTGGTGCGAACGATCCGCCAGAAGTTGCCCGATGTGTACATTATACTTCCGGTAAGTTGAAGCGAGAGCTGAAAGAATTTGTTCAAATTTTCTAATCTGTTTTTCTTGTATAATGCGAACGGCTAAAGTCTTCGTTATTTTACTTCTATTTTCGGTTTTGCTGTGACATTATTTTATTTATGTGTATTTCAATTCTAGAAGCCAATTAGTTCCAAAATAAAGTTGTTTTTTCTTCTTTACAATCAATTATATATCTTTTGGTGCGTATTTTTTCCAGACATTACTACCCCGTGGTCAGCAACCGAACGAGCTAAGGGATAAGAATGATCAGGTGAATCGATTATTGCGCGAACGATCCATTGGTGTGAACAAGGTGCAGATTGTTACGATCGATAATGGTTTAATACAGAGCGACGGTACGATCAGCCATCACGATATGTTTGACTATTTAAACCTTACAAACGTAGGCTGCAAAAAGGTGTTCGAACCGGTGTGTGATCTGTTACATCAGATTCTTACGGAAAATGAAAAAGAGCGCGATCTTACGCCATCGGAGTAGTTTCAGCGACCTCCCGTAGGTTAAAGGAAGAATCCATAAGAACACCCCGCCTTATACTATTCGCTAGCATTGCGCATCAACAGATCATAGTTTTGGGTTGTATCAGTTTTTGATTTGAAATTAAATTATTGTTTTCCTTGTAGTTCGTTGGGTTCAATAAGACCTTCCGTTTGTTTCAAAGTTTGTATTATCTTTACCATCAGTTATGAAGCTTTTTTTGCGGTGAAAAGATACTTTTTTCAAGAACAACGGTATGAAAAAGATGAAAAATAAGTATAATGAAACAATTGAAAACGATTGAAAGCGGAGTATCAATTAAGGGCTACAGAATGTTCGGTAGTTATGAAAAAAAGGTATTTTTCTCTACATGCGAAACACAGTACGATTGATTTCATTTTCTGGCGAATATTATTTCTGCTAGTATATTATTCCTTATTTGAACATAAAACTGCTTACGTTTTTCTACTGTAAGTAATATATTACTTAGTTTATATTATTATTATTGCTATTTAGAACTATTTGCTATATATATGTGATTCCTTCGTTTTGTTGTTATGGGAAACAAAAAAGACTTTTGCTTACTTGTATAAAATGCTTAACACCCACCTTACAAAAAACAAAATATACACAGTAAATCAACACTTTTCATTTCGATTGTCTCTTAAATTGCTTTTGTTCCAAGCTTGGGTTGTAACGTTTAGAGCTTGTTTTATTTACGTTAATTTTCTTACTGCAACTAGCATTACGGAGCTTTTAATGTATACATTTAAACTATTGCATTCTTTCTAAGGCGAATTCGAACATCGAAGCAAAAAAAAACAAAACAAACCATAAAACAAACAAAAAAATATGCGCGTGTGAGAGCGCCGTAGCATTCTCGTATTCGAATAACGTAATGATCTCATCTTGAACAGTTTTACGTATGCTTTATTCAATGCTACTTATTTAACGACAAACTTCCTTAAAGTGACCGCATTGCATTCATGGTTTGGCAAATTCGTGTTAAGAAATGAATATGTATGAAGCAAACAAAATGTGGATGCAAACCATTTAGCGAACGTTTCACACGCGTACATTCCAAAGGATCATAGCTGCGTTAAATATACAATTTGTGATTTATGTTTCTTAATCGTTATAACAACAACAAAAAAAAAACAGAAAATATCAAGTCATCTGTATGACATGAAATTGAAAAACTACCTAACACCGCAAAACGGTTAGCTGATAGCACTGGAAAGTATGGCAGTATTGAAAAGCTATGAAGAAAAAAAACAAAACTCAATAAAATGAAGTAACTTTACTGGATTTGAAGCTTAGTAAACCATATGTAACAAAAACATGTTACCCGAAAAAAACATTTTAACTCTTTTAGATAAATTCGAACATTTATTTATTTATATTTCACGATTATAGCAAATAGCATCAAAAGGATGAAGTGCGTATAATTTTCACTAGGCGCAAGGCAATGCTTGTTGACAATTTGTATTCTTTTGTGTTGCCGTACTACTACAATCTCGAGAGGACTTGCTATGACATATAGTTACCCGTACGGCACAGATAAACCGGTGTCGCTGCTACTTACATCACCAATACTACGTAGGTGCATAACAGGTTTTAATTTATTGTTCGATTTTGAAGTAACGGTCGTCGGTTGTATGGATAAGCGTAAAGCCATTTTTTGTGCACAGTCAATATCTTGTATTAATGCTGAACGCACGGCATAAAGGAAGATAAAACGAGTTTCGGTTCATTTCTATCGTTATTTTCTGTGTAAAGCAATGTATTATTTGTTATGTTAGCTTTTAATCTAATGGTGAAAGTTTAAACAATAGAAAAATAAGAAAGTGATACATATTTTTACAATCGGTAATCGAATAAGCAATCGTGCGGTGTTACAATCGATGGCTGCATAGTACAGCCATCTGTTCAGGACCAATAGTGTGGTTTTGCGTTCGTGCTAAGTGTTTCCCGCTGGACATTTCTCTACCAATCGACGCTCCGAATCAGATGCTAAGGATGCGCTGATAAATGCTGCATTTGACAGGTAGGTGAAATCGATTGGCCGATCAAATAAACGCAAATAGACTGATACCCATCGGCTTCCCGCCTGACTCGGGCGCACACTTCAGTCGGGTGGTTCTTTCGTACCCAGAACTTCACAGCATTTGCGGTTGACACAAGTCCCGGATGCTTCACATGTGGGTTTTTGCGACCATGCTAATGTATGCGTGTGGCGTATCACAGCTTGTTTTACCATCGCTGAAGCTTTTATGGCAATTATTATCACCAGCATAAATTTCGTGAGTGCGATAAATTTTGCCGAGCATATTTCGGTAAAACGCGTCGACTTTCAGGGCGCTGATTGACAAGAAGGTATTATTATAAGGGATAAGTGGACGTACATAAGTGACTCGCAGATTAAGAGGTGTTTGTACCGGTGAAATCGATAATCGGCCACACACGTGCGGGTGAATAATAATAGCCTCTTAATCGACTACATTATCACTCTAGTAGAAATACCTAGAATCTATTTTCGTTGCTCGATGCCCCTTTACCAAGTAACTGGATAGTCAATCATTGTTACGAAAGGGACGATTGAGATAAGATTTGATCAACAACTTGTTGTCCAAGATCATATACGGATGCTACAGCAGTGCTTTTCTTTTGAATTCTTGGATCCTTTATTTCTCTTATGTAGAATCTACAGAGTAGATTTGCACCTACCGTCGGGATGCACATGTCCTTTAATTGCCTTACATTTTATTAATTTAGTTCATCTGCAGCTTAAACATTAATATCCCGTGTGCCGATTGTATTTTTCCATTTCCGTATCGGTTTCTTCCTTGATATGTGCCTATAATAGGCTAGAGGCCAGATGTTACCACTTCCGTAACGGCCGCTTCCTCAGCTGCCCTTAGAGCCTTCCTCCTTTTAGCTAACTCCGAACCAGGAAGATCATTCTACTGCGGGAGGCTGGGCCTCGACCTCCATGTCGCGAGTCTGCCGGTGACTCTGCCTGCGCGTCCTCTCATTTTCTCGGCGTCGCAACCTCCGCTGCTCCACCTCAGTAGCTGAAGGTGGACTGGGACGTTGGCTCCTCCCAGCTCGAACTCTCTCGTTGTACCGCTGCCACATCTCAATGGTGGTCGGAAAGGAAGGCAATCCCCGGGTGCTTTGGGTGATCGCTGACACTGGAGAACCTGCCTCCTCTGCTTCAACCTCTTCCTTCTGCTGGGCAGTATCACCATGTCCATGTCGTGTCCATCTCGTGTCCGTGGATGGGATTTTGCGAAGAATTGGCCTGCGTGACTCTGGAGGCCACCTTACTAAAATGCTGGTTATTCTAAATCAGACGTTTTGAATTAGGTCGCTCTTCTTACTTTGCCAAGTACTTTGGGCCAATTTCAAACAGAAATTTGAATCAATTTTATGACATTCTTCGTTCACTGTTTCTTCCAATCTTTTCAAATTGAACGGCTTCGTGGTACCAAACATTTTCGATTATATTCAGGACTTGCTAATAAACTCCACCGAACAAATTATGTTTTCTTAGATGCCACCGTACTGTCGAAGAATCTACATTAAAACCCCGAATATCTCCGATGTTGTTTTTTTTTAATTCAACCGAGGTCAGGAAGGGATTGGTTCGATTTTATCGCATTCTTGGAATAATTTTATTGCATGTCACAAATTATATGTGAAACATAGAAGAGTTTCTTTAATTAGTTTAGTAAAGAAATACACAAATTTTGGACTGCCTAACTTCCTGCCCTTCTCTGGAAGGTCTTCTCCTCCAGAAGGTCATCCAGAAATCAGTTGATTTGATTGAATTTGAATATCGTTTAGGTATATCAATTCGTGTGCAGTATGGTGCAATGTAGAACAATTTCGAGCCCATCCTTGAACCTGTAAAACCTGGTCTGACTAGTTTTTTTCTTTCCTTCTGGAAGCATAAAATTAATGCTTCAAAAAACCATACTTTCTGGTACTTTCGAATCAGTATTAACTTTAATCGTCTAGTTAAAGCCAGAAATATGTTCCTATACTTGATTTTAGTTTAGAATCCTTTTTGATTTTAATTCAATATTAGAAACATCACTAGAATTAGTGTCTTAACTATAGTTGGAATTAAGATTATATCACCCCGATAGGTGTAGTAAATGTTCATTAGTACAAAATATTTTCATTATCCTAAAGCCGACTATGGTTAAGCTATTCATCAGCAAAATGACTAGGCAAACTATCTGCAGTATACTTACACACTTGTGGTAAATGATGTCCCCTCTATTTTTCTGTCAGGTTGTTATTGCTTGTTACTGCTCCAGTCATGTGAATTGTGCCAGCAACGAGCAGTTAATATTTAATTTTTTAATTTACTTTCACGCCACGGGTGGATTACACGCCATTTGAGATCGTCTTAGTACGAGAAGCACAGTAAAAAGAAGTGCGAGATGAATTGTCTTGGTTTGCTCGATTTTTATTGACTTTAATATTAACGCATCTGTTGGCGTTAGAGCATGACTTTATCACGGTCCATAAAAGACCATTTCCTGTATATAGTAATGGACATTGACATAAAATTGTTTCGTTCGTTTCGTATCCATGTGCTTTACTTTGGTCTTTCACTTTTGTCTTGCTGTATTACCTTGTACATTGCATATTTATATTTGGAATTTTGAACTTCTGCTTTGATCACTCCGAGTGCCTGAACGCTGAGTTTCCCATCAGTTACACGCTTGTCAGGTTGTCTTTATACAATAAGGTATTGTGCATCTAACAAAATCTTTGACTGGTGTATAACCACTTCTTCAAAGCGATTATTTATGGATGAATTTTTAGCAAATTCTCATTAAAAACCGCTCGTCGAGTAGGAAGCGTTTGAGGTATTCCTTGGAGACATGACGGCGAAAATGCGTATTGTGTTTGAATTTGCCATTGAAGTGTCTGGTGTTAAGTAATTTTTATTAGTTTTTATGTAAGATAAAATGATAGCTTACAATGTTATTGTCTGCCATTTGTCAAAGAAAAATGTATGGGAAAATAAAATCGATTAACCTCACACATACACTCTTAAAAATCGCCCTTGTTTACCCAATTCAAGCTCAGTGGAGAACTTTGCCAAGTGGGAGTAAATCTTGAATTTCCTTTTGTATAGATCAACTATTGTTCTGAACTGGATTCCTCCAACATGTAGTGAACCTTGACGTCCAAACCCTCAACTATTCCCAGCGTTCAATATCCACAACCCTCGTAACGAGAAGTCTATTTGCGATATGCATATTGTCCGGAAGTTTTTTTGAATTTGAAGTGCGATATTTCATGTATCCATAATCACGACAAGCGTAAGGAATGATTTTAAGGGTTCTGTACAGTAGATTGAACAAGCTTGATTGAATTTAATTCCAGCTTAACAATGAGAAAAGTAAAACTTTCTCGTGCGAGCACAATCGGATGGTTCGGGGTTTTGCTTACGTATTCTTGGATTGCTGCTTGTGCGATGACCGTGGGTAGTGACCACAGTTTGTGTATAGTTCTTAAGATGTACCAAGAAAGTAGTTTGAATGTCCGGGGGAACTTCTTAGCCATTCAATTGAATCCTCTACTAAGGGAGGATGGAACGATGTTTATGGTTAGCCTCATTTCTCTTGGATAAAGAAGCCTTTCAAATGAACTAGAATTAAACGTGCGCTCTTTCTGTCCCACGACAGAATGCACAGGGAACCAGCGGAAGAAATAGGCGAGAACGCAGACAAGGGAACATCAAAACTACCAACTCTTTCCGACCGAGTCCCGGTTCCAATTGCGCAGTTCGTTTCATGCAGCCAACGGCAGTTCTAACAGTAATCATAATAATTTCATCTACTCGTATGCTATTTTGCATAAATTTAATTTAACTTCGGTATTATCATCCATCTTTCCTCCTGTTTGCGTTTAGGTCCGAGTACAGCTGCTACGCTGCCCGCCAGTCCATTGTCTGAACCCTATTTGTAGTACCCATACTGTCGCGAACCGTCGTTCACGTTTGCACAGCGCTATAACCTTTCGTTTTCAATAGATTTCACTGTGAAAAAGGGGATTCTTGAAAGGGCCAGTCCTTGCAATCTTCACAGTTTTCCTCTTGCGTATGCGGTGTCATGTTGATACTGAAATTCAGCAATCCGTCGTTGTGCTTGGTGGGTGGAAGTAAAATTTCTTTGGTTATATACACAAATATGCAAAATACAAAGTTCGATAGGTTATGCATTTATAAAACATTCAATTTTTCTCAATGATTTTTGATCCAGTCCTATCATTTTCTGCCTCAATCCTAACCAGTTTTGTTACCGGCAAGTGAGCCGTTCTCATTGTACTGGTGGGAACTCCGGAGTGGATTCATGAATCCACTAAGACTCCGACGTATAAAAACCGGATTCAACTTCAGAAAAAATCTGGAGTTAACTCCGAAGATGACTCCGGATTACTCCGGAATTGATGTCGGATTACTCCGGAGTTGACTCCGGAGTTGCGGCCATTCATTTCCTTCAGCAATCTGTCCCAGAAGTGATCACTAAGCTCTTTGGTAGCTACTTCTTAGTACCTCTCTCTCTGCGGGGTGTGGTAGGATTCGGGCGTGTTCTTTCCTACCAGTAGAAGACTCTAAAATGAAATACCTCTGAATTGGGCGAACCTTGGGGGGCGTATAAGTCAACGCGGGTTAATAAGACTTTCGGAGTCTGCAAGGATCTTTAATAAGATTTTATCATTCAAGTTTCCGCCGTCATCAGATGCGCGCATCGAGTCGTTTACACTCCTAACACCTTCTTTACACCTCTACTGGACCCAAGTAGTCGATGTCCACCGCGGTGAATGGACGTATATACGGGGTAAGTCTTGCCTCTGGAGACTGGGGCGAGGCATTCTTCTCTACGCAGATGACTTCAAAATGTTCTACTCTATCTCCTCTTGAGCTGAATGTGTCAATCTTCAACGTCATCTTGACTTATTTCCTGTTTGGTGTTCTTCTGACTTCCTCCAACTATATCCAGCTTCAACTACCAGCTCTCCAACTTTCCTCTCACCCGCGTTTCTTCCATCCGCGACCTTTGGGTGATTATCGATGCCAGACCAGATTTCAAACTTCAACAGGATGACTCAGTTTTACTCAGAGTCTCCGTGCTTCATCTGATTTCAGAGATCTGACATCCTTGAAAACTCTATTTTACAGTCTGATGCACTCCATTCTTCAGTATCGTAGAGTGATCTGGAGTACTTCTTGCATCAAAGGTGGAACTCGAATCGAGAATATGCAGAGATATTACCCACGAGTAGTGTTCTGACGTCTACACCGGCTACAACTACCTTCTTCTTATGAAACGCGTTGTCAGCTCCTTAGCCTATCTACTCTAGCAACTGGCAAAAGCATGCTTTGTGGGAGGTCTGCTTAATGGTTCCACTGATGCTCCTGACCTGCACTCCTCTGTATGCTCCTCCCCGTTCCCTCCGTCCTCGTGATCCATCCTCGTGAGCTGGCACACACTCTATTGCCACAACGATCCACTTCTCTCTTGTTTCAAATGGTTTAACTCAACGATCAACGACGATAGTCGCGTTATGGGTGTGGGTTCTCAGTATAATGATGGGATATCGTGCATTATACTCTGTTTGCTTAGCTCGACATATTCGGCTATTCATACGCAATAAGCCGTTATCATCTGCAAATGGTGTTAAAGCAAACAAAGGCCTGCTTCATTTGAGTTTAATCCGGGCATCCGATTTTCCGTTTTGCACAATACGCTGTCTATGACCTTTCATATATTATCGCGAGAGAAAATTTATGAGAATCGTTCATTTTTTGCCTTAAATAATTTCATCATCATTGATTAATGGTGCCGTACTTTGAGCCAATTCTATTTTAACATTGATCGATTTTCTAAAGCTTTCTCCATTACTAACCCAATGCGTCTTATGGGAATTTGTCAAATTTCACAGTTACTTCTACCGCATTTTGCACAGTCGTATTGCTCATCTACACAATGCCAATTATTAATTGAATGACAAGCTTCGGGAAATTCCAATAAACCGTGCTGAGCACAGGGAGTTATTCGAGCCTAACGTAGCAACGCTCGTAACGTACGCTTCTGTACATCTGGATTAGTAAATTTGTTCGTTTTTTGTTGTTGTATGGATATTTGATGATGCATTTCCGATTTATAATCGGATCATAAAGTGAAATGGAATATTTACTTGGAATTCTTTCGATGACTAAAACAGTCAAACGAGATTTGCCATAAAATAGCCTTCCCAAACTCCACAGTGTAATCTGGTAATTTCAGATACTTTTAGATCGTATTTCTCACTTGATATGAGTTTATCGGTATTTTATATTCTGCTGTGTGTTAACTGCTTGTCTTTAGTCATCTAAAACCGTTTGTTGGTTGTTTTGGTTGACTATAGACCAAGAATGTGGTTAAAAATTTAAACCAATCAGTAATTTTAATAAGCAGAAAATTGCATTTAAATACCACCGCATTCAGCTGGGCTTTATAAAAATGCTCAACTGTCTTTCCACAAATTATGAGCTACATTAAATTACTGTTTTTAAAGTTATCGTTTCACTGTTTCCCAAGAAAAGACGCTCTCGATTCTGAAACGTGACAAGCGACAACTGTCCGGGAGTACCGTTATTTTACATTGAAACAGATGAAAACGATTTTAAATGAACAAAAGTCACAAACGGAGTGAAACAGTTAGCAGCACAAGATGGTGTGTCCGACGTCTGAGAGACATCAAAAAGCCTCCCGTGAGATTACGACCGTAACGGGCAATTGCGAAATCCAAGGCATCCCCATTGCGCACTGTCTATAATACAGTGGCTGCCCATTATTGCCCAACAGTGACAGACTCAAGGCGAAACTCTTGGAAATTGACAGGTTGAAAAGATGTTAGCTTGGGACGCCGATGCACAAATGAATGTAGAAGCAGCGCCCGGCTTTTTGCACTGCGAGTGACAAACGAACTGAATAATGAATCTTATAATTTGATTTGGAGTCAAAGCGCAGCACTCAAATAGTTGCAGTTGACAGTCCAGGTCCGGGACGTTCGCGGTAGCCTTTAGATTCGCTTTGCCTCAATGTACATAACACACACAAAAAAAAAATCCAAGTGCATCCAATGCAAGCTCGAGTCGAGACGTTTCGTTAGTTAACACCCTCCAGCAACAGAAGCAACACGCCAAGAATGTCCAGGGCAGCATAGGTAAAGGGACAGAATATGGTGGTAATTTTGCGCTCGTGCAATTACTCGCTATTGACGAGTACGTAGCAACTTTTTCAATTAGAAGATTGCAGAATTCTTAAATTAATTTCCGGTCAAATCTTTTCCGCTTTACTGCCACGTCGGACAAACGTTCCTAAGGCGGTGCATTTTACGCTTCTGGGATGTTGTTATCGTTATTCCTCTGTTGCTTCGGGTACTTATCGCATGATGCACTTGGAGGATTTCTAGCTGCTTCGCTTGTTTAATTTTTAGGCGTTTTATATTAAGCTTTTCTTTCGTTTGTTGTTTAGTTTGTACAAATATTGAACACGAAGGAAAGGAATAGATTGGCAGGAATCGATAGACTTGATCTTTGAAAGTTGAACTTTTATACTATTAATTTGTGTTACAAATGTAAGCATTTGTTGGTTTTTCTTCCAAAAACAATTGAGAGCTATTAATTGAACAATTAATTGGCAAAAGATTAAACGTACAAGTTTTCATATTCGATTATGTCCTTCTACGTGGTGATAATGGTGATTGGCTTCTTCTTTCTTGCCAGAAATTCTGGGATTGTTTTACTTTACCAGAAATTCTGGGATTATTTAACTTTACCAGATATTTTAGAATTTATGGAAGCCAGAAACATTGGTTGTAAGACCTGGCCTGCTCACGGTCGAGCACGGCACTAAGATGTGGCCAAGTCTCCAATCCGTTTCCAGGAATCTCTGTCTAAGGATGTTGTCCTCCATCCACGGCTACATCCGATCTCTGACAGGTTCGACTGCATCTGATCCAGCCAACGAGCTCACTGTGCTCCTCTACGTCTCTTGAAGAACGGGTATCTGACGAGCTCCTGATGGGTTCTGAGGTCTAAGTCCGGCATCTGAGTCCGGGTGAGTGCATTGGCGTCCTCCAGGACTCGCAGCATAGTCCAGGACTCCTACCCGTGCCCAATAAGTCGTTGAAGAGTATCTTCCTGATGGGGTCTGAGGCCTGAGTCCGGCATCTGAGTCCGGGTGAGTGCATTGGGGTCCTCCAGTACTCGTAGCATAGTCCAGGACTCCTACCCGTGCCCAATAAGTCGTTGAAGAGTATCTTCCTGATGGGGTCTGAGGTCTGAGTCCGGGTGAGTGCATTGGCGTCCTCCAGGACTCGTAGCACCGGAACTCCTACCCGTAGAGGACTATCGGACATGCCAGTGTGCGATATATCGTGCATTTCTTGTGGTGCTGAAGTCTTCTGAATAGCAGGAGTTTGTGGAGCCCGTAGAAGGCATGATTTCCTTGAAGAATTTGCCTTTGGATGTCGCTCTTCATATTGTTGTCCGAAGTTACGATCGTACCAAGGTAGCAGAACTCCTCCACCACCTAGAGATCGTCACCGTCAATACTCTGCTTCCGAATTGTCGTGAAATTGGATAACATTAAGGGTTATTTATCCTGAAAATTAATCAAATTAAATATTTATTTAAATTGTATCGCCGACATGGTGAAAAAATATGTTGTAGGAATCAAAAAAACTAGTTGCCTTATAGTTATGTTACGCACTGTATATCGTAATGTCTATATACGTCTAATTGCAATTACCCAAAAAAGTCTTGTTCTTGTCCGCCTCTTTGAAGTGAAACTCCTTTGAGTTACATTTGAAAACAGATGCTTCAGTGTCACTTTTAATCCGGTCTAAAGTTTACTAATCTACATAACAACTTACTGCTTTACCAGACAAATCTACCACGCTAGTAGATAGCCCGTTTCGCAATTGGGACGTTTCTTACTGGTTAGAACCGGTGATGCATAGAGATTTATTCGCAATTTGGAAAACGTTGTACGATACGGAAATATTTGCGGATTTTGGAATTGTTTTCTTTCTCATACGCACCAAATACAATTACTCCTGCTCCTGCTGGTGGTTTACGAAAAACGGCACACTGTAGGAATGTTCTCCGTATTTAACCAGCCGGTCCGATATCAATTGTGGACGAATGCGTGCCCACCACGGAGCGATAAGCATTCGTATAATTAGAGTGCGTGCTGATGCATGGTTGCAAATTAGTGATGATTATTAAGCGCATCCAGGCCCCCAAAAACTAGGGCCGGGTTTCTGCAGGCACTCTAACACGCTCTACAGTAGAAGGCGCACGGGATTTACTGTTTGTTTGTTTGATTTCATACTGCGTTGACTGTGAGGATAATCGGTCTTCTCTTAACTTTACCGCAAATCTGCACATCCGGCCTTCGGAGCAAAAATGTGCGTACAGCATCTCTAGCTACAGCACACCGTACGTTGGATGGAGGAGGTCACGGAAGTCACCCTTTTGCAAAAAGGAACGACATGGTCAAACGTTTGGGTGTTTCAAAAGGGTGAAAATGTCAAGCGACCGTGTTAATGCACCTGGCGTGGTTTCGGATTGACATGTTTGCTGTGCCACACGTGGAATTATTGTGATGGCGCGGATCGGATATTATAGTGCTAATTATTTCTGCACGCAAATGGAAATATTGCTTAAAGCAAATTAAAAGGTTAAAACCTTATATTTAACCCTATTTGGTAATGGAAGCTGTTAGTTAACATTGAAAGAATATAGTTACAGTTGGATCAATTTATAGGAGTGAAAAGAAACTTATTTCAACCAATTCGCATTAAAATAAATCAATTTTTAAAATTTAGATAAATTTAAAAAAAAAGTAAGGCCTTATCAAATTTTCAAATTTATTCTAATTTTTTTATGTTTTTATTATTTTTCAATCTAATTTTTATTTAAAGCATTATTTGAGTGAAAAGAAACTCATTGTAAAAAATTGGAATTAAAATGAACCAATTTAAATTTTTTGCGAAATTTCTCAAAAATGAGGAAAATTTTACATTTTCTCAAACAGGGTAAGGAACTTTGTTCCTCGAATAACTTCTGGCACAGACATCTGAGGTCATAGCCGTCCAAGAAGAAAATGTAGCCATTGACGCCATCTATCGACCACAGGTTAAAGATTGGCGATCCGTTGGATACCGACCGAGTTATAGGCAAAACTTGGTGCAAAAATGAGTCTTATGAAATTTTCAAATTTTTATATTTTTTTCAATTTTTTCAGATTTTTTACTCTTTTTTTAATTTTAATCATTATTTGAGTGAAAAGAAAGTCATTGCAACCAATTGGCATTAAAATAAATCAATTTAAATTTTTTTGCCAAATTTCTCAAAAAAATGGTACCCCTTATGAAATTTTCGAGTGAAATTTTTTTGTAATTTTGTCTGATTTTTTATTCTTTTTTTAATTTAAAGCACTATTTATGTGAAAAGAAACTTATTGCAACAAATTCCCATTAAAATTTATTTCATTTTTAAAATTTTGCGATTTTTCGTTATAATAATTATTATTTATTATATAACGTTCAAAATTTATTTCGAATTCGAGTATACCGTTGACCGGCTTAACAAGCCGACATATACATTAGATACACTACTGAAGACTCCGAAATAATCCGATTTCAAACTCCGGAGTCAGCTCTTGAGTCAGCTCCGGAGTCAGCTTCTACATAAGACAGAGGCTTCACCATTTCAATCTCATTTTGCCGAAAAGATAAAAAACACTCAATTGCTTGTGGAAGATTATAATAAACATATTTTAACAGTAAAACTACGTGAAAAATGGTTCTTGCATTCCGAGAATGGTGTCTTAGATTCAAAGGACAATAGCCATTAAAGAAGATGAATTTCAGGAATTGTTTCCGGTACAAACCCAACTAAAAACTATCAAATATTGGCAGAAGCACTAAATGTTTCACAAGTGCTAATTTGTTATCGTATAAAACCCCATGGGAAAGTTGAAAGAAGCTGGGAAAATGAATGCTACACGGATCAAACGAAAGGATAATGGAGTATCGCAAAACCAATTGTGAAATGTTTCTTTAACGCTTCTACCTTAGAAGCATGTCGTCAATCACTACGAAAACTGGAATTTATTACGAGAATTCCAAGGATTAAAATTCATTACTTTCATCTCTTGGTAACTCTTCAAAGCAGAATTGTTTTGTGTTACATAAGCTACCAACAACCTGGAGAAACGCTCTATAGTCTTGAAGTCATTACAAATGATTGATTTTGATGTTTCTATAATAAAAAAAGACATTGGCTCTCTATAGTAACATCTCCAATAAACAATAAAATATACTTAAACTCTTCAAAATTGTTTAAAAATTAACCACGAACGAAAAACGCTTAAAACGCTTGGTAGTTCTAGTGTTAAATAAAGCATTTTTGAATCTATTCTGGTTGAACCAGCTATCTAACTGGTCTACATAACCGTAGACTTCGTACTTTTCCAAATATACTATTTAGATTCAGGATTTTTGGCTATTTTTTAAATAAAAAATTAAACAATATTGCTACTCTGATTTTGTAATGAATTTGACCAATTTCTAGTGTTGTGATGTTGCTGAATGCTTTCTGTGTTGGGTGTAAATGTGTAGCATAATTCAACATGCGCATGTATAAGAATTGTAACGTACAAAAACTGAATATAAATCAACTGGGATTGAAAGAGTACGTCTGATTTGGGAACACATAAAACTTCTGGGCATTAGAATGCAGTTTGAAACACGGATAAAACATCTCCGGACCGTTATGGCTGCAACTAAGAAACCACACACCGAACCATCCTGCATTAACGTCAGTTGCTTGGATGTCAACAAATATTAGTACGGTGTGATAGCAAGCAACACCATCCTCACCAGCGTTGCCTTCAAAGCCGGGCATGCTGCTGAAAGTGGATGGTTTCCTTTTTGGGGTTGTGTTCGTGCTTACTTATAACAAAAAAAAGGAACGAAAGCGTGATGCAGAAACGGTCACCATTTCCTGTCAGAAGCAGATGATCTTCGCTTCCACTTGCAGCTAGGTAGCAACCGGGTGCTGTTTTTGACCCACCACCCCTGTTTTGGACAGCCCTTTGACAAGTTCTAGAGGAGTTTTCGATGAAGGAGGGCAACTGAAAGAAAAAAAAAATATCACTTTCTGCTTCACAGTTTACTTTTTGCACTGTTAAATGTGGGGACGTCCATCACTTAGCATCCCGGCGTGTTCTTGCATCCTTTCACATCCGTTTACGGGTGGATCAGTAGAGCTGTAGATTTCGAGCGAAGGAGAAAAATGGAATAAAGCAGTAAAAAAATAAGGAACAACAACAACAAAAAAACAAAACATAACTGAACGCGAATGCACTACTGCAGGATACGAGCAAATCGGCGGCACCAAGGCCCTCCCGAGTGACCATTATCATCTGAAATAAAATACACTCGCCTCGCAAAACGCTCAGCGACTGAGACGCAATGGTGCGGGGGGAGGGAGGGTTGGCGAAGGGTGCATTATTTCCTGTAACATTTTACGAAACGTTGTTCTACCGTTGCGCAGTGGTTCCGTGGCGATGGGTGATGATGGTTTCTTATCCGACGTTTGCTAACGCTACCGGATGTCGTAATCTCTGTGCCAGTGCCAGCGCACTATGATTGGTGTTGCAGTTCCGCATCCGGGTGTCTTGATAGCTTAATGGATGTCTACTTGGTTTCGGGCGGGGGGAAATGCGCATTTCTCTATGTGTTCGGTGTCTCTTTTTACCTTTTGATACATTTGTTCCGGAACTGATTCGATCGTGACAGATGATCGGGTTTTGGTTCGCTTTAGTTTCGATTCGGCGGGACAAAAGCATGAGCTGACAGTGGGAACTTCAATAAGTATCAATAATAATGTTATGCTGCAAATATAGCTAATGCTAATTTTGGGTTAATAGGTTTTTTATATGGGAACAAATACATTAGTTTCACAATTAACTAACGTTCCTTTTTGGTTCTATTTACACGTTGCCGATATTCTTCGTGGGGGAAATTGGTGGGATCAAATTTAAATATTCTATTATGAGTTTTTGAAATTCGACAAAACCATTACTGTAGCACCAATTAATGAGTTTTTTCGGTTTTTTCGGTTGGAGTGTTGACATAAATGAACAAATTATGACTTTTCATGATACTGAGTAGTTTACTTTTTAAATGTTTGGTTGGTTGAACTAACTAACTTTTAGATTAATTTATGTAAGAATTGGGTTTGACAGCCCTGGAAGGCTATCCGATGCAAGAAAAGGAGTATGAAAGAACCAGCGATTAGGATATCAGTCAGTCGTGTTGTGAACATCGGAACGAAATAGTATCGTTATAAAGACTCAAACTTCCCCTCCCTTTTACATTTATTTATCTGAAATTGTATTGCGAATGCACTAGGTTCTCAGGCAAGAAGAAGTAGATCATTTTTGAAGCTCACAGTAACTATGTCGTTGACAAGTCAACGAATTGATAGAAGAAGAAAAGAAAGCCTAATGACTGCAAAATGAAAGTGTTGTCAGATTAAACAAACATACCGGTCAAATACTATCGTATGCTGGCAAGAAGTGTCTGCAAGGATTTACACGAGCCAACCTCTCGGTTCCACGAAATGCACACGAAACACGGACTATTGGACAAAACACTTGACATATGGCTACTGAGCAAATAGAGTCTTGTAACATCTTGGCAACGATAGTCAATGGCTGTTTGAATGTTTCTGATGGCAGTAGATGTTCCTATTAAGAATGGGACAGTTTCCACCGACGTACCACGAGCTGACCGGTTATAGCTAGACAAGCTGACAAGAGCGTAACGACAATAAAAGTTGTCGTTGTAGTGTAATTTACCATCAAGCTGGAAGCTTGATCAAGCATAATTGAAGCAAATCAAGTTGAGATGTCGGTTTCCCTCGTGTGCATCGCTCCGGTCGGCAATTTCACCCTTTCAGCTTCAACGATTCCCAATTTCCTGGAAAGAGGTTTTTGGGGTGCGTTGTGGCAACAAACTTCAATGCCGATTTGCTTATCATTCAAGCCGTTCTCGATTTTGCCATGCATTGGGGGAGAGGCGGCCTTGCAAGCTATACCTTCAATACAATTTCTTTACCTACTTTGCTCGCCCTTCGGAGAAGGGTGAAAATGAAGATTTGGGATAGGCCGCCGGATCCAATCGTTACCATCCGGAGCATCATAAACTATCACCTAAAGTCTGACGCAAATTGATTATACTCGGTGCTGTTCACGGGAAACGTATGAGCCACAGGAAACCGTCGGAAGGATACAATAAAGCGAAGACGTTTATCGTAACGGACGTTTAAATAGGTATGGAGGGTAAATATGGAGGTTATGAAAAAGCCTAAAAATAAATAATATTCTCTGTATGGCGTGTGATACGGTAAGGCGATTCAGGCAGCCATATTGTATACACATCACTGAGGAGAATGTTGTAGCTTATCCGTACCCGCCATTTCTGCACACAATTGTCAAGGTGTTTGCCAGACAGTTTTTCAGCAGCATCTTCTTCAGAGGGTATTTTAGCAGCAATTGCATGCTTTTTTCTTTGAGAATTGCAGCAATTTTATTCAGACAATGGTACCATATCTGGGTAATCGGCAGAAAGTTGTCACATATTTTTTTGCAAATCAGTTCTTCTGATGTCACGATGTCACCCAAATATAATTGGAAAAACATGTAATCCTACCATCAAACTCAGGAGACTATTATTACAGGGAATTGATCCATTGTCAGCCTTGTCGGCCAATTTCTGATATTAGGAATGAGACGCGCGTTATAGAATCCGATTGAGCGGTGCACTATCCTCAATGACTCTGAGAAGCTCTCAACTACTCAGCTATATTCAAGGATACAACCATTCCGCTAGGGCTTTCGAATACTAGAGTCATATGCCTATCTCTTTCGTTCTTGTTTCTCCATAAATATGATTGTCCTTCTCCTGCATGAACTTTACTACTTGTTTTATGTTAAATTCCGAGCTCCTGACCCGTATACTCTTCTGGAGACCTGCGCCCTTAGCCACCGATGTCGTCGGAAGTTGCCAAGCTGGATTTGTTGGAGGCAAATCGACCACCGACCAAATCTTTAGACTATGGTAGATCCTCCAGAAGTTCCGAGAGCACCAGATTCCTACGTATCACTTCTTCATTGACTTTAATGCGACCTACGATACTATGGAATACCATGCAGCAGTAAGGATTTCCAGGGAAGTTGGTACGGCTATTGAAGGCCACTGTGGACGGGGTGTCGAACATGCTGTCGGAATCGTTTGAATCTCACTGAGGTCTGAGACGGACTCTCCGACGTGGATGACATCAGTTGACGGCGACGATCTCGAGGTGGTAGAGGAATTCTGCTTCCTTGGTACGATCGTATCTTCGGACAACACGTTAGTCTTCTACGGATACGAGTCCTGGACTCTGCTACGAATCCTGGAGGACCCCAATGCACTCACCTGGACTCAGATGCCGGACTCAGAGCTCAGACCCTATCAGGAAGGTGCTCTTCAGCGACTCATTCATGGAGGACATCATGGAGGACAACATCCTTAGACCGAGATTCCTGGAAACGGATTGGTGACCTGACTAGGACTTCGCGACGTACTCGACCATGAGCAGGACAAGAAACCAGAAGATGTTAAATTGCACTCCAAACAATTTCCTAAATATTTATATGTTTGTACTCCTTCAGTGTTTATTCTTAATTATAAATTTATTCCTTTTCTATTGATATTTGAGGGATACCCTCTTAAGCGATAAGAAGAATAATGTTTTTCGTTTCGAACCGAGTACCTAAATCTCTTCGCCTCACCCAAAACTATTGAATGGACCAATCGTTCTTGTTATGCGTGATGGTTAATAGCTGACCAAATGTGAGTTCGGATATTCAAGATAACATGGCCTGCCTTACGTATTGGGGAATTACAGTCCAGGCGGGTTTTTAACGCAATTCGGACGTATCGTTACCTTTTTTCTGGATATAATCGAACAAGGTTTAGAACCGACCTGCCGCAGTCTAACGAATGGCTGTGTGTGACCTGGAATAGACATTGTATGAGGATTCACTGCGCAAGTTATATAGCTGTATGCTATCAATTCCTATATTAGCTGAAGATAACTTGGTAAAGATTAATACAAATTTTGCTCAGGAAATAATTCCCACCGAAAAACTCCGTTTTTTTCATCCCAAATGTAATGATTTGTAGCGAGGATAAAATCCACCCTCTCTAATTTTCTTAGTTTACTACCTTCAATTGAAGCTCAATTTTGGTTACAAGTGCTTTGATTCCATACAATGAACAGTGTTTCTCTATTGCTTCAAAGCTGCTGAAACGGGCGTAGGTATAATGTAGACCACATATGATCGCACCCGGTTGGTCCTGTTGGCCGTGTGCCACCACAAACACTAGGGAGACAACTACCAACAAAAAAAAAGAACTTAAATAAAACCAAGGGATTACAGCATATGCATTGCCTTCGGGTCGAGTGCTCTTTAAAGACTGTCCTCGTTTTTTTTTTGTTCGTTCACTCGTCGCCCATTTCTTCTGCTTTCAAGCACAGCAGGGTAAGCGATACAACACGGCACGAACGTTTTCTGGTGCTTCGCCGATAATCCGATTTATGGTTTTTGAGTGAAAAAGCACGCTATGCAAATTAATATGTGCAAATGTGAGCCAATGGGTGCAGCTAGTCCGAGCGTGCGATTCGGGTGTGAACATACATAAAGAAGCAGAGCACCGCATAGCATCGTCGAGCGATTGTCATCCAAAAACGTGAGTTTGCATAGGGTGATTGTTCCATGCACGGGTGAACATACAAACACATACGCATACTCCATACAGGGTTGGGAATAGCATACACTACAACTCTTGCTGAGAGCGAAAAACCCCCCCGTCGGATCAGGACCTTTGAAATGGGACGAAGTTTCCAGCACTGTACGCTTTGTTAGGCGGGTTTTGGGGTGGGTGGTTGGGGTTATGCCCAGCTGTGTATGTGTGTCGGTGTGGAGAGAGTTATGAAGAGGGAAATAAAATATTTAATCCCTATAAATACAAGATAACGGTGCTTTGGCGCCTTTAGTCAGCTTCCGAACCGGTTACGGGGAGCTTCATCTCGGTCAGCTTTAATGCATTCAGTGTGGGGTTTTCCGTTGTAGGTGGTAGCTCGCAAACATGCAACAAAGATCGTTTTACCCGGTACGGTATAAATAAAGCTGTATCCCATTCTCCTGCTGGCAAGTGAAGCGATGCGCCGCTGCTACAAGCACGGCTGCTTTGTTTGGTGAATTTATTCACTAGATAGCTATTGTCTACAAACTGTGGGACATCTTTTACGCGTGGCAAGATCTTCAGTTGGCATTGGCTATTGGGGGAACATATTATTTTAAAATAAAGCTGCATATTTACCCAAAACAGTGGTTTCGTCAACTGGTCGTTGAAATTCAATATGTACGGTTCAACTGGCGTTAAAGGTCTTAACAAATTCTTACATTGAGTGTTGTAAATCTCTTTCTTTCTCTCTCTCTCTCTCTCTCCCTCTCTCTCTCTCTCCCTCTCTCTCTCTCTCTCTTTCTCGTTACCCACAGGAAGACATTTTCAAGAGACTTCACATGTGAATGTAGATTTTTGTTCCATTCTATTAATTGAAAGATGGAGGTTCAAAGATGGAAGCTTTAAATATGGCGGAAAGCCTTAATAATTAAAAAAAAGCAAGAAATAAATACACTGCGATTAGTCATTACGGAAGAATGATGTTGCGGTATTAATATATGAACTGACTTCTGTGATTGGTAAATATTGTGCCAACAATTACCAATCAGCTGTGAATGATTTGGTTGTGGAAAATCGATTTAAAAAAAAAGAAGCTACTCCCAATATCCCGTCCGGCCGGTATACAGGCCACGTCTCGCACGTGGCAGTAGGAAAGAGGTTCCGTTTTATCAACTTGCCCATCCGCCAAACCCTGCGTGGTACATAAATTATATGAAGTTAATTAATATTCAATTAACTGTCAACTCTCTACCGAAAAATATCAACACAACCAAGGTATGTGTTTTGTGGCTTTTATTGATCTTCCCGATCGTGGGCCGGTGTGGGCAGCCTACCCTACCGTACGCATTGCTCGGAGATGATAGATTTCAGTGGCAATTCTGGTTTCGGTGCTTTAGTGATACCCTTCCGCCGGGGTTTCAGCAGCGCGTTTGATTGGCAAAAGAGCAGTTTTCGATTATCGGAGCGGTTCATTGTGAGCGCTGCGTGATATAAACGAGATGAACCGTAGCGGATAAGACCAATAATCATCAAGCGTACGTTTTTGGGTGGGTGATTTTTTTTTTGCTACAGTGACAATTATTCATTTTATTTATCTTTGATAATCTAGCATATAATTTTTAAATCGTTGCACTGAATAAATCAGCTCCTATAGTTTTGCGGGGAACATTATTAACAAATTTTCATTCACGTTTGCTGATAGTTTTGGATTTTATCAACCCTACCGATGAATAGAAAATAACGTAGGGTTTTGCATAAAATAATGGCCTGTATTTATATAGCATTTCCTCGGTACAGAAACTTTCCACGTGTGGTTTAACTTCTCAACCGGATTGACTTTTATCTAACCACCGAATGGAGCGCTTGCTGATCGTCGCGCTACAAGTTTTGTGGCATCTTGTGCTTGAGCCCTGTGCTGTGTCGGCACAGCAAAACCGTTAACCATTCTGCCAAGGCTGGTTGAAACCAGGCTTGAGTTGCTTACATGGCATCCCCGAACTCTGCCCAGGTGCTACCTCCCGGATGGTTGAAGGATTCTCCAAAACGTGAAAGCATTTCCCGTACACTGACCACAAGGGGCTGTAACGATTGCTTCTTGCAGGAGCATGTGCTCTCACACATGCACACATCGACGCTCCACATGTAGTACCCGCAAATCGATATTTTTGATGCTGCTACGGAGAGTTCCCCGGGAGTTGATCTTGTTGCCTGATTTAGGTGTTGTTTTGCAACAAGAAGCATTCGTGCCGGAACACACACCTGAATGCAGTCGGTGGACAGGTGAGGTGAGAATAAGCTGGAAATGAAAAATAAATATAACCAGTGAAACCTGGTGTCTTCATGTGCCCGAAAAAGGTAGTTTTAGTAGCGCTACCGTATCATCTTCGTGGCGGGTTTTCAAAATTGGCAGGATAGGGATGTTGTTTTTTTTTATTCCCTTTTTTGTTCTTCTTTTCGTCTTCCTTCCTCTCGTTGTTTCGATGTGCAAATCTTCCCTTCCACGTGCACAGACACACAGTCACAGCGAAGTGGATTGGCGAGCGCGAATCAACCGAACCATCGGATCCATTTGAATTTAAAATGTGCTTCCGGGCGTTGCTTTCGAGGGAGGGAAGGACCGTCCGGGAAACGGCGTTTGATTACTCTGTGGCGAGCAATTGCTCCGCGATGTGCTCGCTTCGTTTTGCACGGTTCGCAAGTACACCGGTGCGACCGGTGTCAGCTAATGGGCTTCGTTAGCACCCGCAAGATGTAGTCCCCAGAGCAATGTTTATGACTTTTTAATTTGCCTGATAGAACACCCTTCCCCGATGGTCTAACGCTCCCTATTTTGGCGGGCTCGTTTTGTTGCCGTGACGATGCCTTTGGGTACGTCCCTCGATCGAGACAGGTAGCCGATGCAAGGGGACTTGGGTGGGGGAGGGAGGGGGGAGTTAGCGCCCGATAGGAAGCATAAGCACATGCTCACCTAGCACTTCTCGGTATTTGAAATCCGAAAACAAAAAAGGGGGAGAAAAAACAGACACACAACACGGAAAACATGTACAGGGATATTTGCTTTCACAGTGCCCAGGCGAAAATATATCGCTCGCTGCCTTTGCTGAGTTCGAAACGTGAGATACTTGTAATGTAATTGCACATAACATACAGGAGAAAGTTTTTCACATCGCGTGAAGCTCTTTAAACACGGCTTAAACACAATGGAATACGTAAGTGTGTGTGTGTGATAGTCTTTACACGCGGTGGTCAGTGGGGGTGGTGTATGTGATAAACGGTTCCACACGACAGGCAAGGGCTTCAAATTCCATCCAGACCGTCCTCCCGTAATTTAACACTCAGGTTCTTAAGTTCTTAAGTTTCCAAAAAAAATCTAAGGCTAAGGTCTTAGGAAAATTTCAAATTTTTAGAATTTTTAGAATTTTTTTTTATTCTTTTTTATTTAAAGCATTATTTCAGTTCAAAGAAACTTATTTCATTAAAATAAATCAATTTATGAAATTGTGCTAAATTTCCTAAAAAAAGGTAAGGCTATAGCCTTACGAAATTTTTATTTTTTTTTTATTATTTTTCACTCGTTTTTTTCTTTGAAGCAATATTTGAGTGAAAAGAAACTCATTGCAACCAATTGGCATTAAAATAAATCAATTTAAAATTTTTTTGCAAAATTTCTCCAAAAAAAAACCTAAGGCTATAGCCTTATGAAATTTTTAAGTGAAAAATTGTTTTAAATTTTTTTCTGATTTTTGATACCGACCGAGTTATAGGCAACACTTGGCGCAAAAGTGAGCCTTACGAAATTGTTAAATTTTCATAATAATTCAATGGAGGCGCCTAGTACTTGATACTAAAACCCATTCGATGGAGGCGCCTAGTAGTTTTGGAAAAGATGCGTATAATTCGTAGGAATAAAACAGAAAATAGAAATAGTAATAAAATAATAAAAATGGAAGCTTTAAATATTAATATTAAAGGAATAAAAACTCCCATAATGACTGTCCACCAGTAGGAAGAACTGACTAGCTGCCTACATGGTAAAAATCAGTCTACTAAGCCAAAAATGCCCCGCATGATCTTAGTGATCATTAAGCCAAGAAGAAAAAGAAGATCTAGAAGAATAAGAAGGAGAAGTAGAAGTCTTTACACGACTAAAAGTGCCCATGTTGTAGTTGAGTTGATGGAAAAAAATGGCGACACACTAATATAACAAATATTTGCACCTTTCAGTGCAATTAAAAAATGCATCAAACACTGCCCGCTTTTTCTTGGCAAAGATGTCAACAGTCAGTGTCACTCACGCAATATGGTAAGGGCAAAACACCCCCCAAAAAATTTTTATTCAGCACTAAGCAGAAGTCACTCTAATAAACCTACGCACCGAGCAGCAAAGGATCCAGTACGGAATAGATGCCTTCCCATCGCCATCGTGTTTGAAGAGATTGGCGAAATAATAATAGAAGATCCTAACTGTTGGGAAAAATTTATTCTGTCCAATTTATCACCGGAAGGCGACCGCTTTGTCTTGCAGCTTTTTGGGAGGATGGGAGTGGACGGTATCGCTTCGAATTCGTCAACTGTCGCAAGCTTTCGCCCATTACACCTCCAGTGACTACGGTGTGAGTGGAGCTGTCGGATGTCTGTTTCTATTATTTGGCCATTTCTTTTTGTGTCCCTCTGTTTGCACTACTCCATTTGAAAGCAAAGACGTGAACGCACCATTTTTGGCCATTGCAGTCTCGGCATTGGGCGTCCAGATAACGAACCATAAAACATTTGGCGTTGTTTTTCAATCTGCTCTGCTTGCATCTGCTGCTCTGCTGTGTTTGCGGGTGGGAACGACTTTTGACTACGTAACGGAAGTGTACCGTCGACCATCTTTTGTTGATTGGTGTGGTCTTTTTAAGAGTGATTTAAATATCGTATCGTTTGAGTTGTGATGTGTTTAAAAAAAGAGGTTCTTAGGGTTTTGCTGGGTTGAAAATAATTCTCAACTGACCCAACATGGCAGTAAGAAGGACTTATATTGCGTATCATTACTGAGAAAATATTATGGAACAACGCATGTCCGAGTATACTTTGGATTTGGTGCCGTTGGAGAACAACGAAATGTCCATTTATGTCTCCTAAATTCGTAAATTCTACATTTAAAATTGAAAAGATTAAAACATTTGGGGTTTTCTCTTAAATCCAGTGTTTCTACAATAGATATAACGTACTGCTTTGAAACATTATATTGATTATTAATTGAAGATATATTTTCTAGAAGCCTTAAATTTATAGAATAGGAACATACATTAGATTGACCTTAATAACAAAAAATCGCAATTTAGAAGCTTATTGTAACATGCCCATAATGGCGTTTCAGCCATTTCGTCATAAATAAGGGATATAAAGTACAGTCTCTATGAACGACGGTTCAAATATCGTTCAGAAGTTCCTATGAAACGACGCTCTACATATCGTTCAAAAGATCACTTCTTCATGCCGGCGCGTTCGCTTTTGTTGCGAAATTTATCTTTGCCTTTTTGTTCTCGTTCGAGAAATTTGGAGAAGAACTTTTAAACAATTGGAACGCGTAAAAGATATTGTGTTTTGGGGCGTCTTGGTGGTGTATGTGGTTAAAGGCACGGGTATCAACTCCCTTTTTGATCGTCCCTTTGTATCAAGGACCGACTTTCTTCCTAAAAGCAAAAAAAAAACAAAATTGAGTGGCCGAGCTAAATGTCGTTAAAATGCCGTTAATGCCGTTCCAGCTCCCAAAAACACCTCCATATAAATGGTTATTTTGTTTATGCAAATAACTTGCAATATATGTAAATTTCATGTTTACAAACAAATGTACGATGTGAAATCATTACATTCAAAAAAATTTAATGGATCGGTATTGTAAACAATGATTTAAAAAAATATATTTATTGGTTTTCTGGTTGCCCCTTAGACCCTTCTCATCAAGGGGCTCATCCACTGCTGAACTCCGACAGGTTCGACTCCTTCTGAATCTAGCCAACGAGCTCATTGTGTTCCTCTATGTCTCTTGAAGAACGGGTGTCTGACGAGCATCTTCCTGGTGGGATCTGAGGTCTGAGTCCGGCATCTGAGTCCGGATGAGTGCATTGGGGTCCTCCAGGACTCCTGGCATAGTCCAGGACTCGTACCCGTAGAGGACTACCTGACGTATCAGTATGCGAAATATCGTGCGTTTCGTGTGTTGTTGGAGTCTTCTGGGATTGCAGAAGTTTGTGGAGTCCGTAGTAGGCTTGATTTCCCTGAAGAATTTGGCTTCGGATTTCGTTGTTTATGTCCGAAGATACGATCGTACCAAAGAAGCGGAACTCCTCTACGACCTCGAGATCCTCGCTGTCAACTGATACTCTTTCCGAGACGGACTCTATCACGGTCAGAGCCTCCGGCAAGGTACTTTGTCTTCGTCGCATTGATCCTCAATCCAATTCTCGCACACCGCTGCAGATTTCCACCCGATGATGTCGATATCATCCGAGAATCCGAGAAATTGGAGAGATTCCAGTATATCATCTTTACAATTATTTTTTGACTATGCTATGTCATCCGGGAACCCAAGAAATTCTAGAGATTCCTGTATATCATCTTTACAATTATTTTTTTACTATGTCTATGTCATCCGGGAATCCGAGAAATTTGAGAGATTACTGTACATCATCTTTACAATTCTTTTTTTACTTCAACCGAATTGAGTTCATAAAATTTACTCTTAGACGTATAAATGTTGATCCTAATTTTAACCAAGTTACGAAAATTTTATCACTCTTCATTTTTTGATTTCTAAAATTTTGCAAGATGTCTCCACGATAGCTATATCATCTGCATAATTTATCGTCCTTAGGGATCCTCAAGGACTCCTGAAGTATTATATCTAAGAGTGTTTGTATATAAATAGACCAGTTTTTGTAAAAAATCGACGAGATTTTGTTTTGAATTTCAGGAAAAATCCAAAACCCTGATTTTCTGTTCTCTTTTAGTTCCACTATTGCCATTATTAGCACTTGAAATAAAGTATTTGTCTTTATAGCTACATAGCATAAAAAGATTTATCAACAACCGATGCTGCTTTATTCTATAAATTTTACTTGAAGTTGATATATTCCTAATAATAAATAAAAAAAACGTGCACACCTGGTATTGTTAGATCTATTTCCGGTACAGTATGTCTATTTTTTTCCTTCCTTTGGAGACAACTCTAAAGATCGTTTTCAATTTATTCCAACCAGCTCTTGGAGGTTGGATGAGTGTATTTTGTTGGTTTGTTTTGGGATGAAAGAAAGCATCATATATGCGTTGTTTGTTGTACAGGCTAAATACGCTCATTACTCAGGATAGCAGGTTTTGCTATCCACCCTGCCCAGAGCAATTGGTGGACGAGCGTTGTGCTGCTAACCATTGAAAAGGCCACCAGCAGATGGTGTGGTGTTACTCCACATTAGGTGCCTGCATCTTGGTAGGCCTGTTGGTAGGTTCATTAGGGATACTACTCTCTTTGCACGTTTCTTGCATACGCTTTCGCTCGCACCACCTCGCAAACACGTACTACTACCCTGCACCGCCATCCGTACACCCTTAAGCAAACCAGGATGGTGTGCCGTTTTAAGCGTCCAACACCGTCCATGGCAAACCAATTCTGAAAGTCAACATTAAACAGCATTTTATTTGCACCTCGCAAACAAGACTCCCAAGTGGTATATACCGTTTATACCGTGCTGGCAAATGCACTCTTCAAGCAAATGCATGGAAAACAAGCGAAGGCTTTTCTTAGGCCCTCCACCCCCCCGGGGCGTGCCTAGTGGAGCAGTTGGGCCGCGGTTGTGCCAGGAATGGTCCTAGAATGAATTACTTAATTAACGGAATGCCACCTCGAGAGTACTCGAAAGCTAAAATGATGCTGGACTCGATTTGCGCTCCCCTCGTACGTTACGGGGTGTTGGCATAAGAAGTACGAATGCTAGCACTTCCCGCTGGCAACGGTGCTCGTCATCAGTCTCCGATTTTTTTTCTTTCTTCTTTCCATTCATACCTTAGTACCTGATGAAAAACTTGCGATAAGCTACGTGCTGTGCGGTTGGGTTATCAAAGATGCCTTCAGTTGCAGTAGGTTTTGTGAATCCCCTTTCGACTTTTGCAGGGGTTGTACAGCACTGCTTAAGCGAGCGATTTTTGATTTGTTTATCTTCATTTGCTTGTATCTGTACGAGTCTTGCATAATAGCGAATCGTACTATGATAAATGGATAAATGATTTAATAAAGAACTTGTTACCAAACAAAGGAAGATAATATGAAAATATCATTTAGCCTCACTTAAGGAGTCACTTTATGTGAATAGATTTTTGTGAATAGAGAAATTTAAACAAAGGAATTCATATTTAATATTATTTTTTTTCTCTTTTACATTCTTTGGTTTTCTTTGTCTTGTTAGAATTGTTTGTTTTTTTTTTCTTTTTACAAAGTGTTATTGCATTGAAGTATTAATTTTATCAATAAAATTGGTTTTATGGGCGCTTTATATTTGAATTTTTCTGTATATAAATAATTGACATTAGAGAAAAGGCATTTTGAGAAAATGTTGTCATTAATTTATATTTTAAATTAATTTTAAAAAAGTAATCGAAATTTAAAAGAAATGAGATAGCGTGATACATTAAGTTCCACTATAATATTTTTAGTACTATAATTACTATACTATAATTATACACACTATAATTTTTTTATAGCACACTATATTTGTTTTGGTACGGCCTGGATGTATATCTTATTCTAGTTAAGTATTATAGTACACTAAATCTCGATAGAAATTGTTGGTTTGGGTTAGTTACTTCCAAGAAACATAATGTGTGATTACGCATGGTTTCGAATGAATTGACTGTTCTGTCCACAGATGCCGGAAAAACTGACCGGTTTGTGTTTATCGAAAAGCTTAACATTGATAGCCTAATCAAATTGATCCGAATCTAAGAAAGATGTGCAAAATTATTCGTCCTCGGCAACGGTCGAGTCGGAACCATCCCAAACCAATCTGTGCATTCGTCGGTTCGTGTGAAGGTTCATCATCCTGTTATAGTAAATATAGATTGAATGGGTTTGAAGATTATCGAGAAGAGATTTTTGGGGATGAAAATTCGCTCACAAAACTGACAAAACCCAATCAATTAGTCATCCCGTGTCAGAAAGTTTGTGCAAAACTGTGCCCTTTCTCCCCCCTCCTTCACCCCGAGCTCTAACGCATCATTACATGGTCTAAGATAGTAATCGCAAAACCTGTTCTATCCATACCCGGTGCGGTGCCGGTAAGATGACCGAAAAGTTGAGAATTGTCCACACGGTAATACCCATACGGAACCGCTCATCAAGGCACCGAACGACCGAACGGATCATTCGCCAATGTTTCCAAAGGTTTGCCGGTTCGTTTTTACAATTAGCGGAAGTTTTGTGGGTCCCCGGGTTTGACGGGACTGAAATCTAATTACTTAGAAAACTTTTGCTTTTGCCGGTACGATTCATCACCTTACCATATTTTGGGGTTACGGGCAATAGGAAGCAAACGAAATCCCTTCTGGCCGTGCCGTCGCTACCGTCAAACCTTTCTTGCAAACGCTGGAAACATTTCTGACGACTGATACAGATGATTCAAACTTATCGTGTTGCCTGTGCCTGTGTAAATAATTAGCATAAGAATTTTAAAATTCAATAATCGTTCCTGAAATATTCATATTTGATTCGTGAAATGTGTTTGACGGTGTTGGTATACTGTGTTAAATAGGAGCAGGATCAGAAGTGAACGAAAAGGTGCGGTAACACCGGTAACGCTTAACAATCTAACCCGGGTTTGAAGCGGGTGGACAACCAGAACCAGAACTCCAGCACCGGTTTCGTAAGAAGGGTTTTGCATGGCATGTCAAAGTGGATACATGTGTCAAGCTATCGCAACGAAGCTAATTTGCCATTCGTTGCTTCGTCTTCTGAGACTCAATAATTTTTGAGGGGAAAATTTGTCTAGAACCGACCATCAGACCGAATTGCTATTAGTCTTAACTGACGAATTCGTTTGATGAAGGATGACGAACGAATTCTTCGCATCGTGAGCTATATAAAAATTTAAAATTATGCTCAATCGTTTTGTGGGATACCTATTATACACACAGCAACGAACATCGAGAATCACTGGATGGTTGGAGCAGTAGCTAATCCGGACTTATTGACCGAGTGAAAATACTACGTCAATAACCCAATACCCAGGTCACCAATCCGTTTTGCAGAAAACTCGGTTCAGGGACGCTATCCTTCATCTCTAACTACATTCAGATTTCGGTCTCCAATTGATCCAGGGTTCAAAAGATTTTCCTTAATTTTGTTGAGAGGGCATGAGTTCGGCATCATCATCACGTTCTCCACAACATCGTATCCTTCCCGCCTTTGACAACCGTCAGGATATCTGCTCCAGATCCTCAGGATTTGTATAGGATCTTCTCCTTCATTCTATTTCTCCATACGTCCTGCTTAGAAGTACAGTGAAAGATAGTCCGTAGTACTCATAGTCCTAATCTTCTAAAACCCTCCGTTAACAAAGTACAAGACTTGCAGATATTGAGAACTACCGGGCATATCAGAGTGCGGTATGTGAAGTGTTTGGTATCGTGATGGAATGTTCTGAATCGCAGGAATTAGTAGAGCCCAAATTAGGTGCGATTTTCCGTAACAATGTGTCCCAGAGTTACGATCGTTCGAAGGTATCAGAATTCTTCAACTACATTCCTCGAGATCATCACTTCCACCTGATACTCTGCTCTCCAGGCAGCCCATATCACGGTTAGGGTCTCCGGGAACCAGGATCTATGTCTTCGTCGCATCCTTAAGCAGCTGTATATTTGATGATGTCAATATCATCCTTCCAGCCAAGAAATTGGAGAATGAAAAAAGGGGCCAAGGATATCGAAGCCTGTATTCCACTGATATTGAAGACTGTATTTTACGGATATCGGTAGACTGTCCAAAAGCTTGTTTGAGATTTTCACCGTCCACTGCTCTCCATCCATCGTGACCCTCAACAGCCGCACAAATTTCCCAAGGAATCCGCACTGCTGTCTGATGTTCCTTAGTTTGGCCCGATCTAAGGTATCGTCGGGTTTGGGGAGCTCAAGACGAAAGTTTTGAGGATGGACTTCAGGAGGAGATGCTTGATGAAGATCCTGCTGAAACACAACAAGAACTCGCAAAGATACTTGGAGTATCCCAGTAGGTCATTTTCCATCATTATAAGAAGAATGATCCGGAATTTTGGGTAAAATATAAACTGAAGCCGAGAGACGTCGAAAACCGTTTGCTCACATGTAAGCCACTGCTCCATCGGCAGAAAACAAAAGGGTTTTTACATCGGATTGATCTGACTCGGGCTGGACATTGCTCTTTCTGATAACTATCTGTTCCGGTCGATAGAGCATGATCTTGATGCACCGAAAATGACCTAAAATTTTGTAAAAAAAATGGAGGAAACGATGGATTTGGTCGACAAGTGTAAACCACACATGTGTATGAGGTGTAAACTGAACAGTTTGCAAATGGCTTTTATTGGATTGAAAGTGCATAAAATTTATTCAATTAAGAAAAAACGAGATAGTCACGGGTTGCGATTCTCAACAACCTTAAAAGCTGTTTGAAAAAGGTCTGTATCCCACCAAGACTGCGTGTCGGACAAACGACGTTCCACAGTATTTCTTTTTTCGTTGTTTTTCACTTCATTTAATATACAATTTATTTATAAAACATAATTATCTTTATATTTTGAACTTTATAATATATTACACTATGCAAATTCTAATTATTTTTTAATTTTTTAAAAATTCAATTGAAAGTTTTATTTCAAATATCAATTAATCCTTATTACTCTCCCACTTGGTGCATGAATTTTCGATTGTTAGTGTCAAGGGGGAAATTTATTGATGAAAACATTGATAGCATGAAATAAAACAAAAAAACACCCGAACGCACAGAATAACAATGATTCTGTGCCGCGATGAATAGAACGAAACGATGCCCAATGTCACCGATCAGGAACGTTTCGGTTTTAATGCTATGTTTCTTTGCCTCGGTTTGCGTTCAGCCTGGATTTGCGGGGGTGCTTCAGGGGCACTGTTCAGTTCAGTTTTCTTCCAGTTTTGCTCCGGAACCCTTTACCGTGCCTCTGCGTGCCGCTTCTAACCCGTAAACTACCGCCGGCGGGCAGCACGCTAAACTCGTTGCGAGTAAAGTTTGATGATGAGGCAAACGTAAACATGAAACGATGTCACGTCTACTGGAAACGACTTCATTGGGCGGCAACGTCAAACTTTAGCCTGGGTGACTTAATAAAATCCCCACTGCCACCCCCCCCCTTCCTCCCCCCTCCTACCCTCTCGTCCTCTTTGCACATGCCTTCTCGCCCTTGCCCGTGACGTCGCCGATCGACCGAAGATGCTGTCGTACGCACGTACCGTTTTGCAGGTCGCCTGCTGTCGAAAAGTTTTCCCATATCCTGCTGCTTTTCAACCATAGATCGAGCGGTTCGACACATGGGACCAACCAGCCGACCAGTTCCACCCGGTTCGGGATGGAAGTGTGTTTTTTGTGGAACGGTGAAGAAGGTTCACGGCGACCGAAGGGTTAGTAATAAACTAAGGGTTAGTAATGGTTTGGGACGTGCGGGGAGGGGGAAATTAACGAGGACGAGATACCCTTTGATTAGAGATATTCGGCCCGGGTGTGGTATGAGCGTTTCTCTGGAAAGGAACGGCTTCAGACTTGATCTGCAAGCAGGTCCAAACCCGTCGCCAAGACGAGATCCTTTAAAGTACAGTCCGATTTGGGGGAAAATTTGTCGCCAGCTCGCCACACCAACACGTTGGCTATCGGGGTTTTCCATTAATGTGGCTTTTTCGATGGAGGCGCCTGGTACGATGGAGGCGCCTGGTTCCTTGTTCGTACGAACAGTGTCTTTGGACGTTACGCGAGCCCCTGGATGGGTACGTGCGGAAGGGTTCTTCCAGCTAGAAGTTAGAAGGAAGTGTGCTGATGGCTGACAATGATGTACCCTATATAAACGATTATGCCAGCCTGTGTTGGATATGTTATCCGGTCGTAGTAGTGCTTTGGCAAAAAAGCATGATAGAATTACGGATAAAATTTTCGTGTGCTTACGGTACGGAAAAATGGGAGACAATTTTGTAACAAGGCTTGAATAATTGAATTATCTACATTCTTTTGTTATGCTGGATGATGGTTAAAGTGGAATGTTGTCCGGAAGCGGTGATGATGTTCATCTGTTGAATCTTGAGGCGGTACTGGGAAAAAACCCCCAAACATTTCGCATTGGAATAGTGTGAAGAGGTTCTTTTGGAATTAAAACTGGAAATAAAGACATTTGAATTTTGCCGAATTGAACACCTTTACATGACAGGTATAAAGCTTGCCCCCTTCCCCAACAAGTAACAATATACAAATTTTAATAGAAAACAATAAAAAGCTAGAAAACACTTCAGATATCTTAAGTGAAACCGTTCCAGGAACACGAACAGAGGAAGAACAATGGCGTAGAATAGAATGAAGGCTACATGCAAGAGTTGTAGTAGCCGCTGCAATTTCGCTAATTGCCGACAAAATAGAGACAATCTCCTGGTACCGCGCACCATTCTTCTATCCTTCTATGCCTTGTGTGGTGATGTACACACAGAAAAAAATAAAATAAAACAAATAAAAAAAAGAGAGAAAAAAGTGAGTTTGAACAGCTACGGCCAGCATGCTGATGAAGCAAAAATTCAAATCTGAAAGTGGAAAATGAAAACAAAAATAAACCCAACTCAACAAAATGAACAAAAAAAAAGCAACAACAACAACAACATTGTTGGCTGTCGTGTTTCGTGTGGGTAGAAAGACTTAGGTGGTACCGAGATAAAAATGAAGTGAAAAACTTCGTTAGACGCATCTCATCTTTACCTTTGCAGGTAATTTGCGGACCGAGTTTTATGTTTATTGTGTCGAGTTGTTTTTCTGTTTTTCTGTGTTTCTTTTTTCTTTCTTCTTCTGTATTTCTGTCTTACTTTCTCCGTTTCTTTCTCGGTGATTAAATTTCTGCAGACACTTCGAATGCCGGAAACACAGCTAAAAACTAAAACAAATTTTCCCGCATCTGCACTAACCATCACTATTTGCGTAGCCCTGTAGTAAAGAATAGAGTCTCTACCCTCTCTCTCTTTCGCTCTCTCTGCCCACATGCCAATCGAAAACTCCTTGTGGCCCGTTGTGTTTCGGTTCAGTTCGGCATAAGTTTTACTATCGTAAGTTAGCGTTGTTGGTTTATATTCCCGTCCTTTCCTGTAAACGTGCTAGTGCTAGCGTTTTTCCTACTGGAGATTGTTCGGCTGTTTGGTGTGTGTGTGTGTATTTGTAGTACTATTTATTTTTCATTTTCTTACCCTATTCTTTACGCTTTGCTAGACTTGCTAGCCTAGCACACCTAAGCACCCAACAAGCTGCTGGGGGCTGAGGGCGGGGAAATGGTTGCCTTCACTTTTGTTTTAGTTTTCCATCATCCTTACTACCTCGTCACTACGCTTTTGTTCGATACTCGTTCGGGGCTCGTGTGTTAATTTGTCGGTGTAACTATTTCCCAAAAACTCAGCAAACACTTGCCTTTACGCGCCCCACACCAGACAAGACGGGTGTAGCAAATAAATACTAATAGCAACAAAGGTAAAAACACAACTTTTCGTTGAACGTGAAACAATAAGATAACAGCGTACAGCCGGAAAAGTGGTTTTGCAGAAAATTGCACTCCATGGTAAAGAAAATTTTTATCAACCTGCAGCAATTTTGTCCCTTCATCTTCCCTTTAGGAAGATTTCCATCGTGCATGATTTTCCGTGTTGAGGGCACTAGCATTAAGATGTCGAAAGTTGGATATTAGAGCTAGTTTTTACCGATTTCTCCCTTTCCCATTTTGTGGTTTTTTTTTCGGGAAAGCTTGTGAGCTTTGTTGGAGAATCGGCATAAAAGATGTTCTCCTTACAGGGTTTACCAGATCAATACTGGAAGAGTTTCTCTGTGAGAGATTCGACCTCTAATTTCTATGGTTAGTCCACAATTCACATCGTTTCGAGTACACTAACGACGTTATTGTCACAATTGTTTGATGCATACACAAATATGTGTTATCTAAATTACCTCTTTTATTGAACAGGTAAACCCTGTTTGGATTAAAATGTACCAAACGCAATGAGTAGCTTCGCCGAAAAATGCATATTGTACGCTATTGACTCGATTTGCTAAAACGAAATCAACCAAATTCGGGCGAAAGGTGTAGTTACAACTCTAGTTTTGGTTTTGGGAAGAATTTCAAAACTACCTAGAATGATGTGAGCATTCGCTTTGTAGGGGTTTTTTTTTAACATGGTTGTTGGAAATTTCGAGGCACTTTGGTGTTTTCGGTGGAGAATGGGGCGATACGATGATATGAATCTCGAAAAGCACATTCAAACGTTACTGTCAAACAGAACTTGGCGCGTATAAATGTAAGCTGTAACTAAAATTGGGAGTTCGTTCAATTCTTGTACTATATTGTAAATAAATAAAACATAAGCTGTATTTTTAAATAGAGATTTTTATTCGTGGGAATGGTGTAAAACGTTTTATTTTATTTTAAATTAGTATATCTCTTTTAGTGAAGTAATTTCTTTGGTTTGAAACCAAAACTGATGATTTCCTCGAAGGCTACGAAGGTAGTCGAAGAAGAGACCGTTGTCTTGTGTAAAGCGATGAAAGAGTCCCATGACATCAAG
The DNA here is from genome assembly GCF_943734845.2 of Anopheles funestus. Taxonomy (NCBI): domain Eukaryota; kingdom Metazoa; phylum Arthropoda; class Insecta; order Diptera; family Culicidae; genus Anopheles; species Anopheles funestus. The sequence goes on along the minus strand of NC_064597.1, from coordinate 6,118,864 downwards.
ATCTCTACAATACAATACATCGCGGACCGGAGATCTCGGGAACCTCTCGATAATCATTACCGCATCCAACAACGAAGGTCTAAGGTTTTCAAACTCCATGCATGATCAAACAGCGCAGCCACACACTTTCATCTGAGCCGGGTTAATACACTGTAGATGTCCATTCGGGAGTAAAATGATTCAAAATGAGTTGAGAAAACATTCTGATGATTGAACGATCCACAGGGAGCCCACCAAACTCAAGACCACAGCGAGACTTGTGGAGAGATCGAGTATAGGAATCTCCCGAGTTCATCCGAACGAAGAAACTCTTGGGTAGATATGGGTCTATAAACCTTGACTTGTTGTGGTTAGTGAGTTTGCCTTCTCATTGCCGGGAATTCTACAATGAAAAGACACTCATATTAACGATATTCTAAATGCCTTGTCAAAGAGCCTAGCAGCTCTTGACTCCTAACAGCCTTGGAGTTGTCAGTGCCGCAATAGCGTTAAGGCTATCTCAGGAGGGCTAGTTGCTATCAACAATAATCTGTTTGAAATTACAGGAATACATGGCAGGCTCAATTTCAAAAAGACTTCGCTAGTCTCCCTAAAACATTGAAGTCAGTGCTATTTACAGAGAGTCCTCTATCAGTCTTCAGATTTCAGAATTCAGATCTCAGATCTCAGATCTCAAATCTTAAAGCTAAAGCAGCTATATTTTGAACTCAAAATTGATTATATGAATTTTCCAATAAAATGGAAACCATTTTTCTTTAAACCTTTGTAAAAGTTTTTCTTCCATTATTTTAGGGCCTCTAATACTGGAATGGTTGTTGGGCGACGTTTTAATACCTGATACGTCGTGTTTTGACTCGACTCGATAGTGCAACTTAGACTAATTATATTCCTAAAATTATTCCGAACATTAAGATTACCAATAATTTCCTTTCTCCAGTGCGAACTACAACTGCATAACTAAAACCGCAATCAAGTAGTAATTTATGGAATGCTTCCCAGTACTGCCGTTGGAGAGCATATCGTTCCGTTGAATGGAGTGCATGTAATGGGATATTGTGTGGCGAAAAGGTTGAAGGTTAACATTCGTATTGGGAAGATCACTTGGAGACGTTGCACGAATCAGCTTCTAAGCAGACGATAGAAATTGCTTCATGCGGGTTTTGAGAGTAATTTCATGGGGACGGAGTAACACTTATGGACACTTTAACATATTTAAGAGAACTTTTCTTCCACCCCCAAAAAAGGTTAAGTTTGTGCTTGGTGGTGTAAAGAATGGAAAATCAACAAGAACTTGTTCATCTAAACGAATTTCGTTTGTTTCGAATTTCCCTCGAGGGATTGGTCAGGGACGTAGTGACAGTTAATTAAGTAACACGTTCAGAGCACTTGAGGAATCTAGTATTTTGCTACAGTCTTAATTAAACATTTGAACTAAAGGCCATTCGAAGTGGTAAACAGCAAATTAGAAATTTAAATTATTGTTGTAATATTCATTTGAATTATAATCGTTTATCAATTTTTCATTTTACTTATTCTATTAAAATAAATTATAAAATTTACGATAAAAAAGAAAAAAAATTCTTGAGAAATAAATTATGGTAAAAGCCGTTAAATTTTGAATGCTGCATTACATTGTTTCAATGTAGTACGAGAATGCTGAAAACATACGCTTTTCCAGAATAAATCAGTAAACAAACCTTCATGCAAGCGCTAATTATTTATCAATCCGGAACCGCACATTAAAGTAAATTAATTTTCATCCAGCTTTTATGTTCCGATGCCTGATGTTTGGGTTTGTGCGATCATTGGGAAAAGAGTGGCGGCAGTTTGTTTGGTCGTTGTATATAAACTAAAAATAAAAACCGAGGAGAAGCAATAATCGAGCCGTGTTTGATGCGGCTGCTTCGACTACTAATAACTGGTGAGCGTGGTTTTGCATCAGTCGTTGCCGTACTTCACGGTTAGCTCTACCGTTTTCTAAAACAGCCTATAACGAGTTACATTAGGTTTTATAGCGGAAAGTAAGCCTGAAGCGGGAGTACGTGCAGTGTTCCATGATGGTGGTCAATGATGGCCGCAATGAATCATTACAACCCCGTTCGGTCGAAGCGATTTTTGACAGCTCGTGCTTTTGATGAACGTAGCTCAAACTGGGTGTAGATGAATATAGTGAAATAGCCGCGAAATCTTGGCAAGCTCACGTCACTTGACAGTGTAATCAAAACAATCAAAATTTTGAACAGTTTGTGGTCTTCGTGCTTTTATACACGGCAGAAGCGAACGTAGCTGTCCAGCTTAAAGCATTTATGAAACAACCGAAAGCAGTTTCGAGCAGTTTTCTGTATCAGAGTGCTTCATTTAGTTCTGGCCTGTACAGCTGACGGTGTTCGAAAAATTATCGATGAAAATAGTAATTATTGTGAGTTAAATGACTCGAAAATTCATGATATACTGAGGACATCAAAAGAACTTTATTTGGGTTTTCTAATTTTATTTTATTTATGCTCAATTTAAAAGTGTATCCTACGTACGGAGAAATATCTGTGAACAATGCTAATTTAATGATTTATGGCCACTTTAATTTCAACAATTTTTATCACAAAATAATTAGAAATTGAAAATAAACTTTCGCTCATTTACCGATCAATACCGGCACAGTAAAATTAAGCTTTAAATCCATTTCTCAAACGAACGGTGTGTTATCTTTAGAAGAATCCAAAAACTAAATAAATTGGTTGCATAATTAGAAATGGGATCCGCGGTTGGTTGGATGTCACCCGGCACCAAATTCCTCAAGCATGTGTGGTGTGAATTCCTGGAATGAGTAGAAATAGTTTCGGTAACATCTTTTGATATCTGATGCAGCTTCCTGGTGGTGGTTGCAACCGTGTCGAAAACACTGGAATTCTTTAGTGAATTACTCGTCACCTTACGTTGTTTTTAGTCGGAAAAACGCCTTCCCCGTTTCCCAGTACCCGATGGGTAAATAAATCATGCTAATTTGAAAAGTTTAATTACGAAAGTTTATCACCCGTTATCTACTTCGGCTGTGCTCGTTTATCATACATTATTTTCATGCGTATGCCGGCTGACATACACGGTAACCTTCAATTGAAAATCGAGACAAATAGCGAAAAAAAAATCGGATTTTGCACAAGGAGCAGAATAAAGGTATTGTTAGCTTCATCAATCTAAGTGACAACGATTACGGTGGGTAAAACAGTCTGGTGGTTTTTGAGCAAGTTGCTAAAGACGTATTGTGAAGTTTATTATTTTTGGGTTAGTTTGGGTAAGTTTGGATATTGAAAGAATTTTTTATATCTCCCATCTGCATAAAGTTACATCGATGAACAGTAGCTATATCGAGATAATTAAATAACTTTACCGCAAAACAGATAATTCCAATTAATTAAATCTCATTTTCATACAACATTTAGCCTAATTTAATTCCTTTTATTAAGGCATCCCAGTGGTGTATACGGTAGTGGAACCGATCGTTACATCACAGGAGCGAGCATCATCCGGACGCGGTACTGACTATCTTCCTACGGGTAAATAAAGTCAAGAAAAGCCAGAAATAACAGGCACAAGATCTCTCTCGAGGTTGTAGGACGAGACACATAGGAAGAAGAAGAATACCCTAATATTGAAGAGTATCGCCGATAGCGAAGTGATCTTCAGGAGGAGGTCTTCCAAGCCTACAGAATTGAGTATAGAGTAGTGATGTCACATTGCTCCACTCGTGGACTATAGCACCTGTAGATGTGACATCTACACACTCTGACTCCTTTGTGACTAACTTCTTGCTCTCTCCTCGATTTATACCTCAACTATGTAGATACCTCGCTGAGAGAGTAAACTAAGTCTATCCCCAACAGTCTTCGCAGGACGTCAATTCCCACCATTTTTGTGGAAAAGTATTTTGGGAACAGAAACCTGTCGAGGTATTAAAATCTCTGAAGACTAGGTATTAAATCTCTAAAAGCCCAGACTACTTCATAAAAGAAATATTAAAGGTTCTAAGCTCATTGTTTGAGAAACCTTGCCGCATATCTTTTATTTGATTGGATCCTACGGAAGGGTCCTTTTTCGATAAGGTGATCCTACCTCACAAGCACGTGCTTGATCCACCGTCTCTCTGCATGGCTCGATGGCAGAGTTCGTGAGACACTGATGAGCTCGGGTATTCGATCACTCACAAGGTGTCCTTGAAGTCTTGGTTCCACGGGGTCTCAGGAGATCGTGCGTGCGTAGGAGATCTTGATGTCTAGAATGAGGAGATCTTGAGTCTGCGAATTACTTCGCATTGGGCTCACATCTCCAGAGTATAGGACAGGTCAACTCCAAAGTATGTGACTTCGGCTTCAAATACCAAGACATAGACCATCTTCTATGATCTTCTGTGGAGTACGAAGCTGCTCGAACCGCCTTGTTGGACGCTGTCTGGGGCATTGGAAATAGTCCGATTCGGGACCTCCTGGGAGACGGGGACGAGGCTAAACGGATTATTAGTGTGATTCCTTCTCCTCCTATTTATGAACCTATTTATGAAGATTACCTACCTCTCCGCTCCTCCCGCCACTCCTCATCATTATCCTTGCATTATTCAAGCTAAATAGCTGGAAATTTTATAGTTCTATATATTTTTGTCATATCATATCTCTCTCTTCCTCGCCTTAGACGTCGTTAAGCTAAGAAGAGAGAGAGAGGAAGAGGTATTTTTTAAAATAAATTCTACCGAAAACTTCGACATCAATTTTGTATAATAAAATAAAACCTAAAAGAAATAAACTATAACAGATTCTCATTTCCTGTATTCAAACACAAACTTCATAAAAAGAAAAAAAAACAAAAGACAAGGATGTTAAACATGCTAAAAAAATCCGTTCCGTGCGTACTGTATCAAAGCATCAGCTTGACTACGCAAAACGAACGAAAGATGGTTAAGAGGAACGTCAACTAAGCGAAAGATATGGTGGCTAGGGGGAAAGGAATCAAGGCATCCAACCAGGTAGAGCATATTTAGTGGCTCTTAATTCCCTCTCAAGTGATGCGTTTCCACGTTCAAGCTGATTGCTTCTGCCTGAGGTGAGTTGGCGAATTCGTTCTGAATTCATGGCGTGCTATCATTGGTTTGTGTGGGAGGGGGGAGGTTTAAGACGGAAAGCGATTCACTCAGCGTTGGCCGTTGTGCAGCAGGATCGATTCAGCTAGCTTGTATGGGTTTTTCGGTATTTTTTGTTGCTCGTGTAAAAGGTAAAACTAATGTAACAGCCGAGCTTAAATCGTCTTCGCTTGAAACGCTTCAACGAGCAACATATGGGAAAGGGTGGGTAAATTGGTACATGTGTGGCTGTGTATGTGTGTGTGTGTGGTTGATCAGGTGTGTCAAGATGTCTCGCAAGGTCTCGGAAGAACGTTAACCATATGCAAACAAATTGATTTTCCTGTACAACCTTTCCAACCTTTCCATCCGCCTGGTTCAAATATGGTAGCTTACCCGTACCGATACTCATGCCTGTTGTCGGTTACGTACGTTTGGCGCCATACACTTCTTCTGGCTGATTTTTTTTACACCAAAGTGGCTGATGAGGTTCGTTGCTTGAGATACTACGAGCTATTGCTGTCTAGCACAGCCATGAGTGCTTCACCTTTAACCCGTGGACCGGTGAGCTATGTGCCTGGTCGTAACTAGCTCGTCGGTTATTTTGGGCAAATGTTTGCGTAATGTTCCATTTCGCTACTACTTGAAACTAACTCGAAAGAAAAATAGGAAACAATTTTGCAGCCCGTGAGAAGCCGCGTTCAAGAAGTCAAATACGCTCCGCCCGATCTCAGGTTGAAGAAGCGAAATGGATAAAAAAAAAACGGAAACACGTTTAAAACCTCGTATCGAGGACATCCGATACATCTCTGCTGGGCCAAAAGAAAAAAGGGTGGAAGGGGAGGACTCAACTTTCCTGTATTTTTTTTTTTTGGTTGTTGTGTGTTGTTGCCGTTGTATTTAGTAAGATGAAAAACAGGAAATGTAGAAAAAAGAAGAAGAAGAAAAAAGACCGAAACAGCCATAAGCCGAGCAAAAGCGACTTATTGCGCGCTCATCTTGAAAGCCAATTTAGCGGAAAAAGAAATATGTTATTGAATTTAGTGCCGGCGATATACAAATTTCAATTTTGCGTTATGAGTCTTTGCCTCCCCCGATGCGGCTTCGGGATGTCCGCCGTGCTGCATACCACCCAAGGTGTTTATCTTTTCCCGCTCACACTCTGTGTCGGTTATCAATACGATGGGAGGGAGGGAGGGAGGGAGATGAGAAGGCGAGAGGGGGACTAAGGGATTTCCCCATTCCGAGTGGTTTGTCGCAATCGGTTGCTCTGTGATACCAGCCTAGGAACAGTGGGGCATTTTTTTCTTCTTCTCTTCTCTCTCCCTTAGTACGAAAGTTTGGTGCGACGGTTGGGAAAATGGGTGGCTAGTGATGAATAAAATTACATTGCCAGTGAACCGTTTAGCGGTGTCTGCCTTATTAGCTAACGCTGTGCATTGTTCGCTGCGGTGGTTTTGCCACCCCGAAAATTTTAAAATTATGACTCCCCCTTCCCTACCCCCCTGTGCGGTTTCCTCCAGCCCCCGTTCTCCGCCACGACTGATTTCGGAGTGCTTTCAACACTGGGCAGGAGAAATAATAAAAAGTTAAGATTCCAATTTCAACGATGTGAAAGGTTGGGTTTGCCGTTCCGTTATACACGCTGGTAATCGCCAACCTTTTCACCGCGCTACCTGGGCGAGGCGAGTTGTTTGGTGTGTGTGTTTTTTTGGGGATGGAGTTCTTCCCCCTTCCCCTTCCCACCCCTAAAAAGGGCATTGGTGTGCGACATAAAAATCGGCAGTAATTTTATGTAGAAATCAATAGGCGTGTAACCGCAGTGAGCGCGAGAGTGTGGGTGTACGGTTCCGGAAAGCGAAGGTAAAAAGCTTTCGTAATTTGTCCACATATTTTTGGGGTCGTGTAAAGTGGTTGGAACGATGAAGGGAATGACGATTTTTTTCTTCTATTCTCGTTAGAACGGAAAGGGAACAGAATGATGGAGGGGGAAAAATTGAGTGCAGGAAAGGGCCAACAAAATTATAAATTATTTTATTAGCTTCGTCACCGCACGGTAATACGCACGAGAGAACTTTTATCATTGCGATTTTCATTATGTTTGTAAGTAGATTTGTAAGTTTTCGACGTAGTTTTGAATCATTTGCGCATTTGAAGCATTTGCGCTGAACAAACAATATTTGAGAAGAATTCAAAATACACTGATTTTGGCTATTTATAGTAATGCAGTTTAAAAGTTTTTTTTATACAATATTCCACGAATTATTTTATAATTTTTCTTTGTTTTTTTTTAAACGAAAGAGGATATGAAACCAATCAAAGCGTTGTGTAAGGATAATGAAAATATCTTAAATCTTTTTTATACTTAATGTTTATTTTAATTCTGTCTGCCTCGCGGGTAGGTAGCAACACGTGTGGCATACTGAATCAGGCATTAGTGTTTGAGTGTAAAAAAATTAAATCATGCATGAATGCATACATTTGGAAGTTTGAAGATACATGTCACATGGAAAATGTTTCTCGTTAAGCCTTACGCTTGCAGCGTTTGAGCGGAAATTGAATGGCGTTAGAAAAATGATGAAGAGGATTTAGTTAACAAATTCGTTCTTGCTAGACCAAAAGTTCGATATCTTACTCAGCAAAACATTTTTTTGATATTTTGCTTACGTTGATCCTGAATTCGTGGTTGAGGACTTCTTCATCCATTGCGTCCTCGGTATTTTGGATAAAAAAAAGTATCAAGCAGTTCAACGTAATTTTGAGGGTTCTTTTTGTTGGAAGTTGTCGCAATAACTGATTTTCTTCTCCCCGAAAAAGCAGCAAACACCTCAATTTGACCTCTGGATTTTTCTGTAGGTCGAGCCAATAGTAAGCACAACAATCAGGCCTATCTAAGTTGAATTTCTGTTCATCTGAAAACTCAACATTGTTCCACTCAGAATTCCAGGATTTTTTCTGCAATGTCCAAACGCACCTGAATTGAAGACTTTATCGGATTTGGTTTCTTCTCTGCGATTACGTGCGATTACTTAACCCAACATCTTTCAATCCAGAGATCATTTTCCACTGCTGCAATGTTTCAATGTCGAAATGCTCAGAAAGGTTGAAGAGGTACTGATAGCGAATTCTAGTGTTTGACAACCCTGATACCGCAACTAGCTATCAATACGTCAATCAGTGCACTACATCACACCTTCTTATTTTGTGAGTCCTGATGACACTCCTGCAACGAACGTAGCACCTCTACAAGGTGAAGAATCATTCCTTATTGGAACTTTCCTAAACTCCTAGAAAATGTCCTGACTAATAACTAACTAGAAGATGGGCTTTAAACATGAGTCTGCCAATTAGCGTGGCATAACTTCTTTGTACGTCCCTGCCAAAGTGTTGGAATTATTAGTTTATGAGCCTCAATGTTGGCTTCTTCCTGTTAGGAATCATTCTACTATTACGCAACGCTGGTAGATTGGAGGGGGACAGTGCGCGGAGGGGTTACTGCTAGCGTTACGATTTGTTATAAATGGGAAGGATGGGTTAACTTTGTGTTACGCGGCATATAATAAGATACATCTAAAATTCTTGATTAATATTAATAAGACAATTTTGTAAGCTAGAGGAACATTTTCACTTAAAGGACTATATGAACGAGTGTGTGTGGATTCATTACATTTCTATTTGTTTTTACGATAAATTATTTAAATCTTTTTGAAATACCAGGCGTCTCCATCTGTTATAGATATTTTATAATCAACTAAAAATGATTTACTGATTATTCCTCTTCATCCTATTACCATTTTTAAGTCGAAGTCCTCAGCGACTACGTAAACCTACATAAATTATAAACACATAAACCTCAACTAAAAAAACGTGTTTAATAAATGGAGACGCCTGGTATTTCAAAATGATAACCATGATAAACAAAAATGTCAATTAAAAAACGTATCGTAAAAATAAATAGAAATTTAATGAATCCATTGGCAAATAAATCAATTAAATACACAACTGCTTCTGTCTGTGCTTATTTGATAGAAGCTCATGATTAATTCTGTCGAACAGATTCATATTCGTTTTATCGACGAAGTTATTATTTGCGTTGCATCATTAAATTTGTATGTGTGGCAACAGAACGGAAAGTTTTTTTTGTTATAATACCGTTCAGTTTTGGTGTGGTTTTGCGGTTCCGTTCATCATTCACCAAAATCGTTTTGCACGTTGTAGTGAAGAATTCTCAAATTCACACTACAGAAGAGAAAAAATCAACAAACAAACAATTCCTTTTCCAAAGAGCGAAACATGGAAAATTGAAACAATGCTTCACCCAAATCATTGGCAACCAGTTCGTCCATTCACATTCGTACGAAAGTGTAAGCATTCTGTCCTCTCCCCCTCAAAAAAATGGAAAAGCTTGCACGCAAATTAAAGATTAATCGGGTGGAAATCACAGCGGCAAGCGATTTATCCGAAGAAGCGTGGAAAATGAGTGGTCAATGTGCGTTTTTTCCGGTTTGGTGTCATTATGAGTATTATTACTGGCAAAGCGAAAATAAAAACGCCTTCTCTCACATGGATGCATTGCCAGGCGTGGGATTGGCAATGTGCGTGAAAAAATTAATGACGATGCAAGGAGTGGTGAAGAATAATCAAGTGAATTAGCGATAAAAAAGTCCCTTTTGGGGGGAGTTGATCTACAATTAAAATCCGCAATGAAATTGACACATTAATTGGAGCTTTATCATGATGAAACCGAATCGCTGGAACACATTTTTCGGAAACATGAAACATGACCTTTAAACTCGACAAAATGAAGGGTGAACAGCAGCGAAAAAAAGATTAAAAATTAGTTAATCGTCTAAATGAAAAAAGGACATCAACCATTGTACAATCGGAATGAATAATTTATTTTCGTACAATATTGTAATAAGCTTTTTCATCATTTTAATATCCATCGATTCGATGTGGAAAAATTACTGTACCAAATGATGTCAGCTTACAATATAGTGACAGACATTCTGTCTCATTTCAATTTACATTGGTGAACAATCCCTCGGTGACCACAATATGTTTGCTTCTGGTTCGTAAAGCACTACCGCAATCCATCAAATAAACAACCATTTCCTTTCAAATGATTGCTACACTGCGTTACCACCGACACTAGCGTTACCGAATAGCAAACTGGTGCTGTCTTTTTTTTTGTAATTTCTCACAAATCCATATTTTTCAATCACTCGGATGATGAAAAAGTTGCAATAGGGAAAATGTACCATCGTGGTTATTACACTTGTTAAAGGGAAAACGTAGACTACCATGGTCTATAATGCGTTGCTGTGGTTCCGTTCCCTCGAATCGAACGTTTTTCGTAGTAATGGTAATAATTTTATCGTCAGAAATATGTTGGCTGAATATTATATTACTCTGCAAACGAACCGACAACGCTTGCATAATATGTTTTACTCAATTTCACCACTAATTGATACCGTAAATAAATTATCTATTCATAGGAAATTGATTTAGCGAAAATACTATCGTGTTAAGGAAGATGAAAACCTACATATTTTCTTCAAAACAATATTATTATGAAGAATTTTGAGTGATAACTCACTACGGAGAGTACCGAGAACGAAGAGTAGAAGGTCCAGAAAGTAGCCATTTTGAAACCGAAAAGCAACAGAGTACTAAATGTTTTCTTGTGGTTTCTAAATATATTTTTATTGATAGCAATTATATTACTCAATTTGTGATAACTTCTTTACACAGTTGAGAGCAAATTTACCAGAAAAATTTATCTCAAATCCCGATAAATTTATGACTGTCCCCAAGCAAACTGGCATCTATTTAAAAATCACATAATGACGCCCAGGTATCAAGGGGTTTTTCTTATAGAGTCCTGCATAACAGTAAAGATTAATTTTGACAAATTGAAATACAAATTGTGTGATTATTAAATCTTGAAACTAACCGACATAAATATTTGGTTAAAAATTGCATCTTCTATGTTTCTTGTGATGGGTACTTGGAATAAGAACTATCTGATTCCAATTCCGTGTTCGGAATCGATTCCAGATCTGATTCCGGATCCCATTCCCGATCCGATTCATGATTCGATTCCGGAACCAGTTCCGGGATCCTATTCCGGGGTCCAATTTTGAACCTCCGAGAGCATTTTATGATCTAACGTAAGTCCCAAGTCTCTTACCGAAGAAGGACTACAGCGGTGGAACTAGTTATAGTCCGTATAGCGATGGACGGTAGAGTGTCCTGTACGGAAACCAGACACTTCCAGTCAAATAAAGTTGAGCTCAGATATCCAACCCTTACGGCGATTGAGGATTATCCCCACAAAAAGCATACCATTTTGGAAGCAAGTTTATTGGGTGATTACTCTCCGCTAGCGTAGGGTCTTTACCAGGTTTCAGAATAGGCAAATCCTTGGAACTCTTGGAAACCTTGGAACCATGTGCTAGGGAAGTACCTCAATTCAAGACATCTGTTGAATAGACTCGCGATCCAGTATGCTTGATAACGATGTTAAAAATCCCATGAAACCCAGGAGCATCAGAGTGTAGACATCAATAGTTAGGGACTAACCTCTGATCGTTGACTCCTTGACCGAGGATGTCGAGATTTTACACTGAATTTGTGTTATTTTTATTGTTCTCTGGTGAATCTGTGCAACTGTCTTGTACACTCCGCGTTAGAATTCAAAAGCATGAACAATAGCTCGAGGTTCGTTAACTCATTCGTCCTCTTATATCCTCGAACTATCCTCAGTCCATGATAAAACTACTGAGGTGTGTTACATGTCCTGCACTTGACGACTAAAGCCGGCAAGTTATGTTAGTTTCTTACCAGTTGATGATTGGGTAAAATCTCCAATAAAAGATTCTCCAATCTCCAATGGAACGATAGAGAAAGCTATCAAACAAAAACTTTTATTTGTTGATTTTAAATGATAAACGCTGCCGATCCTTTGAAGGGTAATAGATCCTGAAGACATTTTGCAACAATTTAATTATTCACTACAACGTCAAGAAGTTTCCGGTTCGCCATTTCTGGCTTGCCTGCCTCAAGAATACTATAGGCGGAACATCTTTTTCGCAATCGATCTTTTCGTGAACGACAATTTTTTTTTTGTTGAGCTGCACCGAACAAAAGAGGTTGATACGTAAACGTCCTTACCATTGGGCAGAGCTTCACTCATCTCTTACCCATACGATGCGTTTTTTTTTCTTCTTTTAAATCTTCCACTACCTTCTAACCCGATGAAAACAATCGAAAGGTTTGCTGTACCATGGTATGAAAAGCAATTTACGAACCTGTTTCCATTCCGAAAGGAACCATAATACGTTCTATCCTCACATGTGCCATTGTACCGGTCTCAACTGAATCCTAAATCAACAACTATCAGGCAACGACGCGCGTGTATTCTATTTTCCGCTTGCCGACGGTTAATTTTTTTCTTTTTCTGTTTTTTTTTGGGGACTCGATTCAAGTTTTTCCGTTTTCACAGTTTATCTCATTTTGGGAGGGGGAGTCTCCATCCATTCGGTGTATCCTTATTTGGTCGGCTTGTTTCGTTTTGTTTCCTGTCAAAATATATCACATATACTGAAGAGGCAGCAGTATGGACTCGCGTCCTTTGGGGGGGAAAAATGTTCCCGCTTTTTTTCTTCTTCTATCCCACACATCTGTCCTTCTGATGGATATTGGGTGTTGGTCGCTTAGAGGGCAGTGTAAACAAATTTAAATAACATTCACCATTCAGCATCGCCGGGATAGATTTAACTTGCGTAACGGAGGACACTTGCCGGGGAGTTTCGAGTGGAATGTGTGGTTAATTTTTTTTTGTTACACCATGTACCATCTACATTTTGTTTTGATACCTATTGGGTCGGTATACTTTTTTACATGCGTTACTTCGCTGACACTTGCGGCATGTTTTCGCTCAGCGGGATGATCTTGCTGAAAGTGTTTTGAAAAATAACTGCAATATTGTGATACAACGATTGGAATACGAATTCCTCACATGTTTTTTTTCGACGATCCCATTCGGTGGGATTACATCTTCAATACATATGAACGAAATGGATTGATAACATCTAGTGAAAACATTTTTTTATTCCCTCTCTCTACTGTCCAGCAATGACATCAAAAACTATTAAAGTTTGATTTAAAACTGTAATTGCTTTGTATATAAATTACCTCTAACTGGAGTTCAGATGGACCGTCATTAATATATGAAATAAAAGGAATTGAAGGAGTTGAACAATGTTAGATTTAAGTACTTTCACCTCGAAATTTGACCTCGGGGCCGTCCAAAGATATTGGTCTATCAATCCATATTACGAGTTGTTGAAGTTGTTCAGTGTTCTGTAAACGAATCTTCCATCATCTCCACTCCATCTCAGTTTGGATCTCTCACGCCTCTTCTGTCCATGTGGAGGAACTAAAAAGCCTTTAGTAGCTGGGTTGTCCGGTGTCATTCGAATGACATGACCAGCACACCATTGCCTGGCGAGTCTGATACATCGTACAACTCATAGAGCTCGTCATTATAGCGGATCTTCCATTTGCAATTCTTCAGTTCCTTCAGAGCATCAAATAGGGTTTCCGTCAGCTTCAGACAGGGTTCATGTCTCACAGTCTTTCGTAAGTATAAGAACTAACTATATAAGTTCTAAATAGTTCCAGTTTCCAACGCTTGCGAACAGTATTTCTATTGGCGACGTTTCCTCAAAATAGGTTGAGGAAACAGGTTGACAGCTAGCGTCTTAAATTCAATGTTGTTGTCGATGCTGCCCTTTGACCCAACCCTTTTAGAACTTCAAAAGTCTGGTCATCAGTGGCGAATGTAGCTAAGCGGCCTTAAGCGGAGATTTAATGGAGATTTAGAGTCATTCTAGGAGGACCTAACTGCTTCCCCGTGAAGCGCAATAAACACGACAAAGACGTGAAGGGTGATTCTTCAGACATGTTCTATCTATGGGCTCCACCCATTCCATCTATGGGAGCGGGAGGGGTGGTTGTGTGGGAGTGTGAGGGTGGATCTGATGCGATGATTAAATCCGTAGGTAATTTCCAGTTTCCAATTATTTCTTTAAACTATAATACTTATATGTGACAATGAAACCAATTTAGTAACTTGCGAAATCATCATATATTTGTGGGTGCCCTTACGAATTGGTCGTTTGGTACTCAAGATTGGAACTCAAGATTGCCAATTCAGCTACGACTAAACTTTATCAAGAAAATTCTAAAATCAAATCTTCCAAGAGAGATTGAGCCTCAAGAAGGAAAAAAACAAAAGTGAAAGGACTATATCAATCTTCTTAGATTTTTCCTAATTTTCTTAAATGAATCTTTATTACTAATCACGTCAAGTACCGACGTCGTAAGCTTCATAGTAAATCTCAAATGACTCAGTAAGAAATCGCTCAAAGCAATATGGGCAGTTTCGTACGTACGGTCATGTATGTACATAACAAGGATCTATAACCGCTTGACAACAAACGCAATTCCCTTTACTGCACGAAGCACGGGAGACTGCACTGGGACAGGAATTGTAGTTGGGGTTTTTGCGCTGAAAAGTTCTTCTCCGTGCGGTAAGAAAGCAAAAAACGGTCGCATAATGCACCGATCGAGAATAGTTTCGGCGTACCACGTTTTGGGATACGGGTTATGCGATTGTCAGAACCTTGGTTCCACTGTGGGACATATTTCTTTGCGGTTCTGATCCAGCGGCACCGTAAGAAAATACTTCCCAGGGGAAATTTGAAACTTTTCCTAAACTATGTGTCCCTTAGCTTTCCATGCCAGCGTCGTACGGGACGATTGCTATAGTTGTGGCAAACTCGAATAGGGATTTTCATTTTGTACCCTTCTGCAACCCCTTTTCCTGGTCGAGCCTCTGGACGTGCACATGGACAGGGAAGCGAAAACGTTGCAAAAGCTACTGTTACACATTAAACTGTGCAACACGTACGACAACAAAACTGTTGTTTATGCATTCGCTTCGTGCTGCAGTGCTGCCAGCCGTACGCCATTGCATGAAAAGGTCATCCTGGTGGACAACTTGGCGCTTTTCGGTAGGGAGGAAGCAAAGGAAAAAAGGGACGAGTGTGAGCTTGGTGTCTTCGTGTCAGCTTTCAGCTCCCCATTCTTATAGCCCAAGGTGTCTCGAAAATCTCGCCAGAAGAGCAGTTGTAATTTACACTGAGCGACAGTTTATTTTCCTTTTTCCGTCTGCTCTTGCATTCAAGCCGTCTCAGTCGCCGGAGCGTGTTTCCACGAACAAGTCAATCTTTGTATATGAGTAAACATTCGTTCTTCTGTGCCACTGTTCCACTGTTTTCGTCCTCCCGTTTCGTGGTGGCCTTTTTCGATGCGGCTCGCCGTTCTGTTACATGCTTGGAGTGCAGATGAATTTCATCGTCAGCGTCTTCTGACGTCAAGCAAGTGTACTACAGCCGCCGGTCAGAACGAAGCAGATTACCTTTATTCCCGCATCCGGGAGAAAGGAACGTGTAACGAATGTCGAAGTTTTTGATTTCCGCTCGTTACCGATGGATGTAGCCACCCGGTAGCTAGCAGCAGACATTCACCGACTAAGCGTCCAGAATATTTTGGTGATTTTTTTTTGTTTTTTTTTCTTCGCTTCGTTTCATGACTTTTTCCACACAAATGCATGTCTAATGTTATATGTTTAAATTCCAATGCATGTCTGATGTTCCTCTTCTGAATATTGTTAATTGCTTTTCAAGTCTGTTAATTGCCATATGAATATTTGGGTATTTCAACTGTGAATTATTATCTAGAAATGATTATATATTATAATATGAGCTATTATAGTTCGATCATACACCTTGGTGCAAGACGCAATCTTTAACGCACTATTCCTGATATCTAGTAGAGAGTCCTCCGGATCAGTACTTTATTATTACAAATAGCCTATTGAATCGCTATTGGAGCACTGAGATCCTCAAAGGCTATTAAGAGTCACGATTACCTTGCCATAAAAATCATTGAATTGCTTATCTCAATGTTCTTTGCAAGGCGTCTTCAGGATCTCACTTCTTATTGAGTAATCCCCGTCATTGAGGCCAAATCAGACGTCAAAGAAGACATCCAAGAATTACTTCGCTATCCAGAGCAACTTTTCCTGTCTCGCTGACAGAGCATGTGAGGAGTGGATGAACTTCGACGATTCCTCCACAAGGGTCTCTCCCCAAGAGTTCTTGAGATCTTGGTTCGTTGGGGTCTCTGTAGACCGGACATTTATACGGATGTTGTCTCGACTCTTGACGAATCTTTTCGCTCTGGATGCACATCTACACCGTATAATTCTGGTTCAGACGAAAGTCTGTGGCTGAGGTATTCAATTCCACGATGTAGAACATCTTCTGTGGTCCTGCGCATCATTTGAAGCCGTGAGACCCTCCTTGACAAGCGCAGTTGAGGTCACCGATCCGAGATCTCTTGGCTTGTACGGATCTGGAGTATTTCCGCTTCACCAGGGACAACGGTTTAAGCCCTTTAATCCTTTCCCAATTTTCCCTCTTCACCCTTCCTTCTCCACCTATTGTGAAAATTGTACACACCTCAGCCTTTTGATGCTGATAATACGTCTTAATGCCGTAATAATTAAAGAATTAAAGTAATAAATGAATCATAAAAGCTCTTTAATATTTACTTCATAAATGGTTTATGGATGTGCTATGAAATAATAAAGTTAATATCCTTAAGTAAGAAGCAATACTTCCTTCTTCCTTTAATGATCCTGTTTATATTTTTTTCCTGCCTCTAGTGTAATCCATCGGGGGACAGATAGATTCACTTTCGTTTATACTCGTATAATGTAAGATAAACGGTTAACACAATATCGTATTTTGCGTGTCTGAAGCATCAACGATATGTGAATATTAAATTCCACCAACGTTCGGGTGTATCATAATGCTTCTGTCAAGCCTTCCTTCCAGTAAGCCATCGCCCGGGCACATTATGAACCGTCACCGGTTCAACGAATGCTTCAGCAAAACAGTCATCTTACAAGATCTAAAGCTTTCGATCAACGCAACACATTCTGCCTTTGATCGTTTTGCAGCGCTTTCTTCGGGAGTGTCGTTCCTTTTGCCAGGCCTGACGGTTGATGCCGGTGAGCTTCGATGTAGATTCATTCAGTAAAATTCCTTCCGCTCGTTCCATTGGAAGATGGACCGTTTTCCATTAGGCGTTAGATTCCAGGACCTTCAGCTAGCGTGGAAACGCCCTACAGGGAAATGGGTGAAGGTTGATAAGCATTACAAAGCTACGCATAAACCGAATGGGTCATTTCACTGACGTCGGGCTAATGCACTTCTGCACGCCATGAAAGGCAAAAGGAGCAGCAAAAGGAGCAAAAAGCGTACGAAGAGACGGTCGTTTCTATTTTCAAATTCCAAACGTGCTCGTGTTTTGCCGTGCATATGCACCTTGAAAATGGATGGCTTCGCAGTATCGTCGGCACTCTTTGTGATTTCATCGATGACGATGGCGTTTGGATGAGTGAACGTGTGTCTTTCGTTTGAAGTTGTGCCCTGTTTGAAGTTGCCAACCTTTGACGGGACCTTTTTTTTGTGCATTGTTGTAGATGTCAACCAGGCACGAACACAACAGGTGGGCTAGATGGGCGTTGTGTGTGACATTGAGAATTTTCAGCTAACGTTGTTTAATGGAGAAGATGCAGGAGAAGGTCTTCTGAAGATCTGTGCCGAAATAAACCGACCGGACGGAGTATTATATTGCGCTTAAGTATCAGATAATAAACTTTGCATGATTGAGTTTTTTTCTCTCACTTTCTCTATCTTCTTCTCTTTCTCTTTCTGTCTTGCTCTGTGGTTATTCTTATTTAATATTTCATTTTTCTCTTTCTGTTTTGTGATAGTTATTTTGAATATAATGCTTTAACCAAGTACAAAATTAAATTTACCTTGTTTGGAATTATTGCATTGTGAGAATGTGAAAAACAAACTATTTCCTGTAACCTAATATAGAACATTTGAAACAATGGTTAAACGATTTTTTTTCTCTCTACAGTTGAGTTATTTTTTGATACAGTGAAAATAGTTCAACTTATACAATTCTGGTGAAGAGCGAATTTAAAAAAAAACATTTTTTGTCTTATTTTTGCTTTTTATTGCCATTTTTTAACACATTTTGAAACGTAAAAACACTCTTTTGTATTGCAAATGGCAGAGAAATGTAACGCATACGGTTTGCAGAACGATCCATGAAAAAAATTTCATAGAATTTGTGGTAATTAGAACGATAAACCTCGACCGCCGTAAGTGACAACAATTGTGCACACGAAAGAGAATGAATTTCAATGCATGATTTAAAAAAAATACAACTCAACAAACATGGCCACTATGGGATGGCTTGCGAGTGTTTTTGCATATTAAGATAATGAATCAAAGAGAGGGTATACCCCAACAATAGTTAATAGCAAGCAAATACTTTGCGTGTAAAGCTAAAGCATAAGCATAACCACCAGCAAACCAAGCAACATTGCATTCCACTACACATAGCGAAGCACATTGTTTTTCACGCCTTGTTGCTTTAGTCTTTGGGGGAATCAGTAACAACAAAAAAAAAAAAAAACAAAGAACCAGAAGCTGGAGAAAGTTTAGTTTCCCACTTCCGTGCTGTTCTTGGTGAAAGTAAAAATCGTAAAAAAAATTCTCATAAAATAATGGTCGACAAAACAAAACACGTGGCACAAAACGGGGAGTGTGCTAAACAAGTATGCTAAACTACACGAACTAAACCCCACAGCCCTAAAAGAAGGGAGAAGCAAAATAATCAAAGCTCCGTTAATTTACACTTCAGGGACAGTTTTCTCTTTTTTACAGTTTTTTGTTCCCCACTTCCACTCTCCCAAACCCATCGTTACCTTGCACACCTAACGCGTTGTAATTTACATCCGTAAACATATTAACTTGCTTTGGTGTGTTATTTAATAAAGGCAACCATTTTGTCGCCGTTATTCATGGTTTTTGGGGTTGACTTTGGCGTAAGTTTCGCGTGGTGCAAGCACGGTACCAATCGACAATATGATTTTATATCGCCGTTTCACTGAGATTGGTTGCTTCTTGCACTGTCTGTGCCCGGTGTAGTTCATTGTTTGAAAGTGACTTTTGCGCATATGATGCGACGGGATAATGGTGTGCTATTTGCATACAGTTTACATTTGATATACGGTGAATCAATGTGCTACAAAGTGTCTGTTTCATTGTTGAAAACCATATTTCATTTGCTTGTGATATAGGATGTTCCGATTTTACTTCAAATTTTATTTCGTCGGAAGTTATCAAGCTGGAATTGTTGGAGGTAAATCAAACACCATCCAAATCTCCTACCTCTACGGCAGGTCCTCCAGAAGTGCCTAGAGCATCAGATCCCTACTTATCACTTCTTTATAGTCTTTAAGGCGGCCTACGACACTATAGATCGAAAAAACTATGGAATACCCTACAGCAATTCGGATTCCCAGGGAAGCTGGTATGGCTGTTGAAGGTCACTATAGACGGGGTGTCGAATATGCTGTCGGAATCGTTTGAATCTCATTGAGGTCTAAGGCAAGGGGACGGTATCGCTGGTTAACATCGC
Organism: Anopheles funestus; assembly: GCF_943734845.2. Taxonomy (NCBI): domain Eukaryota; kingdom Metazoa; phylum Arthropoda; class Insecta; order Diptera; family Culicidae; genus Anopheles; species Anopheles funestus. Next base: position 6,099,120 of record NC_064597.1, on the reverse strand, counting down.
TCTGGAAGGTGTCTTGCGGAATTTGACATCCGGGGCTCAGGTTCTCTCCAAATTCTCGGCTTCTTGGACGGCATCGACATCATCAGACGGACATCTTCGGCGATATTCGAGAATTGGATTGAGGATCAATGGGAGGAACCCTCTGTCCGTGATAGAGCACGACTCGGAAGCAGAGTATCATTTCACGGCGACGAACTCGGGGTAGTGGAGGAGATCTGCTACCTTGTTACGATCGTATCTTCAGGGAAATCGTGCCTACTACGGGGTCCACAAACTCCTGCGATTCAGAAGACTTCAGCAACACACACGAAGTGCCCGATTTATCGCACACTGATACGTTCGGTAGTCCTCTACGGGTAGGAGTCCTGGACTTTGATACGAATTCTGGAGGACCCCAATGCACTCACCTGGACTCAGACCTCAGACCCCAGCAGGAAGGTGCTCGTCAGTGACCCGTTCTTCAAGAGATTGAAAGGAGGAGCACAGCGAACTTAATGACTGGATCAGGTGGAGTCGAACCTGTCGGAGATCGGATCCAGCCATTGATGGAGACCTGCATCCCTAGACCGAGTATCCTGGAAACTTATTGGAGACCTGGCCATGTCCTCACGACGTGCTCAACCATGAGCAGGTCAAAAACGAGGAAAATCACGATACTATTCCCTCAGAGTTCATTTTTGACAATTTGAATTCTAATATAACTTGTCTATGTTTCTCGTCTAATTCTCCACCCACTCCCACACCCACCCCGTTGAACCCTCCACTGCCTCTCTCCTATGTAACAAATCGTAACGCTGTCAGTAACACTACTAGCGTTACATAATAAATGAATGCTTCTTTAAGCCTTGTTACATTTTGAAGTAGTTCTAGTAATTAAACTCAGCAGTTATTAGCAATTAAGTAGCAGTTATTGAACTCGTCATACATTTTCAAAAGTATTCAAAAAGTGTTTGTTGTTCAAAATAGCGATAGTATTAAAATGTAAAAATTAATTCGTCAAATGTCAGGGACTTATTAACCCGAATGTAATGTCTGTGTTATGGATAATAATTTGTGGATAATAATTTTTACAAATACTTTTTTCATTTCCGAAACACACCTGGAAGGCATTATATGTATTTCTGTGTTTCGAGTTATTTTTATATTATTGCCCAATCAATTCTCCGAATAGAGTAAAAAGCAAAAGCAGCTTTTAATTAAATCGAAAGGATAGTAATAATTTTATCAACGTTACTAAAGATAGAGAGAGAGCGAGAGAGAGAGAGACATAAATTTGGAGTATGTTGAAACAGCTTGCTATGTTGCTTTTTTTTTGTCTGATCTTTGAATTTTACTTTGATTGAGTTAACTTTAATATAGAATCAAGCGCACCGAAATAGAGTGACCAAACATGTAGCTGTAAATGCGTCTCGCTGAATGCAATGAAAGGACCCATCTGGCAGACGTTTGATTGTTCTGCGCGCGCCCTTAAAAATGAATCGCGGCATGGTGGAAGTAGGATGGACCAAAAACCCAAAACAAACAAAACAGATTGCAAAAGAGCAAACACAACACACGGGACAGGGCGAAATGTGTAGGAAATAATTAAACAAACAAAAACAACAACAACAAAAAAAGCCAATGAAAAAGATCTTCCCAATACATCGATTGACGCAAGGCAGATTCGGAACATCGGTGCACGGTAAAATACGGGTTTTGTGGAACACGGGGCAAACGCAAAACGAGCGACGGGCTGAATTGGCGATACAGGCTTAATGAAATTCTCCCGGGGTGCGCTGTTTGCGATTTTTGATTTATTTAATTTGCTTGTTTTGATTGCTACTGATTCGCGCAAACGAAAGCGCGCACGGTGCGACAGCGTTAAAACGATTATAACGAATGTTGAAGTTAACGCAAAATGTACAAAAATAAATAAATGATTTAAAAACAAACTATCACAAACACGCGCACCCATACGCATTTGCACAGTTTACTTTTTCGTTCTCGTCGTTTTATTTTGTTGTTTTTGCTTTGACCGAACTAACGCAATGGATAAAAATACATATCACTGACAAGGATGTACGGTGAATTTAAATAGTTGGTATGGCAGGTATCTGTCCGCTCTTCTTTTTTTTATTGATGCTGCCAAACACTCTGCATCGTTTGTAAAACATTTGTATGTATTTTTATGCTTACATGGTGGATGCGAATGATGGGTATTGCCGTATACCTACACCTGTCTACAGAATGAAATTCGATGGAAAATTGTTGTTTACAAATGTTTTTAAAATGGGTTTGAAAAAATATTCTTTTATTGGTAAAATTTCACATTGCTCAATACTAGCAACTGTTTTGGAAATATACAAAATTTTGAAAAAAAAAAATACAATGAAATAGCAGAGAAATAAGACAAAAGAAAACACAGAAGAACACAGAAAGAATTATCAATAAAAACCTTTTTATGAATATTTATATTAAGGGACGCATTAAGTACGGTCATTTCGGTTGAATGTAATGAATGGAACTGTAAATTTTAGGATATGTTCACAACATCATCCACAATCCCACCAGGTAGAGGAAAGAAAATCACCATTCTCAAACCGTGTTGGTTGATAGATTGAGTGTCTTCTTGTTTGGGCCGTCAATCGATATTCCCATCGCTTACCTCGTACGGGTCAATGCAGAAGAAAGGCCTGGGAAAAATGTTGTCCTCTACCGAAGCGCCATAATCGAGCTTTCACATCACGTCCGCAGGCGAGGTGCTCTGTGAGGTGACAGAAGATCAGAAAGCCATCATTAAACCGAGTAGCACCGCATTCAACGTGATCCCACCGCATGATGGGCCCTTCATAATCGTGCTGAGGAACGAGGAGAGGCGAGCGACATTTTTTGTACCCCTTTTTATCCGGCTGTAACTGAAACGTGAAGTATCGCACGTGATTACAATACAATACATTCGATTAAATAATCATTTCAGCTGTTCTGGGGCAGCGTGTCGAGCGGGGTCACACGTTGTTGTGGAGACGTGTTTCATCGAGTAAGCAGTGAGATGGACATGGAGCTCTTACAAGCCTGATGAGGTGTACAACGAGGTTGTTGAACGATGAGCGAAGATAGATATGATGTTTTGCTTATGGAGTGGGACAAAGATGAACAAGTAAAGGTTTTCGAAATATCATGTAACTATCATCACTTTTTTGCTGGGATATAATCATTCTATACTGCTAACGAAGTATTTTAAATCATCTAAAAAGAAGATGGAAAATTCTCTACATTTACCGCATGAAATCTCACATCAACTGGAGACGCTTAATTTACCAGTAGAAAAGCGCAGCATTCCAGCAGACGTAACACTACATTGAGGCGCGTAAGCACTCGACATGAATTTTAATTTATTGCTCTCACCGCTTCCATTTGCTATTCGCCATTCGCCGCAGTTTTACTTACTACATCACTAGCAAATCTTCCAAACGGGAGGATTATCTATGGGCTTAGATTTTTATTTCGATTGCTGTGGAAGGCTACTCGCCGGGGCTTCCACAGCCGATTTGGGCGCGAAAAGCCATCGTACCTACGCATTCGCTCCGCAGTCGTAAACCACGCCAGGGATCACGTATTCCAAGTTTCGCGGGATTCACACGTAAAAACGAGTGATAAAAAGAGAAATAGCAGCGAGCTAATATTGCTGTTCCACTCCCATCTCCCACCGCCGGGGCTTTGTGAAAGCTATCCCGCTTTGCTGTGGTGCAATTGTTTTTAATCAGCATATGAAGCATTTCGTCGTCTAAACATTTGATCGTAAAATAGGATGAAAATGGTGGTTCGTGGGGATAGAAGTAGAAGCTACAGCGGAACGGCGTTGTAAAGTTTTTGCCGCATTTTGACCTTTTCATGGTATAACCATTCCTCTGTACGATAATCATTAACGGATTGGTGGATCGGATGCTCGCATTATTATTATTTCAGCCGTGAGATACTCCAACCACTTACTATAGACGCATCTATGGTTTTGAAATTATTCATGAATAACGTTTGAAGTTTGTTATTAGCTATAAGTTATGAATTGATGTAACTCAAATAGCGATATGTGAATCCCCTTTTTGAAGTTTTTTTGTACATTAAGCGGAGTTTTAGTTTAAACAAGAAGCAAGCGACACAACATTTAATCATCTTTCTGAACACTTTCGATAGTCACAAACATGAGTGTTTTACTAATTTACTTTAAAATATGTAAGGAATTCAGCTTAATTCAGGAACAGGAGATTTGAATTAAAATAGAATAAATTTGCACTTCAGTGGAGGCACCTAGTACTTAGTACTAAATGCTATTCGATGGAGGCGCCTAGTAGTTTTGGAAAAGATGAGTATAATTCGTAGGATTAAAATAGGAGTACTAAATTAAACAAATAAAAATACTAAGAGAATAAAAATTGGGAGCAGTCTAGTGCTGTATGTGATAAACGGCGTCAGTTTCACACGACAGGATCGGGATTCAAATCCCATTCGGACCGTCCCCCGTAGCTAGGACTGACTATCCGTCTAAGTGGTAAAATTAATCTTGATACGGACTAGTCGTTCTTAACAAGCAATACAATAATGCAACACTGAGGTATTGAATTGTAGTATTTGAATTAAAATAGAATAACTTAACACTTAAATGGAGGCGCCTAGTACTTTATACTAATAACGATTTGATGGAGGCGCCTAGTAGTTTTGGAAAAGATGCGTATAATTCGTATGTATAAAACAGGAAATAATGATAATAAAAAAATTAAAATGGGAGCGACCCGGTGGTGTATGTGATTAACGGAACCGGTTCAGACAACGGACCGGGTATCAAATCCCATCCGGACCGTGTTCCCCTGTAAAGTTCACCTCAACAAATCACTTATATTACGAAATAAGATATTCCGCAATGGATGTCTATAGAACGGACGATTTGATATCAGACCATGACTTTAATAATTCGATTATTGAACGGCCTATTACCGGAGTATCTGGAAGAGAGAATAGTTCGAGGATCTGACTTGCATGGGCACAGTACTCGCAGGGCAGATGTCCCGAGAGTTCCGAACTTTCTAGGTTACAGAAATTCTGTGTTTTTCAAAGGGATTCAACGATACAATAGATTGTCAAGAGAAATGAAGAACGCGAATAGCTTACAAAAACTCAACCGTATATGTTAAACTAACTCTCTCTTTCTCTTTCTCTCTTCACAACCTTCAGGATATCTGCACATCCAAACATCTCTACAACGAATTCTCATGTAAGTCCTTCCTCCTATATAACAAATCATAACGCTTTACCCACATCTACACCTTACCATGCTTAAGCATTTATTGAAAGATCCCTAGTGCTTGATTTTTGAGTTTTTCTGACACCTTTTTGTGACGATATACACGAAGGATTTTTTTTAAATATCGGACTAATTTGCGGTTTTGAGGAATTTGAGTTGAAATGTACGAGAAACAACATGTTTTGATTGATTTGCTTCGAGAAGCTACGGAGCTGCAGGATGGATTATACAATCGAGACTTCATTCGTTGTTTTGCACTAAATCTTTACCTCATTCGCAACACAGAAGTCCACCTATCATTGAAAAAGGTTCAATGAAATATTTATTAAAATGCTTTGGGGATATGAGCGCATAAATTGTCGTTTTGGAGGCATCGGTTCAGAATGTTACCTGAAGATACATTGCTCTAGATCCAGATCGATTGAGAAGCGGATAGTCCTCACAAAAAAAAAACTGGAATACGAAGGAAGTAAAAAGCTGTGCTGTTAATGCTTCAATCCAGCGGCGTTAGTTTTCAAGCTGGTTTGAATCCTTTTATTAAGGTAAAGGTTGTTTGCCAAGGCAGCCCCGGAAGCGCAGCGTAAAACTAGCGTTATGGTAGTGCTTTATTCGTCCGAGCTTGCATTCTTTCTTGATAGTGCAGCAAGCTGAACTTTGGTGGTGCACACCAAAACACACAAAAGGTATCCACGGAATGGGGTTTCGTGTGCATCCTTAACAATGGTCTCTCAGCTCCCCCCGGTCGAGTCTCCCCGATGCCGGATCCTGTGGTGCGATTTGTCCTCGATGGGTGTTTTATTTTCACTACCACTTCGGTGTTTTTCCGCCGGTTCCTTTCCAAACCACATCACGGGAGTTTTTTTTTCTTTCTCTCTCTGTGTGTATGTGTGTGTTTATATTCCGTACCACCGGAAGCTCGGAACACTCGGACACGATGGTTGTAGCACGCTCGGTGCAGTATTTATGCGCGGCTTCTTTGGCAAATTTCATATAAATATTCATGATCGGAAACCCCGTGACATCGTGTACATTATCGTTCGAGCATGGAGTCTCCCTGGGTGGTAGTGTGGTGTAGCGATGATGGCCTTGCAGGTGTTGGCGTAGCGAACCGACCGGAAGTCGTCCACCACAAGGTCCGCTCTGTGGAGGTACAGCTTCACTGTTGCCATTTACACTGTTCTCACTCAGTACACGAACCAGTGCATAGCGTCAGCGCGGAGTAGAAACGTGAAATGCCTCGGACAGGGGTGGGCAGGTTGGTTGAATACACAGAAAAAAAAAGGTTCCACGTTTCAAGCATCGTGTAAAAATAAAAGAATTATAAAAAAAAACGAACACACGCAGAGCACTGGAAAGCGTCGTAGTATGTCAACGGTGGAATCGCAAAACCATGTTACCTGATTGCACCCATGTGTCCATTTCCAACGAACTTTTGCTCTTGTCCCGCGCTTCCCAACTTTTTTTTTGGTTTTCACTGGATTGTGCTCTGGTATGTCTTCGGTTCATTTCAGTCGGAACATGATGTTATGGTTTCTGTTCTCACTTTCATACCATGTACACATCCCGTGATCATAATTCTCTGCCTGTAAGATGCTCAAGAGACCACGGCGCTCCTGCTCTCTCTCTCCCCGCCCACCGTTCCGGAACACAACACAGTACCGAATGCACGAAAGGTTAGTCTCTAGTTGCAAATTAATGTCAAATGAAGGTTGAAAACTGGTCGCCGGACGCTCGGTTCACAATAGGTTGACACTCCGCTACTTCTAAGCGTCCGCCAGTCCCTCACAGCGGTTTGCACTATCCACGGGCGCTGAGCGTATTTTTGGAGAAATAAAATCGTGCCCCCAACCCCCACTAAAACTAATAAAAATAAGAAATAAGAATAGAAAATCGAAAACGTTTTGTTCGCTCCGATCAAAACAAAAAAAAAGGTTGAGTAGAGCGCGGCTGCATTCACACAGCATTACCAGTATTAGCCCCAGCGGTTGCACTTGTCGTCGAGCAAATATGGAGGATTTGATCGGTTCCAATGGTTAGCAGCTGTGTTTGAACTAGGTGCACCAATCGTCGGTGCTCTTGCTACCTCGGTTTGGTCGGTTTTACATTGGAATGCTATTTATGTTTGTGGATGTGTTTGCACATCGTAAAGGAAGTTTTTTTTTGGTTGTATTGTGTTGAACTAACGTTTTCTCGAATATGCGCAGCATAGCTGATAATGCAATTTTGCTGTGATGCTGTTTAAAAATGTTGAAAACAACAATTTATAATCTTAAAGCACCAGTTTCTACTCACTTATAAACATTATGTACATTATTTCAAATAGATTATTATCCTTGCTTTAGATTAATTTCAAGTAATTTCCTTTTTATAGCAAAATAGATAAAACATTTTAAAATATCGCAAAACAATAGTTAACTAAGAAATCCATATAAGTTTAATTTCATGGTGCAAAAATAATCGGAAATAATGACGAGATAAAATCTATTTATTAATTAATTAATTTAAATTAGTTTAGTAATTTTTATAGCAACTTCTCTTTAGTTGGCTTTAACGACCTCTAAGGTTACGCCGGCCATTTCTGGCTTACTAGACTAATTTCTACCGCGTAGCCGAATAGTCAGTCCTTGCTACGGGGGGACGATCGGGATGGCATTTGATCTCACGTCCTGTCGTGCGGACCGGTGCCGTTTATCTCATACACCACCGGGCCGCTTTTTTATAGCAACTTACAACAAGCTTTTTGCACTAGTATAAGTGAAATTAAAGTTATTGTCTTTATGAAATAATACCTTCGAACTGATTTGCTCATAATTCTCGTTTGTTTTTAATTGACGTACACTGATCTCGTCGATTCTTGTGTCTAGTCCAAGTAATGTACTCTCGCCCTCAAGTACAGTCGGCAAATAAACAAAAGGTAAGTCATACTATCTCCTTTTTTTACCAAAATATGACTTTTTGTGAGATTTGTATGACCTCATCTGAACAAGACGACTTGATTATGATGTACGGCAATTTGATTTCAGCTTCACTCTTGCTGCCATATTTGAGCTCTGCTCTGCTATTGTTTGTGTAACGCAGGGCGACATGTTGCGTCTCACATTAGCCAATACGCCTGCCTTTTCATTGCCTTTTCTTCCTACATGATTTGGAACCCAGCAGAAGGTTATATTTGGTGTATGAGGAAGATCGTCGAGAATCAGTACGTATCTTCCATTCTCCATAGGGTCTTTGGATCTTCCATTGTTCATGGCTGTTAAGACACTAACGCCATCTGTAAAAATATCGTAAGGTTTGAGAGGGTATGCCTCTGCATCAGTTGCTATAATCAACGCTGTTGCCTCAGTTGATTCCGTAATGGACTCCTCAGTCTATAGCTACAACTACGACTTGATGTAATTGGTGAATAGCCTATTCTGAGTGTAAGAGTATGTTGTTAGTGATTGTTTTTCATGGGATGCTTTGTTGTTAAGGAGATATTACCTATATTCAAAGAAAGCTAGAAATGGCAAGAAAAGACCTCGCCTGAGGCCACATAAGAAGATATAATTGATTTTACATTCAAATTGACCACTTTTTCATCTTTTTGGAAAATTATGAATTCCAAATCAAAACAGATGATCATTTTTTGTATCCAAAATCCAATCGATTCCATTTGTGATTATGAAGATTGGACTTTAAGGTTTGAACAAGTCGTACAGGCTTGTCATCTTGGCGTTGGATGAAAAAATTCCTTCAAATTCTTCCGTCGGCGTGGTACAGTACACGCAGTGTAAGAAGCCAGCATCCGAAAGGAAGTCATAGAAAGATGAACCAATTCTCAAAATGAGCTTGACACGTCTATTCGTTTCCGAAGTTAAAATATAAGTTGTTTTATTTCTAAAGTTGTTTCTAAAGTTTCTAAACAACCTCACAATAAGGATATATTCTATCTCTAATATTGCTTTAAATTCATATAAAACTGTAAATAAGTATGTGAGTCACCTAATCATTCTTTCCACATCGGCACTGACGTTCGTTCTTCCACTTACTTTTTCAAAAGATTGCTTCATTTTTTTTTGCAGTTTTGCAACAATATTTGCTTGCAATGTGACATTTTGCCACCCTGTTTAACTTGCATTTTAGTGTTAATTATATGCACCCGCTTTGTCATGTGCTCCTTTGCGCCTTTCGATGGACCTTTGGCGCTTTGCTTTTCGCCACATAAAACCCAGAAGCACGCAGCAGTATTGCTAAACGAATGAAGTCGTGTAAAGCTAACATCGAAGGCCCCGGGTCTACTTTGTACTGTGTTGGAACCAGATGAATATGGTGGTTGCACGGAATAAAAAAAGAAGAACAGAGAGCTCGGGTAAATACGCTGTCGGAGATAATAAAATTTAGAAAAATTTTCATTAAACTCACATCGGAAGTTTTCCGCTGGTGTGACCGCAGCAGTGCATTGCTTTGCTTCTGTTAATACTGTTGCCATTTATTTTTTTTCTTCTTCTCTACCACACCACTACTTCACAAAACGGCCTCGTGTGTAAGGCAGAGGGATGAATTTTTTTTGTTTGCCACAACCAGCGGTCGTTTAAATTGTATGTTGTCCGTGTGCTCATGGACGATGCTGCCTAAAATGTGTCTCGAGCAAAGGGTTTGGCACAAAGTCAAGCCCGCCCGGGCTGATTCTATCCGGCCCGCGACAGAGAATGACATCCACATCTCAACATGCAGCAGCCACCGTTGCACGTGTTGGGTGACAATTTGAAAACTGCTGTTCCACACCCGTGTCCACCCGTACGTAACCGGAGGGAGTGTGGCATTTTTTTATGCCATTGGTACCATCGGAGGATTAAATGCTTTCTTTCGGTTATCGTACTACAATTTTCACCCCATTTCGATAGTATTGCTGGGCACTGGGCTACCGCCTTTTCGTTTTGTTATGGTATTTCGCGAGTGAGATTAATATTTTGTTACAATGGTCTTTTTCCACACCCGAAAAAAAGTCAGTCCCGGCATGGCTGGACAGGTTTGGATTTTTGTGCTTTAGCCAGTGTTATAACGAGTGGCCTCGTGCTGGAGTGCTCAGTTACCATGCCCAGTAAAAGCAACGTAGATAAGGTGATGAGTTTCTAATAATCCATTCTAGACAAACGAACAGTGTTAGATATATAGTCCTGATACAAAGAAGAAAAACAACACAGACGATGACCTTTGGAAAAAAATACAACAATAGCCAAAATAGGTGAAAGCAAACTAGCCACTCTTGGAAAATTGTTCTAATAAGAGATTAAATTCACTCGATCAGCTTGGGCTCTACAAGAGCGAAATATGGTCCCGGTAGTATAGCAAATTTTTCATGAGAAGTGAGTTTGACTGCTCACGTGATCAAGGATTGTAAGCTGTGTACCAAGTTATGGATCACGTTGCTTATTTTCAGGATTACATACGCAGGAAAATCGATACAAAGTTGATGAATGTACAAAGTTTTTATCAAGCGGCTGGATGTGCCGTCTGTCCAGGCATTCCACAGGACTTTAAACAGCTAGAATGAGTAAGCCCTCCGACAAGACAGGGTGTTGGGGAAGAGGCCTTGCAAGCCACCCCTACTATCTCCACAACAAACTGTCACAAAATTATTAAGAATTGGATATTTACCCACGCACCGAAACAAGGAGAACTATTGAAAACTCAGGACTTGCAATTGGGAACTCTTGGGAACTATTGGGAACTCAGAAATCTCAGGAAATTGCATATCCCTCACAGCACCCGGAAGTACGCGCATTCTTTCGGAGGTGAGGTCCCGCGGCTTCAGAATAGCAGAACTTCAGGAGGTCCACTGGAAAGGAATGTTGGAGCCCTCCTATCGCAGTAATTGCGTGGTCTACTAGAGCGGTAGTCAAAAGCATGAACTCAAAACAGCATTCCTGAGAGGTGAGATGCGAAAGCGAGTGATTGGATGGTGACCGATAAACGAACGGATGTGGAGGTTGACGATTCGTGGAATCCTGATCATTGGAAACACTGATGACGATCAGGACAACTTCTGCACGCAGTGGGAGAAGGAGTACGGCCATTACCTACAACAAGAACCCATAGTAGGCTTCGCCTAATAAACTTCGCCTCCTCCAAGCACATGACCATTCTCAGCACCTTCTTCCAATAAGCACCTCACATCAGAAATATCCTTTCGAACGAGTGAGAGCTGATCAACAGGTGGAAGTGCTACTTCGAAAGACACCTGAATGGAGCAGATGCAGGAGATGCAGAATTCCTCAGGAATTCTAGAATTTCGCAGAATTCCACAGGAATATATTACTATATTTTACAACAAGAAACACATCTAAAGTCACATTCATACACCTGCTTTCATCGTGAGACTAATGAATAAGACTCATGATAGTCGGTATTGTCTCGTCTAAATACAAAACACTCGGTTTTATTCATTCCTTTTGATTTTGTTTGGATATCTATGCCGTCTTAAAATTATCTCCGTTGCTTTGGTGTATCTTTTTATCATTGAAAGATGTATTCTATCCCTGTTCTCCACAACTTAAACTGAATGCGCGAAAAGCTGCGCACTAAAGATACCCTTGGAAAAATTAAAAACAGGGACATCTTCTCAAAGTCTTTGTTTGTGGGATTTTATTTCTTTCCACCCCAAAAACCCTACGTCTTACAGTTTCGTGCTTAGTTTTAAGCTTGTCGTTTGGTACCACTACTACGGATGTAAAGTTCGCAGCTCCCGGCGACGTGTTGCAATGAAAATCCATCTCACCCTCTTCCACCAAGCTGTTACGACCGTGGGTTTTGCAAGAAGCAAAATCAGGCGGTGTGTCCCGGTTTCGATGGTGATAAATTTTACCTCACTTTTCCTGGTCATTGCTTAGCGTACATTATATAAGCATCCCAGACACCTCTTCGGCAGGGGAGAGGTGATACCGTTTCGATGCCGATCCGTTAGTTCGCGTGAATAAATTTAAATTTATGTTTGTAAATTACATTATGAATGTTGCATTAAAGCTTTTTGGCGCTGCTGGGTGCTGCTATTCTCGTGAGGGCAAAAATAGCTCCTTGAGAGTTGCCCATAGTTGCGCTTTCCGTTTTCTTCCCTTACATCCATCCAGCCATCAGCCGTTTATTTGGCCACCACCTGTCGAGTTCTATTTGTCACGCGCACGTATTTTACCAACACTTTTTCAGCCAGCTGTTTTTTTTTCTTCAAGTGTTTGTGTGGTGCTTATCAAGTGCGGGACGTCGCACCGTTATCATTCTTCGTCGAAGAAGGTTTGTGACAGTTGCCATATTTTTTTAAAATCAGAATTTGGTGCCGTTGATGTGCTCATGTCATTTATTCATGTAGCTCATGGCCTGATGAAGGGCGAAAACGATTTTAAATCTTTTTTATATTATTTTATAAAGTTTCAACTACCATCATCTGGTATGGTACTGGTTTGGATAGTTTTATAGATTCAACTCTTTAATATTCTGTTACATTAACCTTGTAAAGAGCGGTTATTGTTAGCTCACTTAAAATTGCCACGCACTCGGAGTCGTAGGAGACCGTTTGGAAGGAGCTGGATTCTAGAAGAACTCCTGTGCGGTGCGTTCCTTGAACTGTGGTTCGATGAATGTCTCTCTGAAGTAGCGTCCGTCCCCACGAAGGTTCCGCGAAATGGACAATACTATTCTCAATGTTAACCTGGTATCTCCTTCTGCTGTTTTTTGGGTCCTACTTATTCGGCATTAAGGTGTTCAAGGCATTCGTGATACGTGATTATACCTGGTGCGAAACCTTCTCTATATGCCCGCCGTGCTTCTGTTTGAGTCCGAACTCGACCCAAAGGCGCTTAGCGTCTCCATGATCCTCGATCGTCTCCAGGTTCCTCGTAGCAAGGGCACTGATTTCTTGTACGTCTCTCTCGATTAGGGTGAACTCCACGTGATCGGCAAATCCTATAATGTCCGCACGCGTCCTCAACAGCTCTAGACAGAGAAGGTCGTCGTACATCATGTCTCACAGTGTTGGTCCTTAAACCGTACTGGTAACGAGACCATTCCTTCATCCGTATCGTAGTGGAGCATGCGATTCGCGAAGTAGTTCCGCTGTCATCGCTTTCCAGTTGGCCGAGTTGAAGGTGTTCTTCACGTCTAATGTCTCCAACGTACAAAGTCGGTCGGCCTTGCGTTTCTTGTCGAGCGCAATCTTTTCGTTGGCGATCACCCTGTTGATTGCATCATCAAGATCTCCCGTTGCATCAAGATGCTCTGTGAATCTGCGCTGTATGAGACTCCATTGCACCGGAAAAAATTCGCCGACGATATACTGAAGCTTGGCTGGGTCCCGTTCCATCGGTACGCGGGTTCCTTCCCACATCTGCTTACTGATCTTGTAGCCTCGCCCGAATCCGCGAGGCCTTAGTGGTTCATGAAGTTCATTGTCATGGTCCTTCTTGCTCCGCTTGACCGCTTGCTCCAATGCTGCTCTCGCTGCTGTGTACGCTGGACGCCGATCCTGTCGCTGCTCCTCCACTCGGGCTCTCATGAGCCTTCTCCGCATCTTGATGTAGGTGATGCGCAACTGGGCGATCTCGTTGTTCCACCAGTACACCGACTGTTATCCTCCTCGTTCTGTAGGCATTCTTGACATTGCCTGCGTCACATCGTGGGCGTCACGAAGAGGATGCGGTAGTGGATGTTCAGCGACCCCATGATTGTCCTTGAACCAAGTTCTTGAAGTCCTTGAAGTCGTTGAAGCTCTCCACGGCCTTATGTGAGCTCTGTCCCAGATTGCGAGGAACCCTCGGTCTCCCGTCTGAGAACTTGGTTATGGTGTTACGGTCGCTCGGATTTTCGTCACAGACTCACTCAGACTTTCCCCAGGAGAGACGGACTACAGAAGGAAACATCGAAAACAGAGCTTCGACCACTATTGCCGCTTTAGATAGGTCGGTTGCTCCGGTTCAACAAGATCAGCTCAAGCGATCCCGCAGCGTCTATCACCCTATGCACTCGTTCTTCATCGTTGTGTTTGCGTTCCATTTCCCACACTCCTCACCAGGCGTTAACCTTCCCTTCGATCACGGTGTCCTGGCTCCTCGGAATCACCGACGCAATTTCGGTGATGACCTTTGTCTTGATAGTTCTCCCGTTTTAAATTCGCGCTATCGCAACATTGACTATTGGCGAAATCTCTTCGACTGTATTATTCTTGTCGCTACAATTGATACTAGTTATAGTTACTCGTTTCAATTTGAATATTCAAGTCGACTGTAGTATAACAGTTTTAAAATAGTTTAACTTATCCCCGTTTAAACCGTTTAGCTACATGCTTAGCGGAATCAGAAACATATGAAACGATGCATCCCAGCAAACCTTTTGCCACAGAAAGTTGAAAAGAAAATGGTAAAATGGCACCGATATCGAAATGACTGTAATCTACATACGAGCAAAGTTTTACAAATCAATATGTCATGAAAAGTCGATTAAAGCAGCAATTTGGCGGCAATTTTCCGCACCTTCCTTCGTAGCTGGCCAACTAACCTCGCTCGAAGCGATCGAATAACATAGTTTTGCCTTTCCAGCCAATGCCAGCACGCAAAACGGTGCAGTGAAGGATGCAAATTCGGCGCGTTCGCTTTTGCAACGCTTTCGTACCTACAAATCGTTATATTTGAACCGGCAGGCGGAAGCGGTCGAAGGAAAAAGTTTTCCATTTGCCATCAGTACGAATCGATTGAGTTGAATGAAGCGCTCGAATAAAAAAAAAGAAAGCAACGAAAAAAAAAATATCCCCGTTTAGTTCGCCGTTTGTGCAGAACGAAGCATTTTCCAGCATTCCATTTTGGTACCGAAAGCGGGAGTAAGTAATAATAAAAATAAACAAATAAAACAGAAGGTAGCTTTTTGTTTCTTTTCTCCATTTACTGCTTTAAACGCAGATGACTTTGTGCGACTTACGGTGGTTTCCGCCTAGACAGGGATAAAGCTTGGCTTTTGGAAGCGGGAACAGAAGATGAAAAATCGTAACAGAGTAATTCGAATGTAAATGCTTAACTTGAGGCGAATTTCCCTGTGCGCGGTATTGGAAATGGGTGGCGCAAAGAGGTTTTCCTTACTTGTAGCCAATAGGATGGGAAGTGCAAGGTGGAGAAGAGGGAAATATTATGCAACGAATGGAAAAGAAACTAAAAAGAAACAAAAAAAAACATTGACAAACCAGCAAACATGTACGATGGACGAAGTGATGCGTTGAGTAGGACGAAAATGAAGAGAAAAAAATGATTCGTACGAATATGAAATCGAGCCCCGAAATGGGACCGCATCGTGGGCTAAAGGCAAGTCATAAAGCTCGGCTCAAGAATGCCATTTGCCTCAGCGCTTCACCACCTTCAACGCAGTGCCACCACCGTTGGAAAACTCTTTCTACGGGGAAAACGGTTTAAGGTGTACGCCGGTAAAAAGTGTGTCAAAAGATTAGCGAAAGAATATGTAAATTTATGTTGTTCTGTTTGTTTGCTTTCGGGTTGTGTTTTTCTTCCCGTTTCGAAAACTTGAACTTCTGAAACAGTGTTAGCTTCAGCGTGCGAGCGATTTGATTTCGGTTCGGTTCAAGAAGTTCCCGGTTTACTGTATCTGGTTAGAAGTTATAGGTACCAAAAAGGGGAAACGGAAATACGTTTTTCAAAAAGAAGAAATCCCAACCCCTCCCGCCGTCTGTTTGGTTCAACATTTCCTGCATCATTTCCCTCCCCTTTCGGAAATCCTTCGCTTATCGCGCGTGGTGAGAGAAAGGGTAAAAGGTCCGTTGTTTCGTTTCCTTTAAACAGAATGGAGAGCTAGTTTTTCACAATCTGCTTGGTTGAGCAGATGTCCTGGGACTCCCCCCCACCCCATTTTGGCAAGTATTTTTTTTACGTTTCTATTTCATTTTTTCCCGCATACTGATGCGATATGTCGAGACACACGTGAAGCTAAAACAGGACGACTGAAATGATAAAGCGCTAGGTGTTGGCATTGTGTCTGTATACCTTTTTTTATTTTGTTTAAAGTTTACGTTGTTTGTGGGACCCTTTCTTTTTAACCAACACTGGCAAACGCGTGGGAAAAAAATGAAAATTGTTAGAAAATATTCTCATATTCCTTCTCGTCTCTATCGTATTTGAACACCTAAAGCAAAGCAGACGGGAGGAAAAACACATTTTTTGACGAAAGCTAGTCATAAGTAAATGCTGTTGTGAAGGACATCTTTCATAGCATAGTGGAAAGAAAATGTTCATTTCCCTATTCATAACCAACCACGCCAAAAAGGTCAGGAACGGTGCTCCAGGTGAAAGACTGACTTTCCTTTTTTTTTCTTTGTTTTACCCAACCAACCTGGATGCACCTCGCTCATGTGTGTATAAAAATCGTTTCCCGTTTCTATTACGTCTAGATAAAAGCAAAACAGAAGATCACATATTTCTCACCAGTAATGGGAAAAGAATGTGGTGCCGTTTTATGCTAGTGACCATGAAGTTGATTTTTTATACCACTCTGGTGAAGTGTGCCGAAAACATGCGAAAGGGGTGTCTTCTTGGTGAGGATTTCGTTTGGTTTTTTTTTCGTTGTAAGGATTGTTGTTACTTTTGTTGTACGGTGAGAGCACGTGCTGATGTTATGATTCTATATCTTGGTGAAGACAGCCCGTGGAAAAGTGTTAAGGAAAGGAAATGGCAATTTGATGAGGTGGAACAGATTGAATCAGATGAAGATGGCTATTGCAAATTTAGGATGGCTTTATTTCGCAGTCAATCGTCACCAACATAGTTTAAAATTAGTTTATTTCCGATGAGAGATATATTTCTGTATTTTGTCCTCTTATACTAATATATCATATTACTTCAATGGAGACGCCTAGTACTGCACACTAAAAACTACTCGATGGAGGCGCCTAGTACTTTACACTAAAAACTAATCCATGGAGGCGCCTAGTAGTTTTGGAAATATGCTTTTTTATTTGCAATACATTAATTTAATATCAACAAAAAGGCATTTTAGGCCTAGTGCTACACAACTGCTCTGCCAGTTTAAATTATTACAATTTTCATTAGTTTGTTTTCAATTATCTGACTTGTATAAACGCATTAAAATTTACTTTAAGCAGATTCTATATCCGCCGCCTGCTATAAGCGCTGGATAAAGCCCATAGCTCAGAATTGTCCTGTGGTGTGTTCCACACGATATGATCGCGTTGGAATTACCGGATAAAAGATTATGTTGCAGCATTTTCCGTTTGGCCGTTGGTCGAACTTCTCAGCCATTGGTCACGTGCATCTTGGTTTTCCGACACACGTGTTTTGGCCGCATAAAATGTACACCGTTCTCGCTGCTATTTGCTATCGTGTAGCAAGGCAGCGGGCTGAGACTGTTTTTGTGGATTTAATGTTTAATTAATTTTGTGCTTTGTTCTCGGTTTCGGGGTTAGGTGTGGTATGGATGGTATCACGGCAAAAGGGATGTCATAATTACAACGAAAAGTTAATCTAGTTACTTTGGTCGGATTTCTGCTTGAAAGAATTGCAGTGATATGGTGCAAATATTGTAAGGTGTTGTAACGATTCACACCAACAACAGTTGATTTCTCTCACGTAACAGGGAAGAAGTTTTTTTCACCCAGCTCAGCTGAATGGTGGCCAGCATTGAGTTGAAGTTTTTGTTTGGGGTTTTTTTTTTGTATCAAAATTCTATGCCGCTACGCGGGATTGTTTAATGCAGAGCAGAAACATTTAATTTTAAACTTGATACAGGTGTTGGCACATATTGGTCTGTGGTCTTGCGGTTCTTAAAGAATAAAAACAAATACATTTTTATTATAATTTTTGATATAATAAGAGGTATAAGCTTTACCTTTTAAAAAAGGAAATATGCGTACATGCTTTTCATTTTTTTGTTTTGCGAATTTTTACTCTTAAGTAGTTAGTTTGTACAAGATGAACCATAAAACAAAGCACAGGAAATATATTGTGTTTCTTTAAAGGAATGAGAACAATTAGGATTTTATCGTGTTGCGAAAAAAGTTTGAGCTAATTATTTGTTTTCAAATGCGTCTTCGCTTTATTATGAGATAGGCATCAAACATCATGAATATTAATTCATCACTGCAGCGAAACAACAGACGAGTCGTAGCAAAATCTAGTACCCGGTAATTTCTAGCAAAAACCTATAACGTTGGAAAGCGTTTGTTTGGCAATCCTTAAAATGGGGCTTTTGAAAAAAAAGAAAAACGAGAAAAGAAAACAAGATACAAGTCAAATACGGAAATGTATCGGTTGAATGTGGGCAGGGGAGGGGGGCGGTTGTCCGTTTACTCGACCTAAATGATTGCCCTGGCCGTAAATGAGTTCGATGGAGTGGTTCAATAATGAACGGTGAAGAAACAAAAGCGGTGAAAAAATAAAGCACACTTACCTACGGATCCCGCCCGTTCTGACACGTTGATGGAAAAGTTTTCCGACTCGATGCGGAACTCAGAGTGTGGCGCATACAAAACAGGCCTGCTGCTGTCTACCAGCATCCGGGGTTGCAGTGACGCTTCCCCTTTCACTCACGACCAGCTGGACCAGACGGGCGTTCGATGACGCCAAAAGGGCGAAGCGCAATAATAATGAGCCAAAATTATTCATCGCCATAAATAATTCTGCTGCGCGACCGTCCAAGTGAGTTGTTTCCAGCGGGCTGTGGACCTGTGGTACGCAGTACGCTCGTACAGCGTCGCGTGCATTATACAAACCTCCGCCCTCTTCTTCCAGTCGTTATAACTAGAGCAAGCGGGCTAAGATTCTGTTTACTCCACCGACATGAAGGTGCTTGGAGGCTTTCAATACGCATCACTGACTTGTGTCGCGTTTTGCAATGGATTTGCCAAACCGCTGTGTAGTGATGGGCGTAATGATGTGAAGGTGAAGGTGGAACAGTTGAGCTGATATGATCCGATCCAATTATTATAATCCGGAATCATTTTCAACTACATGCTCGCGATGGGATTCAATCCGAAGTTGGTGGGACTTTTGGAGAATGATTGGTGAGCAGTCCTCTTCCCATATCCGGATCAACGGAAATCTCTCCTATTTCTGCCTTATCCTGAGAACCGTCCGACAAGGCTATCCTCTATCCATGCATCTCTTTATTCACTACCTTCAACCTCTTATCACAAGATAAGAAAGCATATGTTCTGACTAAGATGATCTGGGCAATGAATATACTGACGACATCTCTGTCGTAACAACCTCTTCCAATAAAATCCTTGGTGTGCGAGAACTCTTTAAGACGTTTTGCAGGGTCTCTAGTGATCGCTTGAACGTCAATTTAGGGTTAAAAGCAGGGGGTTATTTTCCTGAATACGTATCTTCTCCCGAAAGTGTGGTACATTACTCTGAGTCTCTTCGATATAAGAAGAGCTACAGCTTTGATCCAGTACCTGCTGTGCTTATACGCGTTCCGCTGTAGTAACTGGCACATCCACATAATAAAGATGGTTTGAATCTTCACCTACCACAAACAAAATGAATTTTGCTCCAGGAAACCCTCCGAATCTCTAAGGCATTCATTTCTGAGGTGATTCAGGAGATGGCGTACATTCCACTCGACCTGTATCCATCATGTTCTACGAAAATCATATATCAAAATCAGAGCCAGAGATTTCGAGATCCAAAAATCGTAAGGACAAGACCCAACGTTGACTTGAGGAATGTCTGGAGAAATATCCACAGTAGCAATATCTCAATTAACTACAATATTCCATACTTTATTTATTCTTCTTGGGAGCTTTATAACAGATGGAATGGGTCTTCTGCTAACTCTTGCAAGACGTGTGATGCTCTGGACACTCTCGGACAAGTCTCCTCAACAGGACAAGTCTCGGGCTCTGGACAAGTCTCCTCAAAAAATACATCATGTTCTTCAACCTTTGGTCCCCTCTTTTAAATGAGCTGCGCTTTCCTGCTCTGGGAAATGTAAGAGCCAGTCCGTCAACAACAACTAAACCCCCTCTAACTCCTTCAAACTTCATTCGGATCATGTGTTCCGGGTCTGAATTAAATTCCCAATATTCGAGATCATGTGTATGTGTTTTAGTGGGTTCAACGATTCCAGTAGAGTTCGATACGAACTCGCTCCGCATCAAAGGTTTGAAGTCGTATTTTTTGAGCCTATCCCCAATCTTCGAACCTACTGAACATTGCATAAACGGAACATCCACATCTCGGATTCAAATCCGATAGGTACCAACACGACTCCGGTGCGACCCGATCGGTCCATCACTACCCACAAAGTACCGATAACAGATTCAAAGATGGATTAATGGGCAAGTGCGAAACCAAGAGAGTGTTAGCTGCTGTCACATTAGGCTGTGCATGCAACTTCCTCCATTTTCATATCACCTCCCCCTTCCCCGTGGCAAAGACATAAATCAATTTGTTGCCGATTGCAAGTCAATGATTGGTAAACAATCGGTGAACGTTTTTCAAAGCATTTGTTGAAAGTTATGTTAATGCGATTTATCGCAGTAGATGTGCAATCAACTTTCTAGGTTTCGAGACATCGTAGCAATGAGTATTGAACGAGGGGGGGTATGAAATATTAAGTTTTTCTGGTAGTGTCGTCGTTGGAATATTGTGTATGGCCTTTTTTCTGTAACCTTTCATTACCTTCTCGCTGGGAATTGGGGCAGAATAAGGAGCTGTGATGCATATTTCACCACTTCCACATCATGAATGAATAATATAAATGATTATGTTTAATTACAAAACTATATATGCCTCTAGGTGCAAGCAGCATTATTCCGTGAGTGGTGAGGCAAGCTTAACCATACCATGAAACATTGACACATTAGTTTTGCGGCTATTTTCCTCAATGATGTTACGATTCATCATCCTGCGGCTAACGTTGTATCCGCTCCAACGTACCAGCACTGTCCAACAATGCTGTGTTTCTCATCCCGCCCCGGTTGGATTTGGCAAGCTGTTAAAATTAATCAGTATTTAAAAAACTAATTACCTTAATCAATACAAGCAAAACAAACCGTGGCGAATGGCAGCCAGGCTGCTGAAGTTTGTTTTCCATCTCGACACCGTGCCGTGTATTTTCGCCTTAAGGAAATTCATCCTCATCATCGTTTTTGCTGTCGTCGGCACAGCTGGATCACGTTCACGGCTGCCAAAACCCTGCGGACATGAGTCGGCGCGAGTTTCGGGGCGGAAATCTGGCGGAAGGAACATTTTGTGCCGGGTACAGGTTTCGGAATCACACAGCGCTTAAAAGTCGCCCGGAGAGGCGGAGGTTGAATCAATTCGTCTCAAGTTTATTTACATAATAATGAGTGTCACTGAAAGTTGTATAAACATTGCTATCAGCCATTTTTCCCTACCGAGACACCAAACCAAAGTGGAAAGCAGGCGTGAATACTAGCGTCAAGATAAGAGCCTCTGTGTCAGTTTGTCCCATTCTTAGGGATATACATACTGACACATATTGTTCTCCACTGTCTGGAGCGTTTTATCAAGCAGCAAACCGTTCCATCAGTCAGATTTCGAGCAAAAACCTTCGGAAGCAGCTGAAGAAGACGAATGAGATGAAGAAGAGCGTACGGTAATGATTTAAAGTCCGATTAAGCGAAGACAAAACGCAGCTTAAGGGGTACCAGTGATCGCCCGGTACCTTTGACCAGACAAAACTTTATCTTTCGTACGTCTCGGCAGCAAGGAAGCAATAATCACCGTGACCGATACTCTAGGCCGCCCTTTTTCTGCCGGCACAGTGTCTTTACGTTCTAAGGCTGACTAATTGAGTACCGGTCGTGAAAATCCCATCGAAACACTTTCATTCGCACTGGTGTGTACCGCCGAGCCGTCGGTTGATTAATTATCATGCGGAATAAAGTCATTACTCGGGGTCGAGACTTCGACGGCTTTGATGCGTTTGGAGCAGCACCGAGCACCGAGCAATCGATGAAGCGCGCTACGCTGCGGTTAGCCAGTGCCTGAAGGAATCTTAAATAATTAGCGTCCAGTCGCTCTGGCTCAGATCGCACCTTCCGATTTTCCGATGACATCAGAAATTACATGCCGGTGTCGGTTTGCCGATATGTCTGCGCGAGCCCGAGTTCTGCTTAATTGGATTCCAGGTGATGAATATGGGAACGATAATTGAGGAGTTTGGTGGCGTGTTTACTTAGCAGGAAGACTAGCTAGCTGCTGGTGCTGATTTTTCGCACCTTCACTGGAATCTTTCAATTTTTTTTCTGATCTTTGCTGTTCGTTTGTGTTAATGTTGTTGTTTCGTTTTTATGTTTTTTTTTATCACAGGTTGTATGACATTATTCTTTATCGCATTATTTGATATATACATAGTTCATTATATCTTGAACAAAATTCATTGTATCTTGAACAAAATTCATTATATCTTGAACATAATTCATTATATCTTGAACAAAATTCATTGTATCTTGAACATAATTCATTATATCTTGAACATAATTCATTGTATCTTGAACATAATTCATTGTATTTTGAACATAATTCATTATATCTTGAACATAATTCATTATATCTTGAATAAAAATTCATTGTATCTTGAACATAATTCATTATATCTTGAACATAATTCATTATATCTTGAACATAATTCATTGTATCTTACATTTAGATTTTAGATTTAGATTTAGAAGATTTAGAAAGCAATGTAATTAGAACATAATTTGTACGTCTTTTAACATAGAATTTTGCTACAATAAATTTGATCAGTTTAGTCTAAGAAATTGCTTCAAGCCATTCTACATATCTCCAAATCAAATTTATCGTATAGTAAACAAAAAGCAAGAGCAAATCCTCAGTTCGGAAATAGTAATTGTTTAAGCACAATTCCCTTGCTCTACGAGAGTTGTGTAAGGAACGGCTACATGTTCCATTGTAGGCAGTTCAATTGACAACTTAATCATCACAGTATACAGCACAGGTACGTAGACTTGCTCTACTCCATTCGGACGTAGTAGGGCAACGGGGGTTGATCGGATCCACCTCACCACATCGGTTATTCGGTCAGTTCTAAATCACTCTTGAGTTGGGTTTAGCACCCATAGAAATTTTCCCAAAAGCTTCCGGCACTTCCTGCACAATCCCCCCACCGTTTTTTGTTTATGTACATGGTATAACATCTTTTTTTTGTTCTTGTGAATTTGTGTGAGTGCCCTCCTTAATGGCAGGGAGGGTGTTGTGAAATTGCGAGGGAGACATGTGGCTGTATACCTGTTTCCTTTTGCACTTGCTTCTTACCTATTTGTTTCATGCTACAACTGTGTATAAAACGATAGTACAACGGATTGACGATGCGGTAAATCCGTGGTAAAGGTTATGTTTTATGGTATGTTTCAATGCCGTACCGTTGACCGGTTGATCGACACACACACAACGATAGGTTCGGGTGCACACAGCAAATGGACACACGCACCGCAACAACAGTTGGCTCGTTCGGAGTGTGTCTGTGTCTGTAAGGTCGGCACTTTTCGGTGCTAGAGCAAGACAAATCAACGAATCGATTGTGCTAAACCACGGAACACGTACCATGGCACAGACACATCAGTTCCGTTCGTGTTGTCTAAAGCGAGCAAAGATGTCAAAATCGTGGTTAGACGTATGGTAGTTCCAAAATTTTCGGGTCTCACTATGCGTGCCAACTTTTTGGACTGGCGTTGGTGTCCAGACACCCCATATCCGGTACAAAATGGTGTGGTGAATTACGAAAAAAGGGTTGATGAAGAGAAACGAAGATCAGAGAAAGAGGGCCAGAGTTGTAGGAGGATGTAATTCCGCTGGGTTAGACACTTTGTGTAGGTTATTCCAATAGATTTGCTACGGTGTTTTGATGCTAAAACCATTTTAAAAAAATGATTCTTTAATTTTTTACAATTTTGTTTAACCTATATTCTTAAATGGAAATTGGAAATTATTTTTCAATCAGGGAAAATTTCTGTATGATTTTTGGGAAATTTTCCCAGTGAAGATTTCTTTTTTTTTCTAACAATTACATATAAAACCTCAAGTACTCTACCACATCTGATTTTATTTGACTTCAATTCCTCGTAGTGAGATAGTCTGTTCTGTGTTTTGGATGGGATTGTTGTGTAAAGACCGACACTGTTACAATCTAAACCACCAAAGCCAACTAAAAAACTCGCCATTAAAGTTACCACGAATACGTAACGCGTATTCTATTGAATTTTAAATCATAATGAGTTGAGAGATAATGATAACCGTTTTGGGAAAGCCTACATAAGCTATTGATACGCTTACAGAACATCGTCCAGTGGCAAACACGTTCTGAAGTTTGTAGTTCAATGCTTTTGTTCGTAATCGGCTCAAAAATTATCATTATGTGCATCATACACAGCCTTGTTTAGTAGCAAATTCCATCGAAGTGAGCAGTACATCATGTACTGCAATATTTCACTGATTTCATGCTGATTATTGGAAATGGTAGACTGTTATGATGCTGCAATTAATGTTCTGTATTGAAGCCTTTATAATTACACTACCACATTTTCAATATTTTTTTAGAAAAAGGATGATATATGGTTCGTAATTGTTGTAAACCAAAATCTAACTTTATTTGAGTGAAAACAAGACTTATTAAAACGAGTATACGGTAGTCAGGAAATTGATAAAAAGTATGTAAAGTAGTGATGGGTCATACGATTAATTTTATTCCTCTACCAGGAGTCGAGGGCAGCTGACGTAAATATAAGTAGGTTCAGTAGTTCCGACCGGAACTCGCTGCACCCAAGGGTCGGAGTCGCTTATGGTAGCTTGCACCTACTGGACCTACTGAACCTTCTCCGATCCGAATCCGATCCGAACTCGTTGCACCTCCTGGACTTACTTACATTTAACGGCCAAGCCGAACCCGTTCGGATCGCCTATGGATGCTTCCGGTCCGGTAGGTTCGGATCGACCCATCACTAGCCCATCACTAGTTTGAACGTTGCATTCTTGATTTAGATGCCTGAACATAATAATGAAAATGATGATTTGGCTAAGACTGTGATTGCGACAGTGTGTTTTTTCTACAGACTGCTCACGAAGACATTGTACTGATGGGATTTTCTACTGATCCTTGTTCCTACCTTTATGTAGCTTTTTTCTTTGGTTTAATTGATATTTTTCGTTTTAACTAATCGCTTACCTTAGCGGGTTTTTTTTTATCATGGAACGGTCCATTAACTCATTTCGGCAGCAGCTTTTTTTTTCTTTGTTTAGTATTTCTCTGTTTCGTAATTACACAGCTATTGATGGTTCGGGGCGTTACGCATTCACGGGAAAAATAATTTCGGTTATCAGCATCTTTCTTCCGCGTACCATTACTCGCAAGCATGGTATTTTATTATCAATGCAAAATCGTGGTTTTTTGGGGTCTTGGATTAGATCATTGTTGTGAAAAAAAAAGGATTCAGAGGATTCATATAACTAATTATAAACCTATTACCTTTGGCACTTCAATATCTGCAGGTTTTTTTTTTCGTTGAATCCAATTATATGAATCAATCATAGCCCAATTATAGTCGTTGATGGAAGATTCTTCTTCTTCTTGGCTTAACGACCTTACAGGTCACGCCGGCCATTTCTGGCTTACTAGACTTATTTTACCACGTAGCCGGATAGTCAGTCCTTGCTACGGGGGAACGGTCCGGATGGGATTTGAACCCGGTCCGGCCGTGTGGACTGGCGCCGTTTATCACATGCACCACCGGACCGCCCATGGAAGATTACAGCCGTTAAAAAAATGTGTCCTCAATTGGCAGTAATTAAAGTAATCGGAATATTTTTAAATAATCTTGTATCTTCAGCCAAATCGATCAATTGAAGGCAACAAGTTGAAATAAATCTTATACTCTTATTAAAATGGGAATTGAAAAACACATACTTAAACATACATACTTACGGTCACTCGATCAGATTAGTCATACGTTGAAGAATAGCAAAGTATCTTGCTCAAAAACATTGAGAGTCCTTCTCGAAATCCAAAGTTTCTACAATGATGACAATAAGGGTAAGATTATCACACATCTACCTTTCTTTTCTCGGTAACCTTCCAATACGAAACAATTTTTAATACCGTAATATTTAGCACTTACTTTACCCCCATTCCTTTGGTCATCATATTTGGAAAAAATCGCCCACCAGCACAAACTCTACGAAATTATTAAAAAAAACGCAAAACTGTAAAGTCAAACCAAATAATTTCAGCTTTTTCATGTTTTCACTTTATTTTATTTGTTTTTGCCTTCTTTCTCGTTTCTTTTTCAAACTGTTCCATTTCTTTTTTCATCTTCCTCTTCATCTACGCAAATTGTTACATGCGTTCCTTCATGCAAATGTGTGATTGTATCTGTGTGTGTATGTGTGTGTGTGCGTGATAATGTAATTGCCATATCTTTGCCTGAAAACGTTTACTTTTACTTAATGTTTTACTTTCGCTGCGAATTTTGCCACGACTCATTGCCGCTTGCCATCTTCTGTAATTTCGTGTGTGTGTGTCTGTGTGTGTGTGTGTGTGTGTGTCAGCTATATCTCCTTTATAAGGGTGTGTAAATGAGTGTCGGATTGCGTTGTTTATTAATTTCCCTTTTTGCTGAACTTCAATATTTACAAATCCTTCTTCTAAACCTAAGTTTGCATTTTGCTTCGCGTGCCTTTCCCTTTTTTTGCCATGTTTTTGCTCACTGTTTCTTCCCCATGCATCTATCACCGATTCAAAGTTACGCTTCATATTTTTGTTTTTTTTTTATTATTCTGTTCTGCTTTTATGTTTGCAAAAAAAAAGGTTTTGAAATCAGTACACAAAATGTGTTTCATGTTTGCTGCCTAAACTTTACCCAAAGGGTTGTTTGTTTTGATCACTGAGACCATTTCCCTTTTTTTGATAGTACACAAGTGTGTAATTTTTATGTGTGTATTGATAGCACGTGAAGCTGGGTAATTTTTTTTTGTTCATTTTTTTTTTGTTTGGCTTAAGTTTTTCATCACTTTCAACTGTTATGAAAATTATAAAGAAGGGAGAAATAAAATGTTTATTTTTTTTGTTGTTGAAAACTTATGGGAAGCATTCTTGTATGCATCAATCGGTTTGTTCAATTTTAAATTTTTTGTATTTGTTCAATTAGTTTGTATATTAGCCTAGCCTTAAAAGCTTAAAGTTTGAGGGGGGAACATATGGGGAAAAAACCAAAGCCTTGGTGTGAACGAAATGTGTGTTTTTAATGGCTTAAACGAAAATGTTCTTTAATGATCTTTTTTTCAATTACTGATGCCTCTCAGGAACCGCCATTCTAAACAGATCACTGCCGATAGAAATGTTACTGGATTGCTTTAAAAACCAGCTGAACTAGTGAGTAGTACGTTTTTTTCGACTATTTTTTGTGTTTTCTTTTCGAATTGCTGTTGCACAGCTGAAACCGATACTGGGTGGTTTTGCTTCAGGGTCGGTTGTCTAGAAGGAATCGATGATCCTGCCCGCTGTACCATCGCCAACTAGCGATAGCAATTGATGTGAGAAGAAGAAGAGTTTGAGCTGTAATAAAACATGCAAATAAGGAAATACATAAGTCTGTGCATTATTAGAAGATTATTCAAAAATGAAAGTAAAAATATAAAATTTTATACAGAAAAAATCATACATTCTGTTCATATAGCAAAACAAGGAGAAAAAAGGGATTCGATAAGAGTTCTTTGCTCCATGAGCTTAGGAATGTAACCCTCTTTTCTCCCGTTTTTTCCCGCTTGACGATTAGACATAAATAACATCAGCGACGGTATAAATTTAACTGCTCTGCGATTGACGGTCGGAGCATAAACCAGATCGCCATGTTACCTGTCGGCGTGGTGAGTTCATTCACACCCTTCATTAAGTCACTCAATTTATTGCTACCCAGCCCTTAACTAAGCTTCCTGCTAGCGACTTTAAGTTGCTCAAATAATCCGTACAATTCGTCAAAACGTGTGCAACGGGGGAATAATCCAATTTCAATTTATATTTACCCTCAATCTACCATACACCATACACACACACATATTCCAAGTCTTTGTTTTCCAGGAAGCACAGGTGCACCGGTGTGCATGATGTGATTCATAATTCAGTGCGAATTTTATTTCCTTTCATTTTTATGTGCTCGATCCTTCGTAACGGAATCGCAATGGAAAAATGGGGGTGTGTGTGTGTAAATGTTTTTCCAAGCCAAATTACCATCATCGTGTCGCCGTTTGGCGCAGACAAAAAGCATCTCCAAGAAATGTTTGCGACAAACGTATACAGTTGTATAGCGAAGAACCGTATTGTCGAAAAAAAGTATATTTTTACATGATTGTATAACTGCGTAAAAATCCCTGTTTTTTCAATATGAAGGAAATGCAGTAAAATGAAATGTGTTCGATTTTTTTTTTGTGTGAGACAGACCAACGAATTATGATCAATACATCTCCCATCGGCCAAACGGTGCACAAACTGCTGTGCAGAAAAACCAACAAAAAAACACCGTTCCGATCAAAATCCCTCGGACGATGTCGTAAAATACCTTTTCAACTTGCCATTTCACTCAGCTTGCTCGGTTGCGACGAAACGCTTGTGGTGCAATATTGTTTTTGCAGCTGGGCTATCCGACGGGTAGCTAAAATCACCGACAAACTAGCGATACACGACGTCACCTAATCCCCGACCGCTTTAGAAGGGATTCGGTCTTGTTATCTGCTTTTATGAGCCCCTGCTCGGTTCACCGGCTCGGGTCGGGTTTAATGGCTTTAACCTGAATATTTTTCACGTGTATATTTGTCGGTTAGGTATGGATATCGGTAGCAAGCACCAGGGATAGAATAAACTGCAGATGCAACAGCTTTTGAATTATATGAGTCAGACTTTTTCATACGAATAAGTCAACGAACGATAGTTAAATAACACCATAAACAGGTAAATTACTACTTATAATAATGTGATACATTATTAAAAAATAATATTTAATGTATTGTCTTTTAATGAAGTCTATTTATTGTCCTTTAAAAATTTTACCTATCATTGACAAAACGTCATAAATTTGGTATAACGTTTTTTTTTATTTTTATAAAATACGTGTCCATACGTGGCGCTAGTGATTAGTGTTAAGAATGCGATGAATAAGACATGAAAACTTTTTTTAAATATAGAGAATAGATGGTTGAAGTGAAGGTGGAGATAGATGAGAACTCCAAGCCTCGCATCCTCATGAACGGAATCCTTTCCTCTCCTTTCCATATTCGACGCCCTGTACGTCAGGGTCGTTCCTCTTTCAATGTATCTTTGTATCCTTTACCTGCAACTCCTCATCACGAGACTAGAAAGCATGTGTAGTGACCAAGATGACTTGGGCAAGGTATATGCCAACGACATCTGAGTGGTAACTACCTCTCACTGCTCTGATTGATCTGACTGCTCTCACACCTCTGATTGATACTTTCAACATTGGAAAAGCCCAAGTTCTTGACGTTGGACATGTCAAGGTACACAACACTATCTCTATTCCTTGTTTGAAGACAGTAGAGAGATTGCGACTTCTTGGCATCCTCTTTATCAACAATGTTCGTTCATCAACATAGAATTCCGACGCTAGGTCTGCCTTCATCGCTTGAGAGATCTAAACCTCATGAAGAAGATAACTTTCCTGAATGGGTTTCTCCTGCCCAAGATATGGTATGTGACTTCTGTTTGTGGTACAAGAGTTATAGACATAGCCCAGGTGTCGCTGACTATTGACTCATTCCTGTGGCAAGAATCCGTAGGCTCCGAAATCTTGGAGGACTAAACCTACATATTCCGGCTATCGCACCACAGGCTCCGCAGGTATGTCAGTGGAAAGGAGTGTATGCCTGTCGGAGGTCAACATATATCGTGGGCTAGAAACCTTCCTAACATAACTCCTATATCATCGACGTATCCATTTCTCAGGAAAGTTGTCAGCATATATCCAAGACATAATCCCCAACATTACCACCCGAGCACTTCGTCGGATATTAGTTGAGATGCTTCCTGATTTGAAGATTCACCAGGAATTCCCAAAAATAAGCTGGTGACTAGTTTGGGCCAACATCAGTTCTCGGCTAAGATCCGTTCTGTACCTGCTGATCCACAACAAGATAGCTCATGGAGAGCTAATGGCGAAAATGAACCGAGGATGTACATTGTGGTCCAAAGTGGGATCGGCTTGAGGTATTCTGCTGCAAGCAATCCACAGCATCGATCGCACCCTTACTCCTTTATTCCTGTCCCCCCTTTTCCTTGTACTCCAAGAAAATAGCACAGATGAGTAGAAAAGAGATATGGCCTCGTCAGGCTCTGTTGGGATGGTAATGTCATTAGAATGGCACCGTACAACCCAGCCCATAAAGTCCTTTTAGTTCGTCCACATGGACAGGTAGGCCCAAAGTAGAGATGTAGTGATAGCATTAATGAAATCTCCAGAAAAGGTAGACTTCCTGCAGCAGGCCAAGATCAAGAAGCTGCTATAGCACAAGATTAGTAAATAAGTGTCTCTCAAAAAATAAAAAGAATGACTAATTATTTTGAAAACACCAACATTTTCAAATTTCTTTTATTTCAAAGTACACCAAAACCAAATTAATTTTATGTGCGGTCATGGAAGAATTGTACATTTTGGGTAATAATTTTAATATCAACCGGTTCCTAGCTTTGGAGTAAAAAGCTCAAAAGTCCTCATCAGAGAATTAATGAATCGATTTATCATTCCGATGTTTCATTTCGTTCATTTAACTTTCGTATCTTCTAGCCTTATCAAGAACCAAATCCATCAGTTCGTATCTTTATGATGCGGATAAGATTATTCACAAATGAGAACATAAAAATTACGGGTGACGATTTCATTTTTTATTTCATCGACCATAGCAAACGGGCGAAGAATTTGGTTTAGCTCTTCTTATCTAATGGGCTAAAAGGTTGCCCTTCTAAAATGGACCTTTTTTACTGTGAGTCCCACTGAACCAATAAAAAAAATTAAAGTACTATGTACCGAGAGTGGTACAGAAATTAAAAGTGCTTTTTTTTGTTTGGCTTTTCTATTCGTGCAAAATATGAAACAACAAGCGCAACCCCAACGCTTCTATGATGAGAAGGTAATACGGTATCGACACTTGCAGTCAGGAAACGAAGAGGCTATTAGATGCAAAAAATCAGTATGGCGTGCTTTTTCCCCTTTTTTGTTTCTTTTATCACAACGAACACAGCACTTCGGCTGCTTACATCCGCATCGATATTATAAATTTTAAATAAACCCCAATGAGTGTTTGCTTTAGCTTCGCTCGCTGCTGTCCGGCTATAATTCATCCTCTCGGAGTCCACATCCTGCAGCATTATGTTTGTGGCGTTTTTTTTTTGCTTTCTCTCTTGTGCGCTCGTTATGTAGAGTACAGTGGATACTTCAGCTCAAACGCCAACGTTTGGTTCAGTTTCTTCCGGTTGAAGGGTTTTTGGCACGTTTTTGAACCGCTAGAGCTGCCGGTGAGTTTCATCACGTTGGAGCGAGGAGAGGTCGATTTTGATTCTACCCTCTACCCTCCCGTCCTCCCCAACGGCCATCGTCACACGCCCTTCATTTCCATGGTGTCATAACCTTTGTCCGTTTGCCCAAATTCAACGATTTTTCATCGTGCTTGCTTGTTTCTTATCTGCTCATTGAACGTTTTATTTGCGTATTTCTTCAATGTGTAAGTGAGAAAGGGTATGTTTTTTTTGTTGTTTTACTTTTGTCTTATTTCGTTACGGTTGGCCCTTTTGTTTAGCTACCTTTTTTTATGAGGTTTAGAAATGGGAAAGATATTTTCATCTCAATACACAGAAGAACGAAAAAAACAAAACTAAACAGTCAAGCAAATAAAAATCATACAAACAAATGCCCCCCCAAAAACAGTCGCTCGGAAACAACAAATATCGGGATGCGGATTTAGACCGTTCTCCATGATGCTTTAAATTGATGGCATTTGGTCTCTGTCGCACCATATTCCTGCCCCATCGTTACGAACTTTTTTTTTGTAGCAAAATTTATGTCACTCGATTTCATAAGGATCAATCCCATCACCGAAACACCCCATCCGCTTATCGTTAATGCGAAGGAACGGAGTTGCAGTGTGGTAGAAAAAGAAGAATAATGTTGCAAAACTTAAGATGCATAAGCAATTCGCTATGCGAAACTGGAAACAGTGGTAAAGAATTCGGAAAACCGTCGCCCGGTACCGAAGATCAAAAGTTTTCCAAAGGCTCGCGATAGAAAAATTAAGTAGGAGTAACTTGATTTTATTACTGACTTCTAAAATATACGGGGCTATGTTTCTTGCGCCCTTCGAAAGAAGGTTTCATTTTCACAGCGTGAAGAGTGAGAAAGAAAAACGCGAGACTCGAGTTGAAAATTATATCTCATGGGCAACCCTACTCGACGGATACGGATTACATGATTCTTGATTTTCGATTATCTTAACTTTAGTGCTAGACAAGTTATTTTTAGGATTTCATTGTTATGCGCAACGCATAACCCGGATTGATTATTATTCGCATTCATTAAAGCTAGTGTTTTAAAAAGTTACTTTATGGTTGCGCTGGTTGAAATAAAACCGTCCAATGGGGCTGACCTTACACGTCAGATTATTGTTTCCTCACAAGATTGTGTATTTCTTTTTTTTATATTTACTTTATGGTTATGTTTAACTACATTGGCTTATCAGTTTTATTGTCTGCGTGTGTGTGTGTATGTGTGTGCTGTAGTGATGGGAAAAATGGCATCACGGCCGACTCTGGAGCTCCAAACAATTTTGGAACCGGCTCCGGAACCGACTCCCGAACTGGAACTGACTCCGGAACCGGCTCTGGAACTGGAACTGAAACTGACTCCGGAACTGGCTCCGGAGCTGACTCCGAAACTGGCTCCGGAACTGGAACTGACACCGGCTCCAGATCTAGTTCCAAAGCTGGATTCAAACCTGAGAGGTGAGAAAGCAATTTGGCTTCGGAACCGGCTCTGGAGCCATTTTTTCGGAATCAGCTTCGGAACTGTGGGTTCGGAACAGGTTCAGGGCAGAAATTGGAGCCGGTTCCGGAGCCGTTGAGTCGGAGCCGGCTACTGTGTGTCCATCACTAGTATGCTGTAGTGATGGGTCATATGATTCATTTAATGTCTCAACCCGGAGTCGGGTGCAGTAGAATCGGAATCGACCCGTGGGTGTAGTGTGTTCGGGCTCAAGTAGGTTCAGTAGCTCCGACCCGAACTCGCTGCTTCCACGGGTCGGAGCCGCTTATGTTAGCCTGCACCTACCGGAATCGTTGCACCTACTGAACCTACTTGTATCTAAGGGTCGACCCGAACGGATTCGAGTAGCTTATGGATGGCTCCGAACCGGTAGGTTCGGGTCAACATGCCCATCACTAGGTGTGCTGTGAAGACTTCACGGAAGTGATTTACGGCAAGTATTTTTTATTTATTTTGCCCCATTTTGGCTCTTAGTTGGCTTTGTTTTACGACCACTGTAGCGCAGTATAAAGTTTGGTTCTTGATTTTAGCTGTGAAAATTTCCCCTTCAAGCGCATAACAATAGATAAGTCGTAAACACATTTTTTTTCGCACATCAAAGGACGGTTTGTAGGTTTATTCTTTCGTAACCATCGCAATATAATCAATATTTCCAGAATTGATTATTACAATTTAAGAGATTTCAATTTAAATATTTTTTTTAAATCATCCCCTTTTCTATTTTTTTAATTTCCATATTTATATTGTCTTAAAACAGTAAAGATTTTTAACAATAAAACTTCAACACAAGCCGGATCACGAGCCGGCCCAGAACATGAAACGCATCTCCCGTAAACGTTTTCATAAAAGCTTTCCGACACAAAAAAGTTACGAATAGATGATGTAGTATCGTAAATTTTAATATAAAAGTTAACACGTGATTGATCACCCACTTCCATCCGCTCCGTAGCTCGTGCTGTGTTGTGTGTGTGTTTCGCCCGAAACATAAATATGAAACACAGTATCGGTTGAGCAATTTATTACGTAACGGAAGGAGGGTGTACACACTGTTACATGGTCAGGAAATCAATGCTTGCCTTCCCGTACCTTATCGATACCTATTTTCTTCCCATTCCCGAACCAATACGTGTATCTGTGCGTTTGTTAGCTTTGGTACGCCAACCGTGTACGCCCCCTTTGCGTTTGAACTATTTTCGATTCGGAGTGTGATGTGCACCCCCATAAACATATACTCCTAGCAACCGATGAAGATGAAGTTTTGTGCGTATGGTCTGTTCGATTGGTGTTTTTTGGATATTTTATTTCACACAAAATATCATCTGCAGGCAGAGATTTTTGAACGGAGTGAACACTTTGAAAATGAACATCTTACTGTAAAGGAGAACGCTTTACGTTGTTTGCGTTCGTTTGGAAACAAATTCCAAGTAATTCTAGAAACGTCCTTTTGCTTTGGAAATGTGATAGTTTGATTAGAGTTGAATCAAAAGCTAACTAACAGTTTGTGTTTTATTAAAAAAAAATCAGTACACACGAAATATCCCTTCCAAAACGATTCTGCAATGGGATTCCGCAAAAAAAAAATCAAGTGATACGCAAACGCAATTCATTGGCCATTTAAACCTCATCCATTCCTGGAGAATGCAGTTGCCGTTAGGGAATGGCAATGGAAAACTGATGTTTGCTGTGGTCATTGTTTTCAGCATTGTTGCTGTCGTTGAGTTCTGTCTTGAGTATGCCTTGTTCTGTACTGTTTTGCCCTGCATGTTGGATGTCGATGGCTGCAAATAGCCTGATCATAGTTCCATTGTTTTTGATCACAACTAAGGGATCGGTTACAGCTGCTCCGGCATGCTCGTATGCCAGCATCAGAAAGGCACTTGATTCGGTTACGGACGGGTAGGAAATAAAAATAATGAACTCCATCTCGAGCAAACCTTAATCTTGAATCTGTGTATCGACGCTGCAACGGCAGCTTATGCTTCACTTGTAGAGATTATACGCCTTTCGGATGCTACGAAATAAGAAACACACTGCTGGCCGTTGTTCACCGTCCTGTGCAAAATGCAACGAGATACATACGGCTGGTAAGTTAATCTATCGATTCTGGTCCGCTCCTCAGTAACACTTGACTTCACCCACACACAGACACCCATCAAGGATCATCTCACCGAACGGACTGTAGATGGGATGCTCTCGATAATAAGCGTAGCGGTTGTAGTGCGTTCGAAGCATTGCTGATTCAGCAGTGCACGTGTAAGATAATGGGAATGGTGTGCTCAAACTCCGACCATCGGATCGGATTTGAAACTATTACGCACCAGCCACAAGCAGAGTGGTTGTGGGGTTTTATAAAAAAAAAACGGAAAATTTTTGGCCAATATTCGGTCGATTGCTACTGACCGTAATTCGAGCATTCAAGTCAATTTTACCAACTGATGTCGGTAGAAACGATGGTAAAAAGGGTGAAGAATACAAGGAACGGAGAGAGAGGAAAAAATCTTCTCTACCAAACAAACAAAGCACACA
This sequence comes from Anopheles funestus, assembly GCF_943734845.2. Lineage (NCBI taxonomy): Eukaryota > Metazoa > Arthropoda > Insecta > Diptera > Culicidae > Anopheles > Anopheles funestus. Next base: position 6,063,256 of record NC_064597.1, on the reverse strand, counting down.
CATACGAGCATGTGACTAATGGAAAAGATTTCACCGCTTAAGAGTTGCTTAAGGAAGGAAATCGAGATGACCGTATAGCGCGCAACCAAACCATTCGGTCGATCGGATGTGAAATCATCTGCTGAAGTTGCCATACCATGGTGTTGTTTTGTATAAGTTACAGTAAGGGGAAAAAATGCTACAGCCAGCGCTGAAGGACCTGAGTTTCTTCACCAAGATAGGAGATAATAGCTTACGATGTAACTCTGCACAACCAGATGAGACGTAAAGCTCTTGTTTGTGACGCTTTGTGTGCTTTTGAAAAGAAAAGCAAACGAGTTATAAAGCAAACGCAAGCAACACAACTGATTGGCAAATGCTTTCGATATGTGCTGTATGCTGACCCACAACAACCCATTGCTGATATTCATGTTATTTAAACCATGTTTGATTTGGACTCTTTGTTTGTCAGGTGAAAGGTAAAGTTCTTAGTTTTTTTCCTTTCTGTTACAAAAATTTATCAAGCTACGTTCTTTTTTTTGTAATGATTGTAAAATTTTGTAGTTTTTAAGTAGCCAGTTCCTCACGACAGAATTGGGGGTCAAATCTCTTTCGGACCGTCGTCCCGTAGTAAGAAACAGTTCTTAAGAAACAAAAATAATAATGTAACACTGAGGTTTTGAATTGTAATAGAATAAATTTGCACTTAAATGGAGGCGCCTAGTACTTCATAATAAAAACGATTCGATGGAGGCGCCTAGTACATTGTAGTAAAAACGGTTCGATGGAGGCGCCTAGTAGTTTTGGGTAAAACGCTTATAATTCGTATGAATGAATTTAAAAAAAAATTCTAAAATAATAGTAATGGGGGCAACACAGTTGTGTATGTGACAAAAAGGGACTCGGGCTGACTATCCGGCTACGTGGTAAAACAAGTCTAGTAAGTCAGAAATGACCGGCGTCACCCTAGAGGTCGTCAAGCCAAGAAGACAGAGAGAGATATTGATTGGATAAATTCTAAAAACAAGTGTCTAGTGAGCCAGAAATGAATAACATTAACTAGTAGAACACTAGAAAAGAAAGTTGTTGAAGAATTCTTTTTAAAGCTTCGATACAAGTTTTGAAAATTTGTCCATAATTGTTTCTTTAATTATCATTATCGTAATATTTGTTTAGTTATTAATTGTTATTAATTGGGTTTTGAATTGAAATATTTAAAAGATTCTTTTAAAATGTCAGTTAAAAAAAACAACACTGATCGACAAAAGAAGTAATTATAAATATTTCTAATAAAAATGTATTCTCGCTTCAATAAACTTACGATGATGTAACTTACCGTCATTCAAATTGGTGCTAAGAGCCAGCCTCGGTACGATGCTGCTTCTGCCAGCAGCCCGGCTATGGCCACCGAAGCCAAACAACGACGAACGATGGCTGCGTAGTGCCACCACCGCCTTCGCTTCCCTTC